>NW_026262673.1:4403990-4871375 GCF_021869535.1 Mytilus californianus
AGACATAAGGAGAAATTTGGTTGAGGAAAATAAATAATGTGGTCTATCTAATGAAAAACTTGTAAGAGTTGAATCGGACTGTCGATATAAAAACCCTCTCATAAATAGCGGCACTACACCGTTTCAAGCTGGTACTCAGGTTGTGTGCACAATGTCCGAAAATAATACTTCGGCCAAACAAATTGTGTCACTATTTACGGGTAATAAACTCTGTAGTGTTGCTACTAGGTTGAGAAGGAAGGGTATTGAAATTATATGTCCAAATCATGGAGGTGTGTGCACAGCAAATATAACTGAAGATGCCTCCATTGGTAATGAGGCAGTATACAGTAGTTCTTGTGCAACCGAGATCAGCGATTACTTGAAAATCTCCCATATAACAACTGATGGTGATAGTAAATCATATCAAGGTGTCAAACAAGTTCACGGTATCAATGTTGAAGCACTTCGTGATGTTCGACATTTATCAGCAACTATGAATCGGGCTAATACAAGGTGCACATTTAGTCCCGATCTTTTTTCTGGTGCAAAGAAGGCCAATCTCAAGAATAGATTTGCACTTGATATTAAAGCAAGGTGTGTTGCAGAATCAAATCAAAGCTTTACTGTGCATCAGGGTGAACTGTATAAAGTTAAGCAGCACATGCCTGAAGTAATTAAAACTATAATAATGTGCTACAAAGGTTATTGTAAATCCTCTTGTAAGGTTAACTGTGTGCTGGTTTCCTTCAAATCATTGGATAAAGAATTTTATTCCAAACGGTAGCACATGTAGAATGACATGTGATGATGAAGTCAAAGTTGAAAACTGTATAAGAATTTTACTTGGTACCAATAGTTTAAATATTGTACGGTTTCTTCCCTCGACACAAAAAAGTGAAGCATTCAATCGTGCACTAAGTCGTTGCAATCCGAAGAATGTGACTATTTCCAGAGATTTGCAAGGACGTGCACATGCTGCAGTTCACATGAGAAATCATAGATTTGCAAATTCTCTTCTGCTCACTGAAGAGCTTGGTGTTAAAATCACAACACCAAAAGTACTCATGAATCTGAAACAGAGAGATAGGTATGAATTATACATGTACAAATATCGACGCAGTCATGTTGCAAAGTTGAAACGTGCAATCAGTCGAAACAGAATCATTCCACAAAGGTTCTACAATGGTCCAGTCATTCAGCTTTCATTTGATACCAAAATTACCCAGATATTTTACAAGTTTTAAAAGTTACAGCTATGCGTAGGAACTATTTTGTTTGAAATATGTACATCTTTCTTGTATGTTCTTTCAGACCGGGCCCGAATTAGTGGTTCTATATTTTATTAGCTAGTCAGCAGATTTATGTTAAGTAAAACTTAAAATTCATATATTTTAAAAACATATTAAGGTTTATGTGTGAAACCGAAAGAGACACATGTGCCACTTTTATATAACTAAGTGCCATTTTTTAGCTCAAAATAGTCAACTTTTAAGTTTGTGTGCACGTTCTAGTAAATTTCATGTGTCAACGCTTATGTTAATATGTCACAGTAGGAACCAAAAGTGCAGTAATATAACTCCCTCCTACAAAACAACTTGATACTGGTGTATAAAGATTTAACTTTGACTTCTGATTGTACAAATAAAATGATGTAAAACCATTTCATGCAAATGCTTTCCTTTTTCCACAAAAACAATATTAAATTATATCCATCCGATTTAATACTATGACACCTGACCTATAGACATGATAGATATATTAGTATAGGTCCAACAGGAAGCTCCCATGTCATGCTTGTCAATATTGTAACCCCGATGACCTGCCCAGTGGCAGATTCAGGGGGAGGGTTCCCAGGGGTTGGAACCCCCTTTTTTTGACGATAAATATTATACTTTTGAATTGGGCATTCCCCCTTTTTAATCCTGGGTTTGACCCCCTCTTTGATATGGCTGGATCCGGCCTTGCTGTCCATGATTATTTTCATGCTAAGGCTAAACTTAACACCATGATCAGCTGCTAGTTTGAGATTATTTTGTTTTTAAATGTAAATGTCGAAGAACGGGAATTTCAATGAACAGCAACCCCCTCACCCCTTTTTTTATGAAAGTGGTCGATCATATCAACAGTTAATGATCATTCAAGGTTCACAAATCAAACAAAAATTCTTGTAAAGGGAGGAATGTATATAAATATGAATAAAAACTGTCAAAATGTCTTTAAAATATATACTTACGATACTTAATCGGACACTGCAGACAAATGGCGCGAAATTATAGGATAAATAATTTCGAAAGCTATCGGGGGTTTTCACCATTCTAATCTTTATACGTACAGCTGGACAGTACTATAGTAGACTCATTTTACGTTCATCAATATTTTATATTTGCGTAACCATTAAAGAATAATTATTAGAATTTTATTTGGTTATTGCAAGGACGTATATTAGTTAGTTATACGTCCTTGGTTAGTGCAAGGATTTAATATAGTATTACTATATACTAATCCTTAGTTATTCCATACAAATATTTAAACAGTTATTATTTGTGTTATCTTTTATCTATTTATGGAAGAGAAACAAATGTTAAGTTATAACAAAGAAAACAAAGAGGTGTATCTACAGTCCGATTATGTTTCGTTATTATTTAATGTTATTCATTATTTTTTTCGCGTTTTCTTTTTTCTTTTCTTATAATTTTGATTCCTCTGCTATTCAAAGGGAAACAAACCTCATGTAATTTTAATACACTGAAAAGTACTGGACAAAAATTCTATCGATGAACTGATATGTACTAAAATGTACTTGGATTTACTGCTAAGCGTTTTTTCTTAATTACCTGAACCAGTACTGACTGGTACTTAATCGATCGCGATAGTTGGTGTACTGAACACGTACTGAACAACTGAAAAAGATCTTGACGTTTTTCCTTTCGGTAATTTCAGGCATTTAAGAGTTGTTTAGTTTAAAATTACCGTTTCAGTAATAAAAACAGTTACTAGGGAAATGCATACCAAATATCATTGACCTACCACTAGTGGTTCACCATGAACTAGACCTAACCACAAACTAATACATTTTTGACGCCACCGGAAACATCATACTTATGTCTCGCTTTTTGACTCAGAAAAAACTGGCCAATCACAATCCAAATTATAAAGTTAAAAACAAACTAAATAAGTCAACCCGAATAAAATTTGTGAGTGCTATTAAAATAATGTCTAAGGACTCAAATCGATCGAGATCCATTCCACAATCTGACAGTAAGGGAGCTCGCATCAATAGATATATACAGTTCACCAAAGTTTCTTTCAAATTGGTGAAAGTAATTTTGAGTAAGACCGAAGACTGGAAAATCCCCCCTTTTATAACAAACAAACAACAAATCATGCAAATTGATTCAAGCATTTTTTAGTTATTGTCCGACATGTTGACGAAGGGCGGACAACGGTTTACCATAATACAGGCGTATAAAAAAGTAAACGAAATTATGTAATGTTGTAGGTAATCAAATAAAGTAATGTGCTAGTATCATTTTCAAATTTGATGTTTTATTTCCGGACTTCTTTATTAATATTGTGTACGGCATAGGAAAAGTTAATCACAGCTTATTCAAACACTGGACATGTTTCCAAGTGACCTGTATATTTGTATATTTAAATCAACAAGGGAAAAACTCGCAGATAAAGAAGATTTCGATTGATTGTAAGTTGCTTAACGTCCAGTAGCAAATATTTCATGCATGTTCAGGACGAGAACAAGTTAGCAATACATACATTAGGTTGGTCTTTTAATAGAGGCCTTCCGGGATGAAGGTCGGGGAAAATTTGACTGCCACAGTAAAATGAGGGTATATTGGTTAGGAACAGCAATTTTGCCTTGCAACTGTCTACCTACGGGCCCATCAAAGAGTTGTTTCAAGGGTTCTTGACGTGCAAAGAGCGTGGCACTCTCTCTACACGAGGCATCGGATTTAACGTCCTCATTCTGACCGGACGTGGCTGCAAACTTGTACACCCGCACAGCCAAACGGACGTCCTACTTAGGCAAGCGTTTTACTGCCGGTCGGAAGAAGACCAAGTGACCATATTTATGTTCCCAATTCACCCGTGGGGTGAGAAGATTTCGCGAAACTGCAACTTGGTGACAACTGGGACACATTGTACAGAGACAATGGCGAAAGGAATGCACTGAAGTTTCCAGTAAGAGCCACACTAGTGGTAAATTTTACTAACAATTTTTTACCTGTGAACCGAAAAGTTGTAAATAAAATGTACATTATGGAAAAGATAATTTTTTTTCATTCAGTGCGACTATTGGAACACCATGTTCGATCAGTTGTCACCATGGAATGACTTGAAGTGAAGTTCAGAAATGTTATTCATGTGTGCTCACGGTTTGGAGATTAAGAGGGGAAGGTAAAAAAAATCTGACAGTATCAGAACGTATCTGTAAATTGTGTGGTACTGAGATTGAGGATGAAATTCATTTTCTTCTTCAGTGCCATAAACTTTCAAATATTTGTCTCAACTCTTTAAATGAAATAAAACAACGGTTTAAAAATTTTAGTAGTTTAGTTTAATAAATCACAATTATTTTGGCCTATGTCTTCTGAAGATATTTTCATACTCCAGAAACTCGGAGAATTTATGGAAAAGTTATCCTCTCATAGGAATGTTTCCTTAAATGATAAATAGTTGTAGTAATGCCAAGTGACCACCCCTTCCCCCCTCTTTACCTAGTTATATTTTTAACAAAAACTAACTACATGTACTGTGCTTGTTGTATTCTTCTGCTTGTCTTAATAAATATATTCTGTAACATTATGTCTTAATCATATTGAATGTCTTTTAATCATTAGTATGATTAGTATTATGGGACAGACAATCGATCAGTTATCTTTAGTGATCAAAATTTGGACATTTTTACACTGCAGCAACATAACTCGTATTTAGCGGACAAAATATCAAAACTAGAACAGTTTCCAAAATACAAAGACGATAACTTGCACCTAGAAACAGACGCACAGATACCTCTTTGGTGTTCTAACACTTTCAGCTTGAATCCAAAATGCATTACTATGACCAGCGCTAAAGGAAAGTATATTTCTTAAAATTTTCAAGAAAAGAATTATTCAGATTTTAATTGCATGACACTTAAAGATCAAGACGAGATATTGGTATTTTTGATGGATAGGTACTGTGTAAGTGATGCTGCTTACCACGAATTAACAAGGGTTCACAATGACATGCCAAGATCTTATTTATTGGTACAGTGTATAAATGAAGTTTATAATTTGAAATAGAAAGGTTACCCGATATTGTACCAGGTGCTGTTATCAATATAAGCTCTGAAATTGAAAAATTGTAAGAGAGACATGTAAATAAGCATGATGACGTTATCCAGGTTTATTTAAAATTTTCTGATGAATTTCCAACTTTGTAATTTTTCATTATCAAATGCCTCTATAGCAAAAACTACATCTTTTCAAGAAAAGCAAACATTTGCATTTGTCAAATGTTCAAAAAATCATGAAAGTCTGAAAAAATGCTGCTTACCTGTTTTTAAATCAAATTATCTGGTACGGATATTAATTTTCAAATATTTTGTAGTTCAGATATGAAGTTATTCAACTATTTATAGGGTTAGGTTCCTCTACTGGGGAATACGCTTGCCCTTGGTGTAAGGTTAGCAAAAATGAAAGATCCAATTTGCCATTTCATTGGAACTTTCACCAGGAGCCTAGCATTGCTAGCACAGTTGAAGAAATTGCTCATGAAGCAAAGCAGAATAAAAGGAGATTTGGCTGCAAACATGCCCAATTTTTATACGCCCGTCAAATTTTTGACGGGACGTATTATGTTATACAAATGTCCGGCGTCCGTCCGTCTGTCTGTCCGTCTGTCTGTCCGTCTGTCTGTCCGGCGTAAACATGTCGCACTGTAACTTGAAAATGACTTATCCAAATTTCATGAAACTTAACATAGTTGTTTCTTATGTTGGTCAACCGATCTGTATACTTTTTGGTGAAAATAAGATTAAAACTTTTTGAGTTACGGGACTTAGTAACTAAAACAGGTGTGTGTTTTTTTTCACATGTCGCGCCGTATCTCAAAAACAATTTATGTTTATTGCTTAAAACTTTACACACTTCTTAGTTATATTAATCTTAAGATCTGTATACTTTTTGGTGATGATTCAAAATTTTATTTTTGAGTTATTGAGTATTTTGTTAAAAAGGGGGAGGGGTTTTTCACATGTCGCGCCGTATCTCAAAAACAGTTTATGATTATTGCTTAAAACTTTACACACTTCTTAGTTATATTAACCTTAAGATCTGTATACTTTTTGGTTTTGATTCAAAATTTTATTTTTGAGTTATTGAGTATTTTGTAAAAAAAGGGGGAGGGGTTTTTCACATGTCGCGCCATATCTCAAAAATAATTTATGATTATTGCTTAAAATTTTAAACACTTCTTAGTTATATTAATCTAAAGATCTGTATACTTTTTGGTTATGATTCAAAATTTTATTTTTGAGATATTGATTTTTTTTTTAAAAGGGGTGTTTTCACATGTCGCGCCGTATCTCAAAAACTATTTATGATTATTGCTTAAAATTTTACACACTTCTTAGTTATATTAATCTAAAGATCTGTATACTTTTTGGTTTTGATTCAAAATTTTATTTTATAGATATTGAGTTTTTTGTAAAAAAAAAAGGGGGTTTTCGCATGTCACGCCGTATGTCAGAAACTATTTATGCTTATTGCATAAAAATTCACACACAAGACGACGGGCGTATCATGCGCTCATGGCGCAGCTGTTTATTTAATTTGAGTGTCGAGCAGTATATCACTGATGAGCTACATTTAATGCTCAGAGTAACATATCTTGCTAAGAAATCTGATCAATAACGCAAAAGATCTGGATGCTGATTTTAAACTTAAACGTTTACCACAGACAAATTTAAAAAAAAAATAACATAATTAATACAGGGATATGGGGTGACATTTTCATTTACACAAATAAAACAGATAAAGCAGGTGATTTAGATTGGACAAGTTTGTCTGGTATCAGAGAAAGTTAAACTTTTAAATCAGCTTCCAGTTCAGTTATTGCTGAAAGATGGTGTTATTCCTGACGAGACAAGCAACGATGTTGTGAGTTGATGGAAGGATATTCTTTTCTTGTATACATTTTTTTTTAAAGATTGGTTATAATTTACACAATGACACTCATTATATGCATTGTTTTGTCTATCATTTACTGAAAACTTTGGGCCATTGAAAATTTTTTTCTGGTCAAGGTTTTGAAAAAACATAGATATTGTGAAACAGATCCACCAAAAAAAGAGCAAGAAGTGGGATTCTGCTGTTAGTACTTTAAAAACTAAAATATTACGATAAAACAGGAAGTTGTTCAACTCAAATGTCTCATTGATACATCCGTCGTAGAACAAATATTGCTCAAGCAAGAAATGAAGTATGTCATCTATTGGCCCAAATATCAGTACAATATTGTGAAAGAGAAACTAGGGGAACATCCAACTGCAGGACAAACTGCATTTTAATAAAAGACATAGATGTACTATGAAATGGTGATTATTAGGTTTAATAGCGCAAAAAGGCTATATCGCGGCGAGAGCTAATTCGAACATTTAACAATTTAAAGTATATTTTTAAAATCAGACAAAAGGTCCTTCAATATACTAAAACTCAAGTCTAAAATAAAAAAATTTATTTACAAATAAAATTCAACACTAAGATAAGATGATAAAAATTAAAATCATTTGCAATTTATACAACATTTTTATATTTTATAATATATTCCAACTTCTTTTAAGAATGAAATACTATTTGTAATTGGAACACTATCAAATAATCTATACATATTATTGACCTTGAAATGCTTCCTACGAATATCAGCAAAGTCAATACAATTAATTAAAACATGTTTAATAGTATACTTGCAGTTGCAAGGTATACACTGTGGTTCTTCTTCATTTTTCAAAAGATACTCGTGTGTTATTCTAGTATGACCAATACGGCATCTAGAAATAACACACTGATCTTTTCTGCACATAAAAGTATTAAAAGTTTTACCTAATTTAGGTTTAATTTCGTGTAATTTATTATCAACTTATTTACTCCATTCATTTTCCAATATATTAAAAACATATTCTCTAATATTAGATCTAAAATCGGAATATGGTATATCACAGTTAGATAATGGATCATCCAGGGCATTTTTTCTTCTTCGTCTACAACCGTGTTTCCATGGATTCCAACATGACTCGGAACCCATAGAAAAAATATTTTTTTATGAAGAATTTTTAAATTCCTCATTAAATACAAAATCTTGAGAATTATCGGGTTTTTAAATTTTAGTATGTTGTATAGCTTGTAAGCATGATAGTTAATCAGAACATATTATAAATTTGGATTTGTCTGAAGTAGCAAAATATTTTAGAGCTAAAATTATTGCCTTTGCTTCAGCAGTAAATATGGATGCGGCTGATGACAAACGGCGAGTCGCCGCTATGTCTCCAAAGACAACAGCAGATGCAGCTCGGTTATCATCCTTCGATCCATCTGTATAAACAGTTGAAAAATCTGAATAATTTGCCTTAATTTCAGCAAAATGTTGTTGAATCACAAGAGGGTTTGTTTCCGTTTTATTGTATTTATGGAGATCAAATATCATTTTCAGTTGAGGAAGAGAGTAGTGACGAAGAAGATATAGAGGACCTCTAAAACTGTCTTTTTCTAAGCGTTCCTTCTTCGCATACGTCTTTAGTTATAATAAAATAACTGTGATTTTGTTAGTTGTTATGTATTTAGACGAACATTCAACTTTCACAAAAAGAAAATACAAAATGTAACAGAAGTTAATGTGCTTACAAAGTCTGTCATATGATTCTGTTAAAAATCGTTTCTCATTACTGCGGATTTCTACTTTTTAGTCTAATATAAACTGTTATCACAGAGATATGTCTCACTTTCTTGTAATTTTGAATATGCAAATGTTGAAATTAAAACAGCAATACATGTTACAAAAAGGCAAATATTCAAAGTCAATGAACCATGACTGAGGTACATGGCTAAACAATCTCCATGTAAATGAGATGTGCCAATACGAATACAACTGCATACCAAATGTCATTGACTTATTATAAGTCGTTCCCTTTAAACAAACCTAAACACAAATATTAACTTGTAATCTATGTAAAAGTTTCAAACTGAAGTCAATGAACAATGAAGAGGCGGTGGAGCTATATAATCTCCATGGAAACGATACTTGTAAATGCCCGTAATTTTGCATATCAAATATCACTGACTTAACATTAGCAGTTCATCTTAAACTAATCTAATCACAAACTAATACATGTAAACAAAGCAAAAGTATCAAAGTCGATAGACCATGACTGAGGGGACGGGGTCAAATAATCTCGATGGAAATGAGATATGCCAATGCGTATACAACTGCATACAAAAAATCATTGACCTACCACTAGTGATTCCCCATAAACTGACCTAATCACAAACTAATACATGTAAAATAAGCAAAAGTTTTAAAGTCAATAAACCATGACTGAGGGGTCAGGGCAAAATTATCTCCATGGAAATGAGATGTGCCAATGCTAATACAACTGCATACCAAATATGATTGACCTACCACTTGTGGTTCACCACAAACTAGACCTAATCACAAACTAATACAATGTTGACGCCGCCGCCGACTCCGGAAACAGCATACCTATGTCTTGCTTTTCGACTCCGTCAAACGAGACAATGAAAATTGGTTATATCCAAACCACTTAGATACAATGTAAACTAATCAATAACTTAAATATCACAACCAGTCATTTAGATATTCTAACCAGTTACTAAGACATATTAAAAGCACAACAAATTGTTTATTTTTCTTTATTTATGTATGCCAATACAGCCATTTGATGAGAGGATAACGAAATGTATTAAGATTGATTGATTGTTGGTTGCTTAACGTCCAGTGGCAAATATTTCATGCATATTCAGGACGAGAACAATTTAACAATAAATACAATAGATATGTTCTGTAATAGAGGCGTTTGGGATTAAGGTCGAAGAAATTTTGACTGCCACGGGAAATGAGGGTATATTCGATAGGGACAGAAATTTAGCCTTGCAACAGGTCACCAACGGACCCCTCAAAGCGTTGTTGCAAGGGTTCTTAACGTGCAAAGAGCGTGGCACTCTCTTTACACGAGACATCGGATTTAACGTCCCCATTCTGACCGGACGTGGCTGCAAATTTGTACATCTCGCACAGCCAAACGGACGCCCCACTTTGGCGAGGGTTTTACTGCCGGGCGGAGGAAGACCAATGGTGACCATACTTCTTTTCCCCAGTCACCCTCGGGGGGAAATGTATTAAGAAAATGGTTGCTGAAAGCAAAATCACTTCATGAACTCAAATGACATAGCTTCTTGATATTCATGTTACAAATGACTACCTTGACCTATAAGCAGTAGATTCTGGTCAACCTTGAAAGTCATCAGAAATAATATTCTCTTTGGGCTAATATGAATAAGTGAGTGTGATTGATTGATTGATTGTTGGTTGCTTAACGTCCAGTGGCAAATATTTCATGCATATTCAGGACGAGAACAAGTTCACAATAAATACAATAGGTAGGATCTGTAATAGATTAAGGGATTAAGGTCGGAGAAATTTAGACTGCCACGGGAAATGAGGGTATATTGGATAGGAACAGAAATTTAGCCTTGCAACAGGTCACCTACGGACCCCTCAAAGAGTTGTTGGAAGGGTTCTTAACGTGCAAAGAGCGTGGCATTCTCTTTACACGAGGCATCGGATTTAACGTCCCCATTCTGACCGGACGTGGTTGCAAATTTGTACATCCCGCACAGCCAAACGGACGCCCCACTTTAGCACGGGTTTTACTGCCGGTCGGAGGAAGACCAATGGTGACCATACTTCTATTCCCCAGTCACCCTTGGGGGCATAATAATAATAATAATAAAGATACAAGTCGGCAAGAAGAGGGGCACAATTGGTTCCCATTGGAATGCCGACAGCCTGTTGAAAAACACGTCTATCCAAACGTAACAAATATGTTGTCAATCAAGAAATCAAGCATCTTGATAATGTCAGTTTCAGAGAATTTTTTGTTTGAATCAGAGTGATTCTTTACAAAGTAGGATTTATCCCTCCTCAAGACAAGATACTTGTATCTACGTTCGCCATTCTTTTTTATAAAACAAAGCAATACCAACTCTTTCAATTTGTCTTTTAGTTTGGAATGGGGAATACTTGTGTAAAGTGTAGAAAAGTCAAATGTTTTAATACTATATCCTGTCATGCTAGAATTTTTCAAATTTCCAAAACAACATCGTAATAAATTGGTTCCAATTATCAATTTCTTACAATATGTATGTTTTTAAGAGAATTAACATGAAGGTTTACACTTATGTATAATGAGGGTTAGTAAAAGTTAAAAAAACATTGCAGCATATACAACCGTATGGCTTAACAATAACTTTTGTTCACTTTATATCCTTTAGCCCTCATATAACTACTGTTATTATTAAATCCCATTGATAAAATATTGAATATTTTGAATAAATAACTATTAATTAAAAAAAATTGAAAATATGAAAGAACATTTCCAACAACAACAAAAAAAGTGGGGATCTACTCCATAAGTGCTTGTGATCTACATCAAAAGTATGGTGAAAAAACTAAGACCATTTCAACTGTAACTTGAAAATGACTAATTTAACTAGCTTTTTACAAAAAATATACAGGTTTCACAAGTTTGAACATGAGCATCTTTGCTAGTCGTGTTGCTTATGTTATTACATATCCGGCAAATAGTCTAATTCGGTAGGTCATATTCGTGAAAAGGGAAGGGTATTGTAGTTACGATATAAGGAACATATCCGATATCATCTGTGAAACGGTTATTCCAAAACGGTCAACCAACTCGTGATGGCGTCCGTAAAATTTACGACGGGATGATTTCAACTTCACCATTTGGAACTCTTGGTTTAATAGCTCCCGTGTAAGCAGCAATCCTCTATCAAGGAAATCATGATAGGAAATACACGCCCGGGAATATCGTATCAATTGGGAGATAAATACTCCGTATGCAGGCGCTGCTGGAATGTTGCTACATAGAAATGGAAATTTCACAATTGGGAAGCTGAAATCATCTCTTTTGTCGTAAAGTTTTGTTTTCAACCGACCCTCATTGTCAATTTCTAGATGTAAGTCAAGATATGAGGCAGACTTAACTGTATCTGTAGTATCCTTTGAATGTTTATCATTGACAAACTAATAATAATCATGTAAATAATACTGCAAAACCAGATTATATAATTGAAGTTTAAAAAAATATTTATTTCAAGGAGAACATAATGGCAAGTTACAAAAACATAATTCAGGAATGTTTTTTGCATTAAATAAAGTTGTTGTAGAATTATGATGAATCTACTAATTCTTTTTAATTGGCACATTTGCAGCACATCAGTTAATCTTTTGTTGTCACATAAAAAGATGGATATCAGTAAAACAATACATTTAGCACAAAGTGTATTGTTGTCATGGTTATATGTATACCCATGCATTATATTTAGGTTACAAAATAAGCACTGTATCAACACGATAAAGCATCATATTTAGGTAACAAAATAAGCACTATATCAACATGATAAACAACAATTGTTATTGAAATTAAAATCTTTACATCAGGAACAATGAAAAACAAAAAAATATTAAGGTCAAGTTACAGTAAATGGGCTATGCCACAGATTTTGGTAAAATTTGGCCTACATCTTCTTTCAGTATAACCAAGAGAACAATGAAACTACCTGGCAATGGAGAGATTGGAAACCATTCTTATCTGCGTTGTTTAATCTGTTCCAAGTATCAGAAAGTATCATCATTTCGTCTTCCGTCATGACAAACCGGGTATAGTTATTGTTAAAGAAAAATGCAATGGGATTGAAAAAGAAATGAACATTCTTCGCCGTCCCTTAGAACAGTTCGATCCGTTGGCTCGTCCTGAAGTTATTCCTGCCGCCGGACTTTCACGTGCCAGACATGAATATCTATATTCAAAAGTCCGTCCATATGCTAGGAAGGAATATCAGGCTGTATTTTGTCAAGCACCAGAAGAGTAAACTTGTAAATGGTAGCAGACTGAAATCCACGTCAAAGTACATGATTCCAACGTTATATTGATTTTTTACGTTAGAACAAATTTTCTTGTGCAATTAAAATTAAAATTTCCCAACTAGTTTTTCACCGATCGTTGTCGAATTTTTTACATTGGGTTGAGATTAGTATTATCTGTCTAGGTAATAAAAAATCTGATAATACATAATTTTTGCCATAAGGGTCGTTTTTGTTTGTCGGGCGTCATATATATCATATTATGTCATTGGCATTCTCTTACTACATGTAATTCTTTTATAATTTTCAGCAATCTAATAGAATTTGAAGATGAACTTTTGTATAAACCCAAATGCATTCTGGAACAAATTTATTGCAGACAACACATTTCAGAAAGTGGGTCTGATCTTGACCATGAGAGGAAATCAAGTGATTAATTTCAGGTAAGCTAAAAGGAAAAAAAACAGGGACTAATTTTTAGGCCAACATTTTTTTTAGGCTTTTATTAAATGAAGAAAAGTATATAGATTACTTGAACTATCACTTTTTTAATGTTCATTATAACAATTAGCCTGGACATCGATCTAAAAAGATTTGTTTTCTATATGCTGTGGTTCTCAAATTATTTTGTCAATGAATAGTCCATTAGTTTACAACAAACAAAAATTTGAACAAAAAACTCTTCATATATTAAATACCAAAATGATCTCATTCCTGTGCTTTTGTACTCTGCGTAGGGCAAAAAAACAAAGACAAGTAAAATTTCAATCTCTAACTTCAAAGTGAATAATGGCTCAGGCAAATGTTCTAGGTGTTCTTAGAGTAAACAATTCATATTCTTAGACATATAAAACGAGTTTCTTGAAATTTTAATGTTATTGAAATTATTGAACCAATGTATGCAACATACTTTACAGTCTTTTTTGGGGTAATTTACAGCTTGCTGTTAGGTGTGAGCCAAGGCTCTGTGTTGAGGCTGTACTTTGATCTGAAATGGTTTATTGGATGGAGAGTTGTCTCATTAGCACTCATACCACATCTTATATCTATCTACTAAATGTTATGTATATTAATTACACATCGATATGTATTATCAACAAATAATTACATGAGATGTTTATTTCATTATTATATATGTTATTTTGATTGGCTATCAGCTTTCACACATCATTCTTCATTTTAAAATGAATTGCATGAATTGAAACATACATGATGACACATGTTTTCATGATCATAGCGAAAAAATTTAATTATAAGTATTGAGTGCTACTTTTAATAACTTCATAGCTTGTAAAAGCGTTTTGACCATGCATACATTTTAAGAATGAAGCACTTCTACACTTCCTACAAAAACTTCGGTCAACGCTTTACACCCCTATGAATTTACAAAAAGAACCATTCAATTCTTAAATAATATTTCATTCAGTGGTTTTTGATTGCAAGCTTATTAACTTACAAATTTACCAAATTGTGACATTGATCAACAATAAGGAAGTTCGCTACTCAGTTTCAAAATAATAAGCTTTTCAAAACACCAGTATATATTGATAGGGGATTAATAAAAGAATCATAAAAGCAAAAATAAAATATAGGTCAATGTGCTTGTTTTCGAGAAATTAGCCATGGAAGTTTTGGCGGGAAAATGTTCTCTCTTGATTTTTCGTAGCTTTATCATTGACAAGTTTTAAGTTCTCAAAAACTTAAAAAATAATACAGATTTTATAAGACTTTTACAGATGGCTTATAATTGTACATGTAAAAGATTTATAAAAAGAAAAATAGGGGTCAATGGGCAAATTTTTTTAAGGTATTCTAATGGTTGAAACCAGAGGATTCCGAAAATCTGACAAAAAATCCAAAACATAACAAGGGAACTTCCTTAAAAACGGGATATGGAAAACGTAACAGATAAGTGAATAAGGAGTAATGAAATTGGTTTTTATTTTTCCCATGCTTTCCAATTTATGAATTAAACTAGTCTCAAACAGTTAAATGATTTGATTTAAATTTGTTCTTAAGGAAACTGTTATTTATGCTTCAAACGCACGTTTTTCATTCTTTCAAGGTTTCCCCCTTGTACATGTGTTTTTGCTGGCCTAAGGTACAACGAGAGGTCCCTTAGTTAGGATCAAGGCATGTGGGCAGTATCTGCAAATTAGTGTCTGGGGATTCAATAGTTCAATATCTGTACATTTTAATGATTTATGGCTTATCTACTTCTCAAGGAAACCCATGAATTTACATGAGATTTTTTGATTGCACCTGTATATAACGTGACGGTACCCAAATTGCACCTATTTAGACAGTTTTTTCACCTATGTTTTTTTATGAGCAAGACAAAAATTTCCATTCTGTGTTTATTTTGTAGCCGAGTCCTTCTTTACTTTATAGGTACACCAATTTGATTTTTAATCCATATTGAGTCATACAAAAATGGGTTTAAATCGACTCCAAAACTATCCATGATTCCGTAATGAGGAGTAACCAAATTGCATGCATGCTTAAATTCACATCATAAAAAATCGAATAAAAATAGTTAGTTTTATTTTTTCAAATATGTAGAACAATTTGACATAGTACATGCTCGCTATTCATTTTTTTTTTAAATGAATGATTGTAACATATTTTCTTTTGTTCATTTTTAAAAGATGACTTTTTGTGAACGTCGCATGGCAGCATTTTCGTACATTATTCTTTTCCAGTGAAAGCTTCATCTGTTAATATAAACTGTGAACGTTTAGTGTATATTTGAATATATTCACCTATTTTGTAAGACGTGTATAATGTCAAATAATCATATTACAAATTGTTTAGTCTGAAAGAAAACTTTTAAGAAATTCTCAGCTGTTTATGTTGAAAAGGTGCAATTTGGTTCCAGTGACGTTAGTCATAGGACAAAAGTGAGTTCCCACGCAAAAAATGTCCTTTAATTTCAACAAAAATCGATATTTAAAAAAAAAGAATATTATGAGCGATTTTTATCTAATAAATACCATAAGATATAGAAATGTCTGAAGTTTTATTGTTTATATTTCTATTAAATAATTAACACCCATTTTAGTTTTTCAAATTTAAATATTCAAAATCATGCGCTTACCGCAAGAAAAAAATCTATTAACTTTCTACATTTACATGTACATAATATTCATTTCCATTTAAAAAAAAATCTTACCCGGCAACAATATTTAAAATTTCTTAAAATATTAAAAGTTTAAAAGCACATGGCCCTCCTCCAGAACGAGGCAGTAACTGATTTAATGATTCTTAAAATTTAATATCTCAAAACAAAAACAAAAAATGTCTAGTTTATAATTCAGGAACCTGTATAATGCGGTATATCTTTTAACCATGATGTCCAGCATAGTATAAAACAACCACCATACGGTCCCATCACAGACACAGGCCAATGCCGACACTGGTTTTAAAAATTATACTTTAGAGACAGATCACTAGGATTTCATTTTGTATAAAGGAACATGTGTTCTATATTTTCGCACCTGACCAATCCTTCAACAATAAAAATGTGGGGGCCACCACGGCCAACGTATCTATTCTGGCAAAATCGGTCACGGAATGAACAAAAACAATTTTAGAATAAAAGGCAATAACAATAGAGGATAATACGGCGCTTAAGTATAGATGATACAACAATGGGCAAATAATAAGATTAGGGGTAAATGGTATAAAATATAAAGAATAAAGAAATTAGGGAACCCTCATCTAGACCAGAGACATACATGTCTCTGTCCAGACCAACCGGACCGCAGGTCCTTTTAGATTATTAATGCTCAAAAAAATATGTTCAAATCTGGGACTTTTATACTAACGAACTCAGTATAGGTTATGAAAAATACTTAAGGATTATTCATGGATGGTTCAATTTAAGTTTAGTAAACTATGACAGTAAAAAATATAAATGGGCCGAAAACATGATGAAAAGTAAATTGGACCAGATCAAAAATTAACTGTTTTACAGACCCAGCTTAATGTAATTCTAACGAATACCTTGATCAAATCAAGTCTGAGGATTTGTATAGTATTATACAACTCCTTGATCAAATGCTTTAGTATTATACAACTCATTGATCAAATGCTACTAAAATATGCATTGAGAAACGTGAACAATTGATTTATAATGGCATAGATAACCGCAAAATGATTTCTTTTTCAGCCATCTAGACCAATGACCGAGCCACGAATATATGAAGAGGATGATGCCGCCAACCACGATAGACTCTATACAAATATTTAGTTAATTTTTCTTGGTGACTACTTTTCATATCAACAAATGTCAAAAATTACAAGACAATACATAATAGATTGATTGATTGTTGGTTGCTTAACGTCCAGTGGCAAATATTTCATGCATATTCAGGACGAGAACAAGTTCACAATAAATACAATAGGTAGGTTCTGTAATAGATTAAGGGATTAAGGTCGGAGAAATTTAGACTGCCACGGGAAATGAGGGTATATTGGATAGGGACAGAAATTTAGCCTTGCAACAGGTCACCTACGGACCCCTCAAAGAGTTGTTGCAAGGGTTCTTAACGTGCAGAGAGCGTGGCACTCTCTTTACACGAGGCATCGGATTTAACGTCCCCATTCTGACCGGACGTGGCTGCAAATTTGTACATCCCGCACAGCCAAACGGACGCCCCACTTTAGCACGGGTTTTACTGCCGGTCGGAGGAAGACCAATGGTGACCATACTTCTATTCCCCAGTCACCCTTGGGGGTCAATACATAATAGAAACACGCAATTGTAACGATCCAAGCACTAGGATATGAATCCATTTTGAACCAAATTACAAGACAATGGAAAGAGAAAGTAACAATCACTGCCAGAAATGTCTTGAATATCCGAAAATACTTGGAAAAAAGAGCATCGATCCCCAGAAGACATGAGGGACATTAATTTTTTTGTGAAGGCACTAGAAGAACTGCCTCTCACATAAGACAACTTCCACAGACTTGGACTGTAAACATTGTTTAGCTGATAAGGAGACAAAAAGGTTCTAACACCTATGGAGAAAAATATCATGCATAAAGCTGGACTAGGTCCACGCAAAATACAATTTGTGACCAGGAAGAGGAGGTATTGAAGAATATAACGTCAGACACTCCTATCGCGAATACAAATTACAATGAAATAAATCTAATATAACATGTCATAGTTGGAGGAGACTGATCAACCACGTACGATCCAGGAACCTGCTCGACCACCAGATATGACCCCGGAGATACAAGAGCATCAATCAGTAAGTCAGTGGTATAGCGTCTGCCACTGGCCGCGCTTGTACCGGCAAAACAGGCTCAAATGAAGAACACGTGTGGAATATGTAGTTTTGTCTACAATTCTGAAGATGCTCCCGAGAGTCACTAGGTTTAGTGCTCTCAAAAAGGTCGTAGTTGGTGGCTACTATCATGTATTGTGTTCTATAGTTATGTATGCATTATGTATGAGAGTTACGCCCTTTTAGATATTAAAGCATTGCTAGTCAGCCATTGTTGTATAGATGTAAAACTTGAGTAATGAAGCAATTAAAGCCTCCGGGAACAATAAATTTGGAAGAGAATTTAGCCGAAAACTACACAGAATGGATTTAATCATTCGAACTCTATCTAACCACAACAGGAATCGAAAAAGTCAGGAAGGTACAAATATTTTAGAACACCGTGAGCACATGTTTAGGCCAAATAGTGTTCCAGATTGTGTTTAACCTTCAACAATTAATGATAAACGCGTTATCCCTCTAAACATGTTCAGGAACCTGATGTTCAGTGGTTGTCGTTTGTTGATGTGGTTCATAAGTGTTTCTCGTTTTTTTATATAGATCAGACCGTCGGTTTTCCTGTTTGAATGGTTTAACAGTAGTCATTTTGGGGCCCTTTATAGCTTGCTGTTCGGTGTGAGCCATGGCTCCGTGTTGAAGACCGTACTTTGACCTATAATGGTTTACTTTTACAAATTGTGACTTGGGTGGAGAGTTTTCTCATTAGCACCAATACCACATCTTCCTATATCTATTTGTAATAATTATGGCTGTTTTGAAAGTGTTTTCTTCACAGGAAATCAAAATATAAGAAGATTGGAAAATATATTACAAGTAATTAATTATCTGAAAAATCTCCTACAAAACAACCATAATTTACTTCAACAACGTCCTGAAATTCAACAATTACCTCTACAGCATATGGAACAACAACTCAACTTAATACAAAACAATCATAATTTTCTTCAACAACGTCATGAAATTCAACAATTCCCTCAACAGCATATGGAACAACAACCCAACTTAATACAAAACAACCAAAATTTACTTCAACGACGTCCTGAAATTCAACAATAACCTCAACAGCATATGGAACAACAAAACAACTTAATACAAAACAACCATAATTTACATCAACGACGTCTTGAAATTCAACAATTACCTCAACAGCATATGGAACAACAACCCAACTTAATACAAAACAACCAAAATTTACTTCAACAACGTCCTGAAATTCAACAATTACCTCAACAGCATATGGAATAACAACCCAACTTTATACAAAACAACTAAAATTTACATCAACGACGTCCTGAAATTCAACAATTACCTCAACAGCATATGGAACAACTCAACTTAATACAAAACAATCATAATTTTCTTCAACAACGTCCTGAATTTCAACAATTACATCAACAGCATATGGAACAACAACCCAACTTAATACAAAACAACCAAAATTTACTTCAACGACGTCCTGAAATTCAACAATAACCTCAACAGCATATGGAACAACAACCCAACTTAATACAAAACAACCATAATTTACTTCAACGACGTCCTGAAATTCAACAATTCCCTCAACAGCATATGGAACAACAACCCAACTTAATACAAAACAACCAAAATTTACTTCAACGACGTCCTGAAATTCGGCAATTACCTCAATAGCATATGCAACCCAACTAAAGAAGATCCCAGCGTAGACGTACTCCAGTTGTGAGACTTAATTTTTAAAACTTACCTTTCAAATAACTTGTCAGAAATAGTGTCATGAACATTCGTTCCAAATCCAAAGCCATACTCGTCTTTCTCCATTATTTTTCTTGCTAAATATTTCACATTGCAAAGTCTTACAGTTTCTACATTGTAAAAGTTGTTTACTTTTACATTAGTCGAATGTAACATTTAATGATACACGTCCTTTAAATGCATAATCAACGAATTATCCTCTATGGGCAGTTTGTGAAGTATTTCTCTCTCCATCCTAATTTCTGCATTTGCATTAGATATGTTACCTGAAAAAGTTTCCAGATTTGTAATTTGTAAAGAGTATGGATAATAATTCAACTTTTTAAACACGAATTCCCTCGTTTGCCTCTGTAAATTCCATGTTTAATATTATTTTTAAATAAATGAGTATATATAATTGAAAGTTTGTTCTCTATATAGTAAAAATAGTTTCGCGATTAAACGGGCGCAGAACTTCCCCCCGATTTCATTTATTTAAGTGATGTATTTCAATGTAATACTTTCCATTCTTCATATTATATATGTATATTTATTGAAGATAATATAATGAATTGTCAACAGATATTATTTGTTTGTTTGTGTTTTATTTTAATGAAATAGTTCACTGGAGACTTCTCGGTGTATTTCATATCGTTGTTACATGATGTCAGATGGGTTGTATGAGGTCACCTTTCATAGGGTCAAAGTTTGCATCAAGTTCACTAGAGGCTTCTCGATGTTTTTCATATCATTGTTACATCATGCCAGATGGGTTGTAACATGTAACCTTTCAAAGGGTCAAAGTATGCATCAGATACACCTCTTGGGACTCCATACATCATGCCAGATGGACTGTATGAGGTCACCTTTCATAGGGTCAAAGTAGGTACCGGGTTGAGGCGCCAAGGCGGAAGAGGCGTTTTGACTGCCCAAATTACACTACTTAGGGTGAAGGTAAGTACCTATTTAAACGTTTGAACCCCCTAAATTTGATTGCACCTGTCCTAAGTCAGGAACCTGATGTTCAGTAGTTGTCGTTTGTTGGTGTGGTTTATAAGTGTCTCGTTTTTTATGTAGATTAGACCGTTGGTTTTCCCGTTTGAATGGTTTTACACTAATCATTTTTGGGGCCTTTGATAGCCTGCTGTTCGGTGTTAGCCAATGCTCCGTGTTAAAGACCGTACTTTGACCAATTACGGTTTACTTTACAAATTGTCTTTAAGGGAATTCAGAATGTCAGTGGTTGTCTCGACTTCCTTCTCGCTCTGAAAGACGATCTGTACACGGACTTTACGTCTTCCTTCTAAATATTATAAAGTATTTCATTATTTTCCTAAAAGGAGTATTCCATGGTATTTTTAAAAGGAGTACCTTTTGTGCAGGGGCCCAGATACCGGTGAAACAATGGTGCAATGCGACCAATGTTAAGAGTGGTTTCAAGTGGAGGAGGTAGACGCAATAGAGATATATGCTTGCCCAAACTGTAAACTCATAAATAGGCCACTTTCTGTCCCAGATAGAGGGCGGAGAGCCAAATGTACAATAAGTCAGCATAATTAACCTTTCCCTTTTATCATTTCAGTATGGCAAGTTATAAAGAAGGGAAGGTGGATGGAAACAATAACCTGAAAGACACAGTTGTTGACAAACCCAGTATGGGTAGAGGGATGACTGTGGATAGGGGAGGTAAAACATATTACAGAGATGTTCTGGTATCCTCTGTTGAAGACGAGCAGGTGAGTGGGGAAGCTCCTAAAGACTCACAGGATGGGGGAAAGACACCTCCAGAGGTCAAGGTGGCTGATGTCTCTTCCTTGCAGGCTGAATTGACCAAGCTGGTCGTGACCTTAAAAGTACCTGAGGTGCCACATACCTCATCAGAACCACCCCAGTCTGCAGTAAATCAGGTGCCTGCATACTATGTATGCCATAGAAGCAAGACCGAGGAGAGGACATGGGTTATCAGCCAAAGAGATCAATACTGTCTGGTGAGGGATTGTCCAGTTGTCACACGTAACGTGCGTCGCCACGTTCTGGCAGAACACCTCACAGCCATGTTTGACTCAAAACAAGACCCATCCCTGATGAGGCAACGGAAATTTCACCAGTACCGTGGCCAGATGGTCATGGTACTGGCTCAGTGGCTGACGCGAATGGAGGACGCCACCTATGATGATCTTCTCAGGTTTTTGATTGATTGATTGTCGGTTGCTTAACGTCCAGTGGCAAATATTTCATGCATATTCAGGACGAGAACAAATTAACAATAAATACAATAGGTAGGTTCTGTAATAGAGGCGTCTGGGATTGGGGTCGGAGAAATTTAGACTGCCACAGGGGAAATGAGGGTATATTGGATAGGGACAGAAATTTAGCCTTGCAACAGGTCACCTACGGACCCCTCAAAGAGTTGTTGGAAGGGTTCTTAACGTGCAAAGAGCGTAGCACTCTCTTTATACGAGGCATCGGATTTACCGTCCCCATTCTGACCGGACGTGGCTGCAAATTTGTACATCCCGCACAGCCAATCGGACGCCCCACTTTAGCGAGGGTTTTACCGCCGGTCGGAGGAAGACCAATGGTGACCATACTTCTATTCCCCAGTCACCCTTGGGGGCTCAGGTTTTTGAGACACAACTCAAGAGTCCCCAGTGGATACCCCCAGTCTGGGGAAGAAATGCCAGTTTTCAGGAGTGTTTGCCGGGAAATGGATTGGCCAACCTCTGCCTGGTTCAAGATCCAACCGGCACTGAAAATCAGCAGCCCTGTCTGTGTATTGCACTGGAGGGTTATGGCAACTCTAATACACCGATTGCCACCCTCCCAACAAGACATCCTGGCAACAGAGCAATATAGCCCTGATGATAATGGACTCGACCTTGTTCATTTCCATGCCTGGAACAGGCAATTCTTCAAGGTCGAACCCGTGGTGGAAAACACAGATCCTGTGGAAGTTCACAAGGATACAGTGGAAGAAGTGGCTGAGGATCAACCTGCAGCAGCAGGTCCGGAGTTGCTTGCTCCAACTCAGCAGGAGGAAGCTGTTGTTGCTCCAACAGAGGTTGCCCTTCAAAAGTCTGTGGAAGAGGTGCCTATGGAGGACAGACAGAGAGTTATCCTTCAAAATGGAACCGAAAGGCGTATGGTGCCAACATGTTCACTAAGGGATCTGCGCTTACTAGCCCAAGAGAGGTTCCCAAGCAGAGGGGAGGTTATTTTGCAGTTCCAGGGGATGGTGCTTGATCCCCTCATCACACTTCAGGGTATAATCAAGATGGAGACTAGGCCAACCATTGAGGTCTTCTTCTCAGTGGAATCCACTCAACTTTGAGTTCGTACATTTCCTTAAAGGAGGATGCCCACTTTGGGTTTGCTATAGCAACATAGCTCTGGGATGTGAGATTTAAATTACATTTCGATATATGTATATGGATTTTATTACAATATATGGAGGACATTTATATTGTGACTATTTTAAGGAACAACAGAAGATTCTGGAATTTTATATTGACAAATGTGTACATATTACGAACTGTATTCCACAAGATGTAGAAGGACTATAATACTTGTGAATGGATTTATGTATATTCTTAAACGGATCCATCTGTGAATTGCATTTTTTATGCTGAACTGTTTGCCTCGCATCCCATGTACAGTGTATAATTCGTTGAAAGTAGTTCAACCGACAAGATCTGGTAGCTCCAACTTGACCACTGTATATAGTAGAGTAGAATAGTAATTTGTTACATCGGTGATGGTGGGATTGAACGGTCATCTTTTTATGGTCATGTGCTATTATCCCAGTTATGGGAGGTTGTGTTTTCTTGTTGGGTTGATGGTTTTATAAGGGGAATTATTTAGTTAGTAAAATTGGAAATTTAGGGCGGTATAATGAATTTGTCTTAGGGACGATATTTTTGTGATTTGAACAAATTTTTGTTATATTTTTTATTCTACGTATAAGAATAGGTGGAATTTGCATTGTAATTTTATTGTCGGCTGTATAATGTATCAGGAAAAGTTAACCAGATTTGATACATTTTTTCCCAGGATGGCTGATGATTTTTCATGTAAGGGTAATTTTATTTTTTACATTTTTTCCTGTAGTTTGGGAAATAAGGGTAAGGGTTGATATTTTTAGCAACCTTGTGTCATAGGTTAGTCAGTGAGAGACCTTACCAGTCTAGCCCTGGGGAGTTTTTACAGTTGTCCTTTGTCGGAACTGTTTTCCTCCTTTTTAAGATGGAGGGGGGTGTAGTGTTATTGCCCTGCATATCCTCTAGGGAGTTTCCCAAGCCTGTGGCAGTGGTACTGGTAGACTGGTAGAGACCCGAGAGACCCCAAACGGATGATGACACAAGGACGACAGTTGAGCCTCTTTCTGGTGCACTAGACCGAAGCAGTTGTATAGAAAGCCTTAGACAGACATATATACAGTTAACAACAGACCAAGGTAGTTATATCTTCATATATACACTTCCTTATATAGTCCCATCTTAGGTTATTACGCTGGACACAGCGAGACAGGCCAAATAACACTTTAATAATGAGGACATCAGCGTTAACATGCCATCAACATAATTCATTGCTGAGAACACATGCTACGAACTTGAAATATTTTCTTTTGGCTCTGTTAAACCTAGTTTTAGAAATGTTTTGATACTTGCTCCTTCACCCAACGTACAAATGCATGAACTTTCCAAACATCTTCCATAGTTTTACGGTATCATTGTGTTCAACTTTCAACTTGTCAGATACTCCTAACTAAATATCTAGCACTACAGTGGAAGATAAGTATCGACTCGTGACTACCTTGGACATGGTGGACTGAGGCATTTTATATTTGCTACGATAAATTATATTCTCCATTTAAGGTTTTCATTCAAATGCTTTTTTAAAACTAGTATTGGTACAAGCTATCTTGTACGTGGTCTACTGACCCATGGTTGTGTTCGAGATATCCATTGATCAAATTTAAGGCAGAATGTCGAGTAGTTCCTGCGAATCTGATATACATGGACCATGACAAGTTGCCGATAGTTGATAAAAGACCAAAAACAAAAAGCATTATGCAAATGAATCTTTGCTTTCAGGTCCAGGTTCCAAAACCCAACTTACTCCAGCAACAGATTCGCAGTGATGTACAAGAACAACTGTCAACTTTAAATATACCAAATGAATCGCAATATATGTTACAACCTATATTAGCAGAGAGCTCAGAAATCCCTAATGAACAATGTGAAATAATCATTGTTTTGGACCATGAGTCATCGGAGTCGGGTACTTTCAAATTGAAGTTTCAAAATCAAATACATCTCATACAGAGAAATCCGTTGAGGTTCCTCCAACATGTCCAATACGAGACCTTATTCTGCATCCATGAGAATTGTCCTAGAAATTTATCAAACGTGGGATACATTCATTGAAGAAACGGCATACTGTTACGTCGGTACCAACTGTTACCTTCAGCAGTTCCGGAGTTTCGCTTTCTGTCATCAGCTATTTTGTATTTGACCTTCGGCCTTATAAACACACACTGCCTTTTGATATAAAGCCAGTTATCTGTGCAGTTCCTATCCAAGGCTGGAATTAATAGCTTTTCTCCTTTAAGGATATTTCCATTTATATTTGTCATTATGGCACAGGATTAAAGATGCAGAGAAGATGGAAATAATAAGGAATGACCATAATCTGCTTAAGGGTTTCACTAAAAGTATGTCAATACTATGCACATATATTTCAAATCAAATAGAAATACTGAGTATGTTGTTTATTTAATGAGCTTCTGCGGTTTCCTTTCTTCTATTCAGTTTAAAACAGCCATGACCCAAGCTGATCTAAAAGAGTTATTGTTTACTTTCAAAATGACCAAAGATGATTTGAGAAAATTAATCTTGAAAAAAAACCCACCAGCATGCCATAAAAAAAAACAAGTTGCAAAATCTTGTAGTTCTGAATATACACAGTTGTCTAAAGATTCTTTTAGTACAAATGATTTATTGATTGTTGGTTGCTTAACGTCCAGTGGCAAATATTTCATGCATATTCAGGACGAGAACAAATTAACAATAAATACAATAGGTAGGTTCTGTAATAGAGGCGTCCGGGATTAAGGTCGGAGAAATTTGGGCTCCCACTGCAAATGAGGGTATATTGGATAGGGACAGAAATTTAGCCTTGCAACAGGTCACCTACGGACCCCTCAAAGAGTTGTTGCAAGGGTTCTTAATGTGCAAAGAGCGTGGCACTCTCTTTACACGAGGCATCGGATTTAACGTCCCCATTCTGACCGGACGTGGCTGCAAATTTGTACATCCCGCACAGCCAAACGGACGCCCCACTTTGGCAAGGGTTTTACTGCCGGTCGGAGGAAGACCAATGGTGACCATACTTCTATTCCCCAGTCACCCTTGGGGGTTACAATCTAATGAAAAACCTATCTGATATTCAAGATTTGTGTAAACAACAATACATCTGCTTAGGAATGTTTACAACATGATATTTACACAATTTTTGAAGTGTCAAACTCAAAACTTACACAAAGTATTAATGATAGAGTCAAAAGTTTCGAAAAATTCATGTTCGAATGTGTCTCTTAAACAGACATTTTTAGGCAATTTCTCAACATATTCAGAGAATGTAGTTTCAACATTTTTACAATTGATTTTTGAAGACATAATTGGTGAAATTATGGCACAGATGACCAAGGTTCAAAAAGACAACTCTGAAAAAGAGCAATCACACCTTAGCAGCAATGACCAGTCCATTTTATAGAAGTGTCATCCTGATTCACGATGAAAACGTAATACAAATTACGAACCTAAGCGGATAGTTCTTTCAATACCAATTGCTGAAAAACTTCTCCAAGGTGTTATACGGAAATCTACAATTTACACTCACCCTGAGGATTATGTGTTAGCCAAAGATACAGATAAAGAGAGCTTTAACAATACTATGAACATATTCCAAGATAAAAGAATTGCTTTTAGTGATGACAATTACCAAGCTAGAAGTCAGTTGGCAGTTTGTCATTGGAATGAAAATGTTGATCGCGATTTCACATCCATCTGGAACCCAAACCGTAGAAATGCCCCAAGAAGTAACATTGGAAAAAAGAACTATAAGCCTCCAACTTATAATTACAGAGAAAAGTATTTGGACTAGGCAAAAAAAATCATTTTATTAGAGAAAATTATATACAAGTATCTTGTCTTGGGAGGGATAAATCCTACTTTGTAAAGAATCACTCTGATTCAGACAAAAAATTCTCTGAAACTGACATTGTCAATATGCTTGATTTCTTGATTGACAAAGTATTTGTTACGTTTGGAAGACGTGTTTTTCAACAGACTGTCGGCATTCCAATGGGAACCAATTGTGCCCCTCTTCTTGCCGACTTGTTTCTTTATTATTATGAGGCTGACTTCATACAGGAACTCCCCCCAAGGGTGACTGGGAAATAGAAGTATGGTCACCATTGGTCTTCCTCCGACCGGCAGTAAAACCCGTGCTAAAGTGGGGCGTCCGTTTGGCTGTGCGGGATGTACAAATTTGCAGCCACGTCCGGTCAGAATGGGGGCGTTAAATCCGATGCCTCGTGTAAAGAGAGTGCCACGCTCTTTGAACGTTAAGAACCCTTGCAACAACTCTTTGAGGGGTCCGTAGGTAACCTGTTGCAAGGCTAAATTTCTGTCCCTATCCAATATACCCTCATTTCCGGTGGCAGTCTAAATTTCTCCGACCTTAATCCCTTAATCTATTACAGAACCTACCTATTGTATTTATTGTGAACTTGTTCTCGTCCTGAATATGCATGACCTATTTGCCACTGGACGTTAAGCAACCAACAATCAATCAATCAATCATACAGGAACTTCTTAGGAAGAAGGATAAGAAGTTAGCAATATCCTTTAACTTTACTTTCCGCTATATAGATGATGTTCTCTCACTAAATAATTCAAAATTTGGTGACTATGTTTAACGCATCTATCCCATCGAACTAGAGATAAGGGATACAACAGATACAGTTAAGTCTGCCTCATATCTTGACTTACATCTAGAAATTGACAATGACGGTCGGTTGATGATTGATTGATTGTTGGTTGCTCAACGTCCAGTGGCAAATATTTCATGCATATTCAGGACGAGAACAAATTTACAATAAATACAATAGGTAGGTTCTGTAATAGGGGCGTCCGGGATTAAGGTCGGAGAAATTTAGACTGCCACGGGAAATGAGGGTATATTGGATAGGGACAGAAATTTAGCCTTGCAACAGGTCACCTACGGACCCCTCAAAGAGTTGTTGCAAGGGTTCTTAACGTGCAAAGAGCGTGGCACTCTCTTTACACGAGGCATCGGATTTAACGTCCCCATTCTGACCGGACGTGACTGCGAACTTGTACATCCCGCACAGCCAAACGGACGCCCCACTTTAGCGAGGGTTTTACCGCCGGTCGGAGGAAGACCAATGGTGACCATACTTCTATTCCCCAGTCACCCTTGGGGGACGGTCGGTTGAAAACAAAACTTTACGACAAAATAGATGATTTCAGCTTCCCAATTGTGAACTTTCCATTTTTATGTAGCAACATTCCAGCAGCGCCTGCATACGGAATATATATCTCCCAATTGATACAATATTCTCGGGCTTGTATTTCCTATCATGATTTCCTTGATAGAGGGTTGCTGCTCACAAGGAAGCTATTAAACCAAGAGTTCCAAATGGTGAAGTTGAAATTATCACTTCGTAAATTTTACGGACGCCATCACGAGTTAGTTGAACGTTATGGAATAACCGTTTCACAGATGATATCGGATATGTTCTTTATGTCGTAATTACAATCCACTTCCTTTTTCACCACGAATGTGATCTACCGAATTAAGACTATTTTCCGAGTTTGTAATAACATCAGCAACACGACGGGTGCCACATGTGGAGCAGGATCTGATTACCCTTCCGGAGCACCTGAGATCACCCCCAGTTTTTGGTGGGGTTCGTGTTGCTTAGTCTTCTATGTTGTGTCTTGTGTACTATTATTTGTCTGTTTTTGTCTTTTTATTTTTTAGCCATGGCGTTGTCAGTTTATGTTTCAATTTATGAGTTTGACTGTCCCTCTGGTATCTTTCGCCCCTCTTTTAGAGAGGAAAAATATTCATTCATCATGTTTCTTATGAAGTAAAACTTTTGATTTATTTAAATATCAATTCTTGGAATGCAACTTCATTGAAACATTCAATATATCTTATTGGATACAGTGACATTGTGATTCTATCTTGTATATATAAATTAATTGGGATTTTCATGAGATAAAAATCTGTGTGCAAGTTTTACTAGTTTCTTCATATTTTCTCTTATCACAGCATGCAGTCATAAACATGTGCTTCTAGTTACTTGTCAAGCAAATTCCCTAAAAATAATCTATTTCTTATCCTAGCACCGCCCATATACAAATAGGCTTAATTGCTGTAGGGGTGTAAAATTGTATAGGTCATCCCCGGTCTTTAAAAGAAGAATTATTCTTGATAAAACAACACAAAAAGATGTTTTCCTTCATGGTTATTGGTGGTTACATACTCAGGTCTTAATTAAGGTTGGTTTCAGCGAATATCTATACAAAATATAGTAGGGAAAAAAATATATCCACATTGAAGATTTTACAATAAAATTTGAACAGAATAGTAAGCTCTGATTTCACCAGAAAAAAAATACATTCATCATGTGTACATCACGCACCATCTATAATGACGCCCCATTCAACCTAATGTTTTATTGCCGGTCAGTATACTGTTTGTATTCCAAAGTCATCAATGAGGTTCAGCCTAAACTATCAACCTCAAAATATAGTATACCAAAGAGAAATACCGTATGACAGGTTGTTTAGGCGCCCAGCTACGTCATACAGGTAATGAAAATAATATTGTCGTTGGTAGTACATAGAGTTGTAAAGTATACATGTAAGCGTACTTTCATTCCGCCGTGTATTTATTCCGGGTAACTGTTTTTCACTAGAGAATATTGGATGTAAATAGTGTGAAAGCGTCGATCTTGATATCGTTGTTTTGTTTATATTAAACCGGTTTATTGTTTACATAAATAAATGGGTTAAAATTAAAACGATTTTCAAGGAACCAGTTTAATTAATCTGAGTCAATCTAGTAAATAATTTTGATGATGATGAGGAGGATGTTTTTATAACTCAAAATACTGTATCAATGATCAGGCCATTGAACTTGATATAAACCAAATTTAAAGAGCAGATTTGTTCTTACATAAAGTTTCAATTATCGAAGCATCCTTTGATATTGACATAGAAGATATGATTTTATATCCAAGTCGACCGAAAAGCAAATACACAGAAAAACTTCGGCAATCCAATAAATATAAATATTATAATTAGTGACAATTTAAAAGCTATGATTTTATAGATTTGCATAGAAAAATTATTTAAATCTTATTCGTTGAAAATCATTATTGTGTTATCGTGTGTTCAAATGAGTACTAATCGCTTCAGCAATTAATGTATGGATCTAAAGCACTAGTGTAATTAAACCCGGTATAAAATAACTAGTGCAATCATTCCGGTACAAAATCACTAGTGTAATCATTCCTTGTTTAAAAACACCACTGTGAACATTCCTTAGATGAAAACTCTCCACTTTTTACTTAAATCAACTATGCAAGTTTCAAATACACTAAAAACTATAAAGCCACATTTTATATATATTTCCCCTTCAAAAAAACCTTTTAAGAACCTTATAATGACTGGTGGATGTTTTACACTGGACACGGATAGAAAAACCTAGTGAATTTTCGTTGGTGGATAAAAATCACTGGGGATTTTCTTCCTCCGGATAAACTACACTGGCGGAATCAAACCACTGTTACAAAAGAAATGCCTCTTTGGGTGTTAGTATTAACGCATTTTATCCGGATTCTCTTAAATTATCACCAAAGAAAAAAACATAAACCATACTGAGATTAAGGTTCACTTTGGCTAAAATGGCTGTATTTTTACCTCAAAATTTACTCTGAGTAACACTGAAGAATACATGTTGTGCATTGTATCTACTTACATTTCTAATTGAATATACAAATGGTGAGCGTCAAAAAAATAATATAGAACTAATACACGGACAATGACCATTTATTATACAGAACATGGACGTTATTCTGAATCAAATGCTGTAGTTCTAATGCAACATCGTTTGTAACGTTCGTTTTGATTGGATAACGACACCAATTTTCATGGCATTAATTGACAATTGATGCCATGAAAATGTACGTGCAAGCGCAGACGACCTATGACAGATTTTAAATGTATGATTTGACGTTGTTTTCTGTCAGTTCCATTAGAATGGAGATAACAATATTGTATTTTAAGCTCCGATGGTATCAATTGGTGATTTGATGCCGTCGGAGCTTAAAATACAATACAGTTATCTCCTAATTGTTGTGACTGAATTACAGAAAGGTGACAGTATCGATATACAACCAACACATACAGACATGAACATATTCGGCTATAACTAATCGCAGTACTCTTGACCATCTTGTTCGATTCGAATCATTTGTCCGTAATGGTTTTGCGAAAAATGAACATGTAGTGTCGGTCTTTTTCGATCTAGAAAAAGCCTATGATACTGCATGGAAGTATGGTATTTTAAAAAATCTCTTTGATATGGGGTTGAAAGGCAATATGCCAAATTTTATTTCGAATTTTCTATCTAACAGACAATTTAATGTTAGAGTAAAAAGTTAACCTTTCTACCCCCTATCAAAATGTTAAAATCGAAATGTTTAAAAGCATTAGATATTTTAAAAGTTGTCGGCAGCACCGACTGGAGTGCTGATCGCAACATTTTACTTAATTTATATAGATCTCTAGTTAGATCTAAACTAGATTATGGCTCTATAGTGTATGGCTCTGCAAGGAAGTCCTACATACAGATTCTCGATGCTGTGCATCATCAGGGTTTGCGTCTCTGTCTTGGCGCATTTAAAACCTCACCAGTTGAGAGTCTGTATGTAGAGGCTGATGAGCACTCACTCTCTAACAGACGTTTGAAGCTTGGACTTCAATATGCTGTCAAACTAAAAGCCTACTCAGATAATCCTGCCTACAGCTGTGTTTTTAATCCAATTTATGAAGATATTTTTGCAAAACATGAAAATAAAATTCCTCCGTTAGGTATACGTTTAAAATCACATTTAGCTTCTTTTGATTTAAAATCTGTTGCTCAAGTTGAAACTTGCAAATGTCCTCCATGGGAACTTCCCAAACCAAAAATGATATTTGATCTCCGTGAACACAATAAAAATAAAACAAATCCTCTTTTAATTCAGCAACACTATGCTGAAATCAAAGCCAATTATTCAGATTTTTCAACTGTCTATACTGATGGATCAAAAGATGGTGACAGAGTTGCATCTGCTGCTGTCTTCAGGGACAGAGCTGCAACTCTCCGTTTGCCATCTGATGCATCGATCTTTACTGCTGAAGCAGAAGCAATAATTTTGGCTTTGAAATTTATTGCTTCTTCAGATAAATCCAAATTTATTATATGTTCTGATTCACTTTCATGCTTACAAGCTATACAAAATACTAAAATTAAAAACCCAACAATTCTTAAAATTTTATATGTAATGAGGAATTTAAAAATTCTTCTTAAAGAAATATTATTTCTATGGGTGCCGAGTCATGTTGGAATCCTTGGAAACACAGCTGTAGACCTTGAGGCAAAGAATGCCCTGGGTGACCCTTTATCTAACTGTGATATACCATATACCGATTTTAAATCTAATATTCGAGAATATGTTTTTAATATATTGAAAAATGAATGGAGTAAAAAAGATGGTAATACATTACATGAAATTAAACCTAATTTATGTAAACCTTTCAATAATTGTATGTGCAGAAAAGATCAGTGTGTTATTTCTAGATGTCGTATTGGTCATACTAGAATAACACACGAATATCTTTTAAAAAATGAAGTAGAACCACAATGTATACCTTGTAACTGCAAGTATACTATTAAACATGTTTTAATCAATTGTATTGACTTTGCTGATATTCGGAAGAAGCATTTCAATGTCAATAATATGCATGATTTATTTAATAATATTCCATTTACAAATATTGTTTCATTCTTAAAAGAAATCGGAATATATTATAAAATATAAAAATGTTATATTTAAAACGATTTTAATTTTTATCACGTTATCTTAGTGTTGATTTTTATTTGTAAATAATCAATTTGCTTTAGTCTAGAATTTTAGTTTATTGAAAGACCTTTTGTCTGATTTTAAAAATATACCTTAAATTGTTATAATATTCGAATTAGCTCTCGCCGCGATATAGCCTTTCTGTGCTAATGCGGCGTAAAGCAAACAACAATCAAATCAAATCGGCAATAACTATTCTTGTTTTTCAATACTGAAAGTGTAATGATTTTTAACAGTATTTCAGAATTCTCACAATGAATGAAACGAAAAACATGGGCATGGACACCTTTCATTTCTGATTAAAAAATCTAATTCTTAAAATGTGTTGATTATTTTCATACTGAACATTATATTGTTTCTGGTTATTCCTCTTTCGTTTGATCTCAAACTAGAATTATTTAATTTTAAAACCCTATCTTGATGATTTGTAATGTACATATTTTCCTCGGAGTTCAGTATTTTTGTGATTTTACTTTTTATTGAACTAAAACGTTTAATGATCCTTTAGCATACCATAGTCCGTAGAAATAAAATAATTTTATGTTTTGGCTTTTTCAGAAATAAATGTATGGAAAAGGAGGGTGTTGAAAGGCACTTTTAATTTACCCCTCTATCGATAAATTCTAGAAAAACCCCTAACTCTTTTGCATGGTAGATGATAGATCAAAACTATTTAAATGCTTGGACATCATTTCTAATTTGATAGGCTATTTTTTTCCCTAAAATAGAATAATATCCGTTTCACAGTGACGATTAGGTCAAATCTTATACACTGTGCATGCAGCATGTAAATGTACATTTTGTTGACTGTACAGTATTTTAAACAGTCATATTCACAAAAATGTGTCTGAATTAGTCACACACAAAAAATAATATATACATGCATTCACAAACACATTTTCTTCTTTAAGCATCTTACTATTATCATAAAACGCTTTGGACCCTACCAAGTTTACGGATGTTCTCGAAAGTGAGGAACGACATACTCGTTTGCATGTCAAATCGTCAAAGAGACCAGCAATAGCATTGCTGAATTCAATTTTATCGTGTGTTTTTCACCGAAGAAGAATTTGATGTTTCTTGTGAACTTGGAATCAGAAAGTTGAAAGAAATAGGATCCTAATTAGATGCCACAAAAATTGAAGCAATACGAGGTAATTTAGATATTATAGTACACAGTGCATATTATCATTTTCTTCTTTTGTATATTTGTTCCAGACCATATAAGTATTTGGACCGTACGCGTACGGTCCGGACATAATGCGTATATATATATATATATATGTATACTAGACCGTACGAGTATACTCATAAGGTCTAGTACGAGCTGGACCATACATGTATTTGGACCATATGGGTTTATTTTAAAAAGACAAACATTTATCAAAAAACTTTTATTGAGTATTACAAATTAATATTATTACAATTAGATGAATAAAGTGAATTAGTTAACATTAAATCAACTTAAATTAAATAATTCTGTATTTCATTGTCTGTCTAAATCATATTTTGGCACTCGCGCCCCGCCGGGTTACACTTGCTGCCACGAGGAACATCAGATTTCTTATATTTACATGTTGTGTTCATGCAGGTTCTTATGCATTTGCATCACTTGCTTGCAAGAGAAAATCTTGTTTGTTTTGCGGCAGCATGCAATGAAATTCCTTCTGTTTTCCCATGTTCAGTTTCAATTTTGCGTGTCAAAAGTTCTATATCACCAATAACATAACAAGAGTTCAATATTCGAAATTCACACGATAGTTTGTACAAACTTGCATCTTTACCAATAATATCATCAATCGTACATCCCCCGATGCTTTTCTCACAGTAACAAAGCTACCCTTTTCAATCTTTGCATTAATTTTCGACACTTTTTTATTATATTTTCTCTTTGTATTTTGAACAGATTTTTTATAATTTCTGTTCAGTATCTGACGTATTCTGTCGTAATATAGTCCCCAAGGGTGACTGGGGAATAGAAGTATGGTCACCATTGGTCTTCCTCCGACCGGCAGTAAAACCCTCGCCAAAGTGGGGCGTTCGTTTGGCTGTGCGGGATGTACAAATTTGCAGCCACGTCCGGTCAGAATGGGGACGTTAAATCCGATGCCTCGTGTAAAGAGAGTAAAGTTTGGAAACAAATATAAGCAGTGTCAAAGTTTTTGAATCTGAAAAACGTTGAGAATCGGAAGCGGCAAACAAACCAAAGTTAGTTTAAAATTTCATTATTTCTTAATGACAAATGTCTGCAAACTGCAAGACTGGATGAACAGCACATCTAAATTCATTTATATAGTTATCAGTGCATGTACCAGCATTCAATTATCAGTTTGTTTTGATTTCAGTTGCACTTCTATCAGTCATAAAGTTTGATTTATTTCTTCTAAACATGATGTTGTCTCAGAAATATTTAACAATTCTGCTGTATTTTGAACATACGTTTCAGCTTTACCATCTGAACCTTCCCTAACACCTGCAGTTAAACTTTTTATCATTAGGTAAACCCTGCTAGGCCATATATTTTCTAAAGTTTTTATGCCCAACCTACAGTTAAATGGCTTTACAATTGTCTTGTCTCAAGTTGTCAATCCACTCATATGCCCATTAATTTGTTTAAGAGAATTTGATGCGACTGTCGTACAAGTGACAGGTTTAGCGCTATAAAACCAGGTTCAATCCACCATTTTTCTACATTTGAAAATGCCTGTACCAAATCAGGAATATGACAGTTGTTGTCCATTTGTTTGATGTGTTTTATCATTTCATTTTGCCATTTGATTTGGGACTTTCCGTTTTGAATTTTCCTCGGAGTTCAGTATTTTTGTGATTTTACTTTTTAAAAGAATTTGAACTTGGATCAATTACACATCGGAGCTGAAGATCATGTGAAATAAAAGTGCTAGTCACCAATATATATTTGTGTAGAATTCAAAATTAACAAGATGGTTTCATTCAATATCAGCAAAATTCCCGTCATCAACTGACGTTTAACAAACAGTTATCTATCAACCTTCCATGAATATTAGGGATATGCATTCTATACTGTCATGAGACTTATTTAATGCGGACGGATAGTTTATTTTATCTGATAAGACGAGACCATTGTTCCTTTGTCATCAATAGCACAGGCCCCCAAGGGTGACTGGGGAATAGAAGTATGGTCACCATTGGTCCTTCCCGACCGGCAGTAAAACCCTTGCTAAAGTGGGGCGTCCGTTTGGCTGTGCGGGATGTACAAATTTGCAGCCACGTCCGGTCAGAATGGGGACGTTAAATCCGATGCCTCGTTTAAAGAGAGTGCCACGCTCTTTGCGCGTAAAGAACACTTGCAACAACTCTTTGATGGATCCGGAGGTGACCTGTTGCAAGGCTAAACTGTCCCTATCCAATACACCCTTATTTCCCGTGGTAGTTTAAGTTTCTCCGACCTTAATCCCGGAAGCCCCTATTACAGAACCTACCTATTGTATTTATTGTTAATTTATTCTAGTCCTGAATATGCATGAAATATTTGCCACTGGACGTTAAGCAACCAACAATCAACCAATCAATAGCACAGGCACTTCTCTAAGAAACAAAAAATATAAACCTAAAAGATTATGTACCCTTGTGTTGATTCAATGCTAAACATATGGAAATTTTATAGAAAATCCACAGCCTTTCCGCTTGTTATCCCATATTTGGCAATTCGGCGCTTGATAGATAGAGGATTCTTGTATGCAGTGCTAGCAATGATTTCCTTACAACGTAGTTTATAAATTAAGATATTGGTTAAAACAAATATAAATAAGGACCAATTCAAGTACACCTTCTAGCTTGCGCTCGACTTAAGTGACTAAGCACGAGTTTAGTTTGGAATTTAAAGGTAGTTTAGGACTTTTTGTAAACAATAAATGCTAGCACATCATAGAAAAACGAGTGAGTAATCTTTTAAGCCTATTTCCAACGTAGTAAACGCCCTATCCACAAACAGTCGGTAACAGACATTTTATATCAAGATTAAACATTTCGTAGCAGACACTATGGCAGATATGTAATTTCCGATAGGTAAGAACGACAACCCTTCGTGCATAACTTTTCTGTTCATTCAAATATCCAGTCGATTCCGCAAGCCGCACATGCGGAAGGAGAAAGGGCTAAATTTTTTGGAATCACGAGTGTCAGTGGTGTTTAGAAAGACGGAAACGATTTTTTTTCATATCTTTTTCAAAGATTTTTTCATAACTATCTTGAAAATCGACCCCTTAGTATGATTGACTGACTGGTGAGTAGACCTCAAACAATTATAAACAAACTTTTTGTGACTCTGTCCTAAAATTTCCTGTCGCTCATCAGTAGAGATACAGATCGTTGTGTACTACCAACGAAAAAAATACTGTATTATTATCTGTTCGATGTTGATAACATCAATGTGGGGGGCGCCTCAACACCACCTTGGCCGCCTTGCCATGATGAGATGGTGCTATGAATAAAAAAAAACATACAATCAGATGTAGTTTTTCCGCGAGATAATATATCTGATTTTTTTGTCAGTATTTATTGTAGTTTTGTCGTAATTCGATTTTTCTGTCGTCAAAAGGTTTTGTTCGACGGCACGTGCCAGTAATTAACAGGTAATAAAATCACTGATCCATGAAGAAATAAAGAAACAAGACAATTACATGGCTAATATAATATTACACCTTTTTATTTGTCGTCTTATATTTTGTTCATGCGCGTGTTTTGTTTTGTAGGATTTAAAAAAAAATAATGTTTGCATTTCTTTCTTTTTCAATGTATTTTTGTTTGTACGTATTTTTTTTTTAGGTTATTATGATATTAGAATTTTATTTGTTTTTTATAATCAAAACTTCATTAGGATTTGAAAGTGCACAATTAAAGACCAATATGATGATTTCATTTATTTATATATCATTTTGATAACTATCAACAGATACGAAACATATAGTTGTGGGAGCAATTTTTTTTTCATTACAGATTCCAGAAATTAAAGAGAAATTTCTTCAAATATTTTTTCTTTTTGCAAAACAAAAAAAGGGGGGGGGGCGTCAATTCGCAACAGCATAGTGTATTTCACAAAAGCAAAAAAAGGGGGGTAATTTTTTTTTTTTTTGGGGGGGGGGGTCAATTTTGCTACAGCATAGTCTATTGCACAAAAGCAAAAAATTGAATACAAATTATAATCATATAACCAATTCTAAGTTCTTTGACTACAGTTATTCGGTGTCAGAAACCTATTATGTGTCAAATATTTATTTACAATTCAAATTCAGGCCTGTATCAAGCGTGAATATTGTGTCCATTTTTGCCCCAACTGTTCAGGGTTGGACCTCTGCGGTCTTATATAGCTGCGCTCAGCGAAGCATTTTATTCATATTTTCAACATATCACAATCTACATGTACCATGCCCAGTGGCACATTCCCCATTTATTGTCTCGCCTTGACGGAGTCAAAAAGCGAGACATACGCATGCTGTTTCTGGCGGCGGGGACGTCAACAATGTATTAGTTTGTGATTAGGTCTAGTTCATAGTGAATCACTAGTGGTAGGTCAATGATATTTTGTATGCAGTTGTATTAGCATTGGCACATCTCATTACCATGGAGATTATTTGGCCCTGCCCCCTCAGTCAAGGTCTATTGACTTTGAAACTTTTCATAGTTTACATGTATTAGTTTGTGATAAGGTCAATTTATGGGGAACCACTAGTGGTAGGTCAATGATATTTGGTATGCAGTTGTACAAGCATTGGCATATCTCATTTCCATGGAGATTATTTGGTTCCGCCCCTTAGTCATGGTCTGTAGACTTTGAAAATTTTTAACATGTAGAAGTTTGTGATTAGGTCAGTTCAAGAGGAACCATTAGTGGTAGGCCAATGTTAATTGGTGTTCAGTTGTATAAGCATTAGCACATCTCATTTCCATGTAGAATATTTGGCCCGCCCGCTCAGTCATGGTCTATAGAGTTTGACATTTTTGCTTAGTTTACATGTATTAGTTTGTGATTAGATCAGTTTAAGATGAACTGCTAATGTTATGTCAATGATATTTTGTAAGCAAATGTATTGGCATTTGCAAGTATCGTTTCCATGGAGATTATATAGCCCCACCCCTGATCATGGTTCATTGACTTTGAAACTTTTACATAGTTTACAAGTTAATGTCTTTGTTTAGGTTTGTTTAAAGGGAACGACTTATAATAAGTCAATGGTATTTGGTATGCAGTTGTATTAGCATTGGCACATCTCATTCCATGGATATTGTTTAGCCATGTACCTTCAGTCATGGTTCATCGACCTTGAATATTTGCATAACTTACATGTTAAAGTTACTGTATTGCTATTTTAATTTCAACATTTGCATTATTAAAATTACAAAAGGGCGAGACATATCTCTGTGATAACAGTTTATTTAAAGTTGAAATGACAAATAAGCTATATGAAAGTCCTAATCCTCAGAGATTGAAGTTAAAATTTTGGCATGGTAGCCCACAGCTTAAATTTTGTAGCCCTATACAAGAAAAGAAGAAATTTAAGTAGCCCACACCAAATTTTAGGCGCCATTGGTGAGTTGGCCCCTGCTAATTTCAAACCCTGATCCTATACTGAAGTTCCAATTGACAATAACAGCATTACAACCTACAATTTAGAATAAAAAAAATTCAAAATCAAGTTTATAAATTATTTCTTGTTTTCCAGGCCACAGTTCAAGTGAAACTTCTCAAATTGCACAAGACAAAACCTGCTCAAACCAGATATGGACCGAGATTCATCCAGAAAGGCATAGTAGCTGATACCACCGAAGCATGCCACATCACCATATGGCAAAGCCATATTGGAACTGTCCAAGAAAATGTTTTCTATTAGATTGAAGATTGCATCTCAAGCTACTACAATGACGAATTAAGTTTGAACACGACCACTGCAACAAAAATAAATGAAATAGAGCCATTTGAAGAAGTCGTTACAGAATCACCCCTACTGAATAATCACAGCATGGCATTCGACCTCGCCTAAATTTCAGTAACAAAAACCAAAAAATGTTCGAACATGGACTGTTTAAAACACATCAACTTTGAAACGCCAGATGTAACAATGAAATGCGTTCATTGCAACATGAAGCAGAAGGTGTCAAACCTGACAACATCAACCACAGCAGTCTTAAAAACAAAAACCAACACAACCTTCACTTTATATGAAACAGAACTTCTAGACTTCCTGAAAAGCCAAAATAATGCATCACTGTTTGAAGATCCCGATCTTCTGGAAGATTTCATGCTCCAAATTGAATCTTTTGTCATCGATCATGATAATAAGAACAAAATCTTGAAAATCTACAGACCTTTGTAGACACAAATTTTACCATTGCACTGAAGACAGTTTTATCAAATTCATGCAAATCACACTAGCTACATTACAACTAGTCTCATAGTTAGATGACTTTCCTATGAAAGGAATTGTTAAATGAAACGCAATTTAACAGTATCCAAAACTTGAATGAAATATTACATTTCATTTCTACATGCATCACATCGTATGACAAAAACTAACAATTATAATAATGCTTGTAATGAAGTGTTGTTGTCAATAATCATGATAATGAGAAAGTGGAACACAAATTTTCTTTTGATACCTAATTAGCATTAAAAAGTTCCCTGAATTTTCACAAATAATGAGGTATTATTAGAATTATATTTTAGAAAGATTTTTATATAGACCTTTAACAAGGACTTCCTTTTAATATACAGTATTATATTTGAATATGGACGACTCTAATACATGTCTTTCATTATTAACAAGAATCTCAATACTTTAATGTCCTCAGATTTCAAATAAACCCTGTACCACAGTTTGATTTTCCACAATTTAAAACAAAACAGTCTAAAAGACTTAAAATACAAAATTATTTCTGAAAAAATGCTTATGATATAATGATCATCATTGAAAAATAACTTTCTTATTTACTTCATGCATGCAGTACAAATAATTCTAGTCTACAATAATTTACTGAGATAAAATGTAAAAACAATTGTTATAGAATATAAAATGATATTTGTTTGATTGAAAGATCAGGAGTTTCTTGGAACAAAAGTTGTATGTAGATAGATTTTTTAAATGCTGAAACCTAATGTGAGGTATTATTAGAATTATACTTTAGAAAGATTTTTACATAGACCTTTAACAAGGACTTCCTTTTAAAATACAGAATTATATTTGAATATGGACGACTAATACTTGTTTTTCATTATTAACAAGAATCACAATACTTTAGTATACATTGAAGTTCACGAAGTACAAATAAAAAAAAATTGTTGAATAATCTCACGATTGCACTCAGATTTGTAATACACCATGTACCAGTTTGATTTTCCACAATTTAAAACACAAAATTCTAAAGGATTGTTTTCGAAAATACTTCAAATACAAAAATGATTCTGAACAAATGCTTATGATATAATGAACATCATCGAAAAATAACTTTTTCATTTCCTTCTTGCATGCAGTACAAATCTTTTAGTTAACAATATTTTACTGAGATAAAATGTAATAACAATCGTTATAGAATATAGAATGATATTTATTTGATTAAAAGAATAAGAGTTTCTTGAAAAAAATGTTGTTATTATTGAATACTCAAAATCCAAGTCCAAATAATGATTCATATAAAAAAAATACAAATATAGAATAATTTCCAACGATATTTCCAATGATATAACTACAAACCACAAAACAGCCTTCAACAATGAATAAAACTCATCCTGAGAAACAACACAAACCACAGATATGGAAGCCGTCATTATACCATACCAAATGATATTTTCAGACTCAAATACCAATCAATATCATGATCAAGTCATACACTGTCGTAAAAGTTGTGTAAATACAATGATACATTGATTCTACACTCTAATTTTCATTTTTCCACACTAAACTTGTGAACTACATTTCAAAAATTGTGTTATAATTTCCAAAGAATCAACTTTCTGCAAGTCACCAAATGATGTGGAGTTATACACAAGAAAAATAGGTCGCCGAAGACCTTCATCAATGACCAAAACCATCACACATAGTCCCCTACGGAAGACTAAGAAATATTAATCGCTGATTTCCACTGTGAACATCTCAAAAACTTCTGGACACTGCCCCAACCTTTCAGATTGTAGAATCATTGAAGATTTCACCAAAAGCACACACACTTACACAAACAATACAATTTATTATTACCCAAAAACTCAAGATGTTCATTTGATAACAAATTTATAGTTTTATCATGACAAGTTACAGATCAAGTTTGAAGATTGTATCAGTCTGATGATTTTGTGCAGAGGATTGAACCTTTAACTTACAAAATTCACTAATATCGTCATTTTTCAGCACTTTTTTTTTTGCATTCTTCTAGATATTAAAATGACGATTGGTTAATTGTTTTATTATGATGAGAAACAATTAAAGTTTGAATTTTTGTTCCTATGTGATGATTTCATGCAGAATTGTGGTCCTTAAACTCGAGAAAATTCACTCAAATATTCAGTTTTCCACACTTCATTCTCTCATGCCCTAAGATATCAATTTAAAATTTTGTATATAGTTTTCATTATGACAAGTTGCACATCAAGTTCGATTTCATTCCAGCCTGATGATTTTGTACAGAGTTCCTTGGACTTTAAAAATTCGCTCAAATATTCACTTTTTCAACACTTGTTTTTTTCATGTTTGAAGATATGTATCAATAATACACCATGACAAGAAATAAATCAAGATAAAAATTTCGAGTAGTAGAAGAAAAACTAACCTTTTAAGAAATACGAGTTAAATATATTTGTATTATATATCAAAATGGGTTGGAATATTTATTAGTATTGAAGATATCGTGTCTAATAAACAATGTATTAAATACGAATGTATACAGAATTTTGTTAAACTAGTAATTAAAATTCAATTTCATTCTAATATTTTGCAATAGCGATTTACTTTAAAATATTCTGTTTGTGAATGACAACAATTTCACCAATAACATATTAAAACAGCAAATATAAGGGGAGTAACCATGATATTTCATTTCTGATCCGACAAAATATAATTCATATGACTAGCAAGTTTCATTTATGGGACGGAGGATAGCGATTCCATAAAGAGAATTCTTTAGCCGTTACGAAAGTAAAATCCAGATTGGAATTCCAGTTTTTTAAGAGTGATTATGCTACATAGGAAATAAGTTTTTCCAGATATTAATATTGATATAAAATGTATGATTGATTGATGGTTCATCACCTAACGTCCAGTTGCAAATATTTCATGCATTTTCAGGACGAGAACAAATTGACAGTAAATACAAAAGGTATGTCCTGTAAAAGAGGCCATACGTGATTAAGTGCAGGCATGTGTGGACTGCCACGGGAAAATGAGTGTATACTAGATAGGGAAATAAATTTACGGACATACAGACCCCTCAAAGAGTTGCAAGAGTTCTTAACGTGCAAAGAGCGTGACACTCTATTTTCACCTTCATCGTATTTAACGTCCCCATTCTGACTGGACGTGACTGCGAACTTGTACATCCCGCCCAGCCAAACGGACGCCCAACTTTGGCGAGGGCTTTACTACCGGTCGGAGGACGACCAATGGTGACCATATTTCTATTCCCCAGTCACCCTTTGAAAAGTCGATAAGAACACTACACTTCCAGAACAATTTACATGTAACTGATGAAGATGAAAAAGTTCATAAAATATAGAAGTTAAGGCCTTGGTTGATTGAACAAACTACGTGACAACTTTCTACATATTCAACTACAAGAACACAATTCTATTGACAAAATAATGGTCAGCTTTAAAGGAACATCTTTAATCAAATAGTATATTCGAGGGAAACTAAACCCTTGGGGATTCATATTATGAAGAAGAGCTGGAATATCTGGAATATTATATAACTTTGATACATACCAAGGTGCTTTAAAACCAATATTGTGACAAACTTAATATTTAATTTTCAACTGCAAATAAGATTGAGACCATATGGCATCCTGGTCCTATTACGTTTAAACCAAAGTATATGGGACAAACATAACGTTTGGAGACATTGCCTCCCTTAAAAAGAACCGCTGGGTAACATATAAGGTAAATATAGGTTTAATGTTTGGTCTCAAATTTGACCTTATTACATGATAAAGCATGATAAGAGTATGATATTTCAATACATTTGAGATCATTATGGTGTAAATAACAAAGTTTGTTTTAATTCACATATTGTTATTTAAGATGCATGTGTATTGGACTTCAATATTTTTCTTCACTGTACACAATATGAACACCTTATAGACACAAATCATCTGTGACCACTTATCAAATGTGTTCATATATACTTCTGTTTTTAGTGTTGATGTGTATCATAATTATGCTAGGGAATATCAATTTCGTTAATTTTTTTCTTCTTCAGATAATGGATGCATACTTAGCTGTCATTGCACATAGAGAGATGACCAAAGGGGTGAAGGTTAAGCATATTTTATTGACAACCACCAATAATATACTAAATGGACATTATGTTCCTGGACGACACGAAAAGGTATACTGTTTTACCTCTGGCTGTCCATCCATTCGTCATTCTGTCAGTCCGTCCTTCCGTCCCATGAAAATTTTTCGTCGCATTGTTCTCAGGAACTTCAGGGTTTATATAAGTCAGCTTTACCGTGTGATGCGTTTTCAAATTAATCACTCAACAACTTCCTGTTTATCGTCAAATATTAGGGCTGGGTGTATCATCAGTGAGCAGTAGCTCGCAGTTTCACTTGTTTGTACTTATTGCTATATTGCATGATTACAAATCAATTCACAATATTTCACTTTTTTTTAATTCTGGCATCTTCAAATAAACCAATAAGTTAGTATCGGAATGTGGTGTTACTGATGGAAGCAGCCGATAATCAAACTTATATCATTCAGTTCTAATATGGAAAGAGCACAATAAAAATGTAACGCCATAAGATAAAACCAGTCTACGCTATTAATTAAATTATTTCCTTGTTGGTTGCAAATTTTTCGTGCATGTATAGGAACTGAACAAACTAATAAAAAATACATTAGATAGGTCCGGTAATAGAGGTCAACTGGGAAACTGGGTCGGGAAAATTTGGGTATATTGGATAGGGACAGAAATTTAGCCTAGCAACAGGCCACCTACGGACCTCTCAGGAGTTGTTGCAAGGGTTCTTAACGTGCAGACAGCGCGACATTCTCTCTACACGTGGCATCGGATTTAACGTCCCCATTCTGACCGGACGTGGCTGCCTACTTGATACATCCCGCACAGACAAAAAGGACGCCCCACTGTGGCAAGGGTTTTACTGCCGGTCGGAAGAAGACCTTTGTGACCATATTTCCCATCCCCAGTTACCCTCGGGGATTCAGAGACTTGGAGTGTGAAAGTATTGTAAGCAGGTATTTAATGCGCTGACATATGGGGACATCAATTCCCTGAAAGAGCCCAATTGGCTAACTGACAAGGTAAATACATTCATTCTGCTAGAATACTAATAAAGAAGATTCCTCAATTAGTTGCTCCTAAATTTGCTGAAAGTGTGAATAAGGTATAAGAATTACTAATGATTCATTGGTTAATGTACTCAAAAATGTCAGAATTAAATGAAACCGTTGAAAAATTGGTTGAAAGTATCATAATTTTATTTGTGGGTTGAGAGAGAGAGAGAGAGAGAGAGAGAGAGAGAGCCCAGGTAAATCACAATTTTAACGAAAGAATCATCACCATCAATCAAAAATAAATATAAAGCTGTTGACCAAGCAATAAGACAAGTAGATGTGTATGAGGCAATTGACTTTATTAATTTTGAGCCACATGACAATGTGATTTCCATAAAAATTAATATTTCCAAGGGGGTACGTAACTGTTTAAAACTATTTGATCAGCACTCATTTTCGAAATTGTCAAAGACCTTGCTTATATAAACCCATGATATAAGTTTCATAAAATTCTGGCAATATTTGTACATACGAGAACGCCGACAATGTAATTTTTCATATATTCAATATTTCAAGGGGGCCCCAACTCTTTTTAAAATAATTGATCGGCACTGATTTTTGAACTCGTCCAAGACATTGCTAATATATACCTTTGATATAAGTTTCATAAAAATCTGGAAAGAATTGTACAAATGAGAGCGCTAATGATGCAGTTTTCCATATAATTAATGTTTCCAAGGGGCATAACTCTTTTGAAAATCAATGATCGGCACTGGTTTTCAAACTTGTATTGTTTAGGTTGCTGATATAAACCTATGCTATACAGTTTCATAAAAATCTGGCAAGAAATGTACACATGAGAGCGCTAACAATACCGGACGGACTGTATTTATATTTCCCCGCAATTAAGAAGATTGATTGATTGTTGGTTGCTTAACGTCCAGTGGCAAATATTTCATGCATATTCAGAACGAGAACAAATTAACAGTAAATACAATAGGTAGGTTCTGTAATAGAGGCGTCCGGGATTAAGGTCGGAGAAATTTAGACTGCCACGGGAAATGAGGGTATATTGGATAGGGACAGAAATTCAGCCTTGCAACAGGTCACCTACGGACCCCTCAAAGAGTTGTTGCAAGGGTTCTTAACGTGCAAAGAGCGTGGCACTCTCTTTACACGAGGCATCGGATTTAACGTCCCCATTCTGACCGGACGTGGCTGCAAATTTGTACATCCCGCACAGCCAAACGGACGCCCAACTTTAGCCAGGGTTTTACTGCCGGTCGGAGGAAGACCAATGGTGGCCATACTTCTATTCCCCAGTCATCCTTGGGGGTGCAATTAAGAAGATGTATTATGATGACCAATAAGACGACTCTCCAGAAGAAGCCAATTAACACAGAAATTAACAACTATTAGTCAACGTACTGCCTTCAACAATGAGTAAAACCCATACCGCATAGTCAGCTTTAATAGTTCCTTTTTGCTTGATCTAAATAAATAATAATAATAAGCGTCTAGATTTAGCATATCATCTGTCTGTAAAATGGAAAGATAATTAGTTCCTTTATGGTCGTTAAAGATGAACTATATAAAAATTAACACATAAAATATTAAAAAAACAATTTCTTTGCAGGTATAACAATCTTTATGAACAATGGACGACTTTGAGAAGTTAATGATGGCAATTGAGGATAATAATGATACAGAGATCCTGAAAATAAGAGAGGAAAATATTAAAGAAATCATAGTTACAAGATTTTATAAAAAAAAAAATACCCTCATGACCATAATGAAATAGATAGCTTATCACAAGCATTGCTACCAACTGATCTGGACCCAGTCGTAGCTAACTGTTTAGCTATCAAAACTACTGGTAATGGGAATTGTCTATACAATTCTTTTTCTAAACTATTTACTGGAAACAGATATCTTGGTGATAGAATACGCCTTTTATTAGCATTGGAGTTATACTAGAATAGAAAAAAATATATGCCAACCTAACACCGCTTGATGAAGTTGCAAGGCATCCAGGAACTGTCAATAGGAATTTTGACCATCTGTGTACCTGTTTACTACAAGATCAATCATTAAACATCTATGACGAGGATAAAAACAGAGAAGATGCCATAAAGTGTGAGGAAATAAATTTTACTTTATTTTTGTTAAAACGGACAATTCATAATTTTCTAATATTTTACAGTAAAGCAAATGTTAAATGAAAGTTGTAACAAATTGATTAAATTCATTGGTAAATACAATTCATAAGTTTGTCACTTTATATTTATTATAGTAAATGTCAATAACCTTTTAAACCCTAAGCTAATGTAAACATTTTACAAGTTCGTTATGCAACTTTTATTCGGTCATGTCTAACACACACATAATTTAATTGATAGATGGATTGATCTTTACCCAGTCAAACCTATCGTAATTCTCTATGATAAATTAAATCAATTAATAATTTAATTTCTGTTTACAACATGACCCCAACAAACTGTGTTGTTATAGCAACTTTATTTGGTATTTAAATGGACGATATTTTGAAGTTGGGGACTCCGTTTGGATATGCCAACGAGAGCACACGGACTATGTTTGGACTTTCCAACTTTAGTAGAGTTATCGTTTTTGGTTTCAATATTATGACTTTTAAAACTGTACATGTTTAATAATTGAATTTTATTAAAGAATTTGGACTTAACCAATTCGTTTATATTAATTGTATTGGACTGTCGACTTGTATGTAAATAAAAAGCTAGTACCCGAGATTGTGAATCGTCCCCATAGACGGGATCTCACTCAAAGTTTTATCGAAAAACGTATAACAACGAAAGACTATCTCATAAAAGTACGAGGCACTAAGAACATGCCATACTGGGTCTCAATTTATTCTGTTTATCCATACTAATTAAATGTTAAGAAACTTATACACTAATAAAGAGTCCTTTTGGCTATTAGAAAGCCGTTGTTGCAAAGGTTGTCCTTATACAATACAAAATTTGCCTGAAAATATAAACTCGAGCACAATAAAATCTATGCTTCAGTGGTTAACAATTAGCCTGTACTTGTTGACAATATCTGCATCTAGAAACTAATTTTTATGCCAATTGATGAATGGTTAGATGGAACTTCCCAACTACAAGATTAAAAACTAAATGATCGTCTAATATGGGTCTACTCACGACCCACTGCAAACCAGACAGTCATTAAGAGACACTTTATTGCATATACAATACCATCAGAATGGTTGTTTGATCTTTGAATGTTTTTTTTTTCCTAGTGCATAATGATTACAAATTAATAATGACAACTAGTTGAACTTATCATTTATCGTTTATTTTTTCTTATTTCCTAATGGTTAGTTACACCCATGAGGATATTGATCAGCGATTTCCCCTTATACCCAAGAGGTTAAATCGCAAGCTTACACGATCCATTCTGAATTTGCAGAAAGCTTCCAGCAAAGTATAGACAAAGGCGTAAATAAGGTGTACGATATAAGAGCGTGGTTGACACCATAATTAGTGGACACAGTGAACCTCATTCCTTCCGGTAAACATGATTTGTTCTTTTTTAATAGTATAACAAATAAATCAGCTATGAACAGAAAGCTTTCCGAGAGTGAAACTTTGGTCCGTTTCGTTGTGTGTGATGTGTAAATATGCAACCACATCCGGCCAATGCTCTTCTAATTTGGCACGCTATTATTTTATTAAAATAAGTAAAAGGAAATATTTCAACTATATACTGTTAAAGATAACTGCATGTTTCAGTAAATAAAGCAATGTTCAGCTTAATCTTTACGTTATCTGTCATTATTTTGATTTAATGATTTTTTAATAACTTATGTTAGAGTATGAGCCCATATAAGCAAACTATCTAGTGCATATGTGTAAAAGGACTATATCAATAGCTTGAATTAGCATGCAACCTTATATATATGCTAAAGACCTATAGTTGTTAATTTCTGTGTCATTTGGTCTCTTGTGAAAAGTTGTCTCATTGGCAATCGCATCACATCTTTTTATTATATTAACAACGACAAAATAATTTATTGGAGTACGACAAATTGTTTTACACGGGTACCAAGAACGACAAAATTATTTACTCAAATACCTGTTGTGACATAATTTTCTCCGTTTAAACCGAGCGTCCTGGTATAACTATAATTTACGTAAGAATTTCTCGCACATTTACATCAAATACTTGATGATAGAAAAACGGAAGAGGACTCACTATTTTACAATATAAAACGAGATGGAATATATAAACGTCAAATGCTAAATCCAAGACGAAAAGAAACGCAATGAAGAAATGGATTAACTGGATGTACAGAAGCACGCACGTTTATTTCCACTGAGAAGAAAATCTTTTAGATTTTAGTATTGTCAAGTGTTTAAATATCACACAATCACCAAACTTATTTAAATATTTAATTCTATATTAGAATTGCTATATTTGTCCATTTTTTACGTCTTATTTTGCACTTAAAGGGCCTTTTTAGATTTTTTGATTTTCGTCTTTGTCTGCACGGGAATAAATGGCGGCTGCCATTGAATAAAATTTTTGCAGATTCCCTGTCTCTTCAAGTTTGTCTATATATGCAGTGCTTTAAGCTTTAAATTTAATTTTAAATTAATTCCATAAAATTCCGATCATTTGATTTGATACTCTATCAACATTTATGACTGAGAATAAACTTGAAAAATATTTACGCAAAAGTGTGCACCCTGTCGTAGGCACAAAAACTCGAACACCAGTTATCCTAACCGACAGCAAATAATACAGTGGTGGTTCAAATCTGGCCGAACCACAAGGGAAGGTCTAGTCTGGCTAACAGAAAATATTGACCGACAAATTGGTCACCTTGATAACATCCATTTATATATCTGGTTAGGAACCTGTGATCTCTCCGACTATGATGGTAAATTTATAACCGCCTCAAACGACAAAAACCTTATAGAATCTCTAACTGAAACTTACAAGAATATAATTGAGCTTATAAAAAAATATCCAGCCTGCCGTGTTACATTCCTCGAATGCCCACCTTCATCAATTGTGGATTTTAATAAATATAGAGGCCATCTTCAACTATCTATCTTTGCTCCTCAAGAATAACAGCTGATTGCTAACGCCATTAAACTAAATGAGGCAATAAGAACCATAAATCATTCTCTTCATACTTTCTCTCCAAACCTCTGTGTCGACATCAGTCATCATCATCAGGCATCAAACTCTAAATCAAAGCATTTGACGCTCAGAGACAACTATTCATTTTTTCTGTATAAAGACGGTATTCATCCACTCCCGATATTATCTAAAGTCTGGCTAAAAAAGATCTCGTTACAAATACAAAGGGACTGCTGGATGTAGATTACAATTGTTTACTTTTCATATTAGTAGTCCGTAGATAGGTATAGGGGCCTTCCAACGGTGGGAGCATCCACGACGTGTTATTTCTTTCCGTATAGTGACAGGTCTTCCAACGGGGGGACCCCTAAGGGTGACTGGGGAATAGAAGTATGGTCACCATTGGTCTTCCTCCGACCGGCAGTAAAACCCGTGCTAAAGTGGGGCGTCCGTTTGGCTGTGCGGGATGTACAAATTTGCAGCCACGTCCGGTCAGAATGGGGACGTTAAATCCGATGCCTCGTGTAAAGAGAGTGCCACGCTCTTTGCACGTTAAGAACCCTTGCAACAACTCTTTGAGGGGTCCGTAGGTGACCTGTTGCAAGGCTAAATTTCTGTCCCTATCCAATATACCCTCATTTCCCGTGGCAGTCTAAATTTCTCCGACCTTAATCCCTTAATCTATTACAGAACCTACCTATTGTATTTATTGTGAACTTGTTCTCGTCCTGAATATGCATGAAATATTTGCCACTGGACGTTAAGCAACCAACAATCAATCAATCAATCCAACGGTGGGAGTATCCACGACGTGTTGACCTGATCTGCATTCAGCAAGCCTTATTGTAACTGAAATATTATCTCACAGCATCAAATAAATGTGCCCCCCCCAAGGGTGACTGGGGAATAGAAGTATGGTCACCATTGGTCTTCCTCCGACCGGCAGTAAAACCCGTGCTAAAGTGGGGCGTCCGTTTGGCTGTGCGGGATGTACAAATTTGCAGCCACGTCCGGTCAGAATGGGGACGTTAAATCCGATGCCTCGTGTAAAGAGAGTGCCACGCTCTTTGCCCGTTAAGAACCCTTGCAACAACTCTTTGAGGGGTCCGTAGGTGACCTGTTGCAAGGCTAAATTTCTGTCCCTATCCAATATACCCTCATTTCCCGTGGCAGTCTAAACTTCTCCGACCTTAATCCCTTAATCTATTACAGATCCTACCTATTGCATTTATTGTAAACTTGTTCTCGTCCTGAATATGCATGAAATATTTGCCACTGGACGTTAAGCAACTAACAATCAATTAATCAAATAAATGTGGATATCCAGCCAAAGAGACTAACCCGTCGAAACTCTAGCAATAATTTACAGCAAACAAATCCTATATACAAAGAGTTTGTTCTTAATAAAGAAAAGGCGTCCGCTTGTGATAAACCTCATGTCGAGGCCTCCATTAAAGCAGGAAACAACTTAGTAGTTGAACTTAGCACCTCCGCTTATGAACTGGCTAAACATACAATCTAACAAATTCTTAATAACTCCATCCAATACCTTGGAGAATTTCGTGACAGTAATGATCATGCAGGAACTGCAGTAGACACTTATATCAAGATTTTTAATAGAAAAATGGATGGGTCCCAAGGCAAAAACCTCAAATTTGTGATGAACTCTTACCACACTAACTGCAAGCTCCTGGTCAATGGGTCTCGTCTTGACCTATACAAAACTGTTTTACATGACAAACTTTGCTCCGATTTAAATGCCAAAGGACACACTCTTAATTTACTTAATGACTCCATCAGTGCCAACATTAAATCTGTTACTAGCTCCAGTGAATGCACTGTAACCAATGACACGAAGAATGTCAAAGATGTAATACGCCAAACCAAACCATCAACCCCTACTAATAACTGTATACTCGCAAATCCAACAGAACTAGGGTACTCTCATAGGACTGATCAGTCTGAATACAAACAAGATGAACTTTGTCCTATATGCAATCAAATCCCTCTTAACGAAACCATCGAATGCAGTGATGGTGCACTCTGGGTCCATTTTGACTGTGCTGGAATTACTCGTCAATCCATCGAAATTCTCAATAACAACGATTATGTCTGTCATTTATGCTCAGAAAACCTCTTATACAGTGTAAACACAACTAGTGATCAAATATCAAAATCTGATCAAGAAATCGAAACTACCAACATTCCTCCAATAACCCAGCATTCCGATCATAGGGAGAAAGAATGTCATCCTGACAATGAGCGTATTATGATTAATGGGGACTTAGATCATGAACTTACACATTTAAAACAACCATTTAACAATGCTGAAGCCAACTATAGCGCAATGACTGGTTACGACCAGCAAGAGTCTGGAAACGATACTCCTCTACCAAATACACCGGAAATTTACTGTAGTACTGCACAGGATCATAATGAACCACAAACCCCATCTTTTAACACTCCTTCTGATCAAACTACGTTAAACCCGACAAAAAGGGAGAGAAAAACAACATAAAAAGTCAAAAAAACAAGTCTGAAAACTGTGATGAGTGGGCATATATTTTGAAGCTTGAGAGCGAACTCAATAAATTAAAGTCAACAATTGAATTACAAAGGAAGACAAATGATCACATTGCTAACAACTCTAACAATCAGTTTGATAGTAACCAAACAATTGATCAAACTCTTCATTCTCCCCAGATCAACAACCTTCAACAAAATTTAAACACGCAACTAGGTAATCTTGAAGGGCAGATAACAGAGCAACGCTTTAGAACAATTGAATTTCAATTAATGCAAAATATGACCATGAATTCAAAGATCATAAATCAACAGACACAAATGCTTATGCACCAACAACAAATGCTCCAATCAGCAACAAACCATCCTTACAGTCACTCTCCCACTATGCTCCATCCAGGGTTTACTGTTCCAACGTCTGCTTATATTCCTCAGATGAACATGTATCCAAACTGTATGCCTCCTATTCCTCCGCCAGCGTATTATCTGCAGACTCAGCAACACAATCTCGCATATTCTAGAAGCCCTCACATGACGCCTCCTTTTCCACCACCTGCGTACTACATGCAAACTCAGCATCAAAACCTTGCTCATTCTGGAAGCCCATACATGACGCCTCCTTTTCAAACAATTCCACCTACTGCACATCTGCATCAAGCACAGAGTGGTCAAATGGCATTCTCTCAACAACAAAGAGCACAACCAAATAGTTCAAACAACATGGCTACGCACACTCCAAATTCCAGTGTAGTACCTCCCTCTGAGAACATACAACCTAGCTACCGACCAAATGGCAATACTTATAAACGACAAAGTAATGGGAAAACACCTCTAGGAGGTCAAACTCTTTATACTCTAGACATACAAAGAGTTCAGAGAAAGAACTGCCGCTCGCCTCATATAAAAGAAATGGCAAAACAAATGTGAGACATCACTCAACTTTTGTGTCTCCAGCGGATATAGGAGACACCTTGATTTATGACTCCTGTCCTTTAAATGCAGAAAACACTCCATCTCAAGACCAATGTACCAATCTTCTTCCAAAAACTTCAATCCATAACGAAGAGCGATCGACGTCAAACAACGGGGAATCTGAGAAGTATCCTTTTCTACACAAGCCAGATTCAAAGCCTCCTCTAACCCCCAAGGGTGACTGGGGAATAGAAGTATGGTCACCATTGGTCTTCCTCCGACCGGCAGTAAAACCCGTGCTAAAGTGGGGCGTCCGTGTGGCTGTGCGGGATGTACAAATTTGCAGCCACGTCCGGTCAGAATGGGGACGTTAAATCCGATGCCTCGTGTAAAGAGAGTGCCACGCTCTTTGTACGTTAAGAACCCTTGCAACAACTCTTTGAGGGGTCCGTAGGTGACCTGTTGCAAGGCTAAATTTCTGTCCCTATCCAATATACCCTCATTTCCCGTGGCAGTCTAAATTTCTCCGACCTTAATCCCTTAATCTTAATACAGAACCTACCTATTGTATTTATTGTGAACTTGTTCTCGTCCTGAATATGCATGAAATATTTGCCACTGGACGTTAAGCAACTAACAATTAATCAATCAATCAAAGCCTCCTCCAGACAAGGAAAAAGAAGTAGTCGACATGCAAATGACATAGCAGAAGGGCAGTCACAGAACCTTCCCATAAATATATTGTCTTGCAACATGGAAGGAAAAGGGAATTCTTTATTTTTATCAAGTTTTGAAAAAACGTCGGACATCATTTGCATACAAGAACATTGGCTATACGAATGTCAAAAACAATCTTTAGGGGAAATACTTCCAAATGTGGATTATGCTATACGATGTAGTGACACCTACGACAACATCCACAACTTTAATTTGCCAAAAAAAAACTTATCGCATAAGATAAAAGAAATCAACGAGGGAAATGAAAAATTTCTAGCTGTAGAGATTACTTCTCCTTGCAACATCTGCATTATCGGTGCATATATGCCATCTAATAATTCTAAAGACTCGCATATTGAATATATGGAATGCCTGGATATTATAAACTCCATTATCTCAACATATTCGTACCAAATTCTATTGTTAGGTGATCTATATGGAACATTATTGTCACCCCGAAAAAGCAACAAGCACGACAAGCTCTTGCAATCTTTTATTAAGGAAATGAAGCTCAACGTATATCAATCAGACAAGCAAACCTTTTTCCACCACGCTTGGGACGCTACATTACATTCTTGACAACTCCACTGAAGGATCACTTTGCAACTACATAATCCACGACAGATATATGGAAAACATCTCTAGCCATGTTCCGGTTTCAGCAACTTTCACAGTGGTACTTGAGCGAGATAAACAGTATAATAATCAGAAGAAGTCAGTAACTCAAAAACCAGTTTGGAACAAAATCGATCTAGAAAATTTTCAAAACATTATAGAAGTTAAAATAAATAATTACCAACAACTCTCCAACTCATCTGAAAAAGATGTGGTCTTTTTTATGTGAAACTTTAACACAAGCTGCAACATCTGCTGTACCATCTAAAAAATTGAAATTATCCGGACCTAAAAGGAGAGGCTCCCAAGAAGTTATCAACCTTTTGAAAACCACAAAGGAGAAACACTGGCTATGGAAACAAAATGGAAGTAAAAGATGACTCTCTAAAATCAGATAAAATCATCGCTCAAAGAAACTTGCGACGCCAAATGCGTAGGGAGCAATATACAGAAAAAGAAAACTTTTATAAAGAGCTGATGGATAACCCGGATTCAGAAAAATTTCATAGATTAATTAGAATGAATAGGGCAAACCGCAATAGCCAAGCTTCATATATCTCTTCCAACAATCAAAATTTATACAATACAGATGAGCAAACCAGATGTTTTGCACAGTACTTTGAAAACTTGGCCATCCCTAAGGACAACAATTATGATAATGATTTTCAGGAACTCTGTAATGTGCGCCACTCACTCATACAGCAATACGAGGAACAATCCTGCTCTGAACCTCTAGACATCACGTCAGATGTGATAGCTACAGCGATAAAAAAAACTCAGTTGTAGAAAAGCTGCCGATGAATTTTGAATCTCATCTGAACATCTTAAAAATTCTCCGTGCTCTGTTACAACGTGTCTAACAAACCTATTTGGAAATATTCTGAAAGAACGAAAAGTCCCTGGCAATCTCAAATCTGGAATTCTTACACCAGTATTGAAAAATGGAAAAGAAGCATCTATTATGGACAATTACAGAGGCATTACAGTGGCGCCTATTATCTCCAAGCTCTTTGAAAGTTCCATTTCTCCCAGGTCTTTCCAAAATCTTCTTGCTTTCTACTCTCCAATTTGGCTTTACAGAGGGACTTTGCATGCTAATGGCCGCTTTTATCACCAATGAAGCGCGAGCTGAATCTAAACATACAACATTAGATTCATTATTTCTCATGACAGTAGATAGTAAAAAAGCGTTTGATGTAGTGGACCACATTATAATGATGGACAAATTCTATGAAAATATTCCAAATAGCTCAGCTGATATTCGGAAGAAGCATTTCAATGTCAATAATATGTATGATTTATTTAATAATATTCCATTTACAAATATTGTTTCATTCTTAAAAGAAATTGGAATATATTATAAAATATAAAAATGTTGTTATATTTAAAACGATTTTAATTTTTATCACGTTATCTTAGTGTTGATTTTTATTTGTAAATAATCAATTTGCTTTAGTCTAGAATTTTAGTTTATTGAAAGACCTTTTGTCTGATTTTAAAAATATACCTTAAATTGTTATAATATTCGAATTAGCTCTCGCCGCGATATAGCCTTTCTGTGCTAATGCGGCGTAAAGCAAACAACAATCAATCAATCAATCATAATAACGAGTCGAAATTATCGTGTTTTTTGGACAATGTCTCAAAAACGCTTAAACACATTTTCGTGAAACTTGCTGAAATGTAACGTAAGCGGCTCCCTTACGATTTTTAATATATTTTAAATTTTACTTATTCCAGTTATGGGATTTTATTCATAAGAATTATTCATGAAATGTGCCACTGTGCGCAAGTTTTTTTTTTTTTAATTTTTATACCCCACTTTTAGTCTTTAAAAAAAGTGGGGGTGGGTATACTGTTTTACTTCTGTCTGTACATCCTCAAGTGAGTCAGTCCGTCCGTCCCATGAATATTTTTCTTTGCATCTTTCTCAGGAACATTACAAAGATTTCTGAAATTTGGTTTCAGGGTTTATATGTGTAAGCTATACCGTGTGATGCTTTTTCAGATTCATCACTCAACAACCTTTGTTTACCTTTTACTTTAAGGGTATGGGGGTATATTAGTAGCTCACAGATTCACTTGTTTGTTTTAGATTTTTTCTTTTGGGGGGGGGGGGGGGGGCTGGCTTTTTTTTAGCACAGCTTTTTATTTAGCATAGGATGCAGCAATTCTAGAAATCCAAGAAAAAATAAGCAATTTATATATCTATGGAGGAAATCCTGATATCAAATTAGGGTTGTGTGGCAGACGTAATTTCTTTATTTCAAAAATTATATGAATCATTATACATATGTTTATGCTCCTTATTTTAAAAAAAAAAATACCTATATGTAATTAAATAATTACTTTCTCTTATTTTTTTTTTAGCTCCCCTGTCAATTACAAGATACAGTATGCCATTCCAGCTTTGATGAAATAAAGTAATGGTTTGATTTGGAGAGCTTTATTATTATAGACAGGTAAATTTTTTTATCCTGATATCAGCTAACTATTGTACAATGAGACAACTCTCCCCAAGAGTCCAAATGACACAGACATTAACAACTATGGGTATTTGAATGGCCTTCTACAATGAGTAAAGCCCATTCTTCATATTTGGCTATAAAATGCACCAAAATCACAAATGTAAAACAGTTCAAAGGAGAAAATTAATGGTCTAATTTATGTAAACAAAAATGAATGAAAAAGAAATATGTAACACAGCAACAAACGACAACCACTGAATTCCAGGAACATACATTGTACACACAGAATGTGGATGGGTTAAACATGTTAGCGAGCCTGGCTTTTCTTCCTGTTTTATAATTTGTGCAAATAAATTTCTGTTCTTACATCATGTACATTGTAAGAATATTGTATGATGTAAACTCAGAAATTATTGCAATGTTTTTATGAGGCAACTTTGAATGTCACAATAAAAGGAACTCACATTCTGAAATCGCAATTATAAATCTCACATTTTTGTCCATTCTTCAAAAATTGCAAAAATAAATGTACCCAATAATCATGGTAATTTCTTAATTTAATCGATGTTAATGAAGTATCTGTACCAGCGATAAAATTTATTTACACAGACATGACAGATATTAATACAATAATATACTGAACTTGCTAGCAAATTTTTTTTAGCTGTGGATTACTGATATTGATATTGAAATATTCCTGTCGGAAAAGGAGATACAAAACAAAGTAAATTAACATAAATACATAAATTTAAATATTTATTACATAATACATCTTATGGGCACATCTGGGTTTTTGTCTCGCGAGTCAAAAAGCGAGACATAGGTATGCTGTTTCCGGAGACGGCGGCGTCAACAATGTATTAGTTTGTGATTGGGTCTAGTTCATGGTGAACCACAAGTGGTAGGTCAATGATATTTTGTATGCAGTTGTATTAGCATTGGCATATCTCATTTCCATGGAGATTATTTGGCTCCGCCCCCTTAGTCATGGTCTAGACTTTGAAAATTTTTCTAAGTTAACATGTATTAGTTTGTGATTAGGTCAGTTCAAGGGGAACCCATTAGTGGTAGGCCAATGTTAATTGGTGTTAAGTTGTATAAGCATTAGCACATCTCATTTCCATGGAGAATATTTGGCCCCGCCTCCTCAGTCATGGTCTATTTACTTTGCAACTTTTGCTTAGTTTACATGTATTAGTTTGTGATTACATCAGTTTAAAACAAGGAATTACTTGAATTTGGAATAATTTAGAATTCTGGAAAATTGATAAGAAAAGTATGATGAAAACTAACTCAACTAAATAGCATGGCTAAGGTTAATTTTACTTTCACTGATATTTCAGTATGAACTAACTAACCCCCCTTAGCTATGCATGCATGGCTAACCCTCCTAAATTGGGTTAGTTTTCATCATACATTTCTTATCAATTTTCCAGAATTCAAAATTATTCCAGGTTCAAATAATTCCTTGTTTTAAGATGAACTGCTAATATTAAGTCAATGATATTTGGTATGCAAATTTATTGGCATTTGCAAGTATCGTTTCCATGGAGATTATATAGCCCCACCCCTGATCATGGTTCATTGACTTTGAAACTTTTACATAGTTTACAAGTTAATGTTTGTGTTTAAGTTTGTTTAAAGGGAACGACTTATAATAAGTCAATGGTATTTGGAATGCAGTTGTATTAGCATTGGCACATCTCATTCCATGGAGATTGTTCAGCCATGTACCTTCAGTCATGGTTCATCGACTTTGAATATTTGCATAACTTACATGTTAAAGTATTGCTATTTTAATTTCAACATTTGCATTATCAAAATTACAAAAATGCGAGACATATCTCTGTGATAACAGTTTATTTTTCATTTAACTTTAAAGTTTTATAAAAGTACATGTAGTGCACCTTATTAAAATGTGTGTGTTTCTTGAAGAAATATGTTTGCACTAACTTTTGATTACTTTTCACATGTTGAAAATTTCTTTTAATATATATTATATTTGCATTTTCATATTTCAGGGATGATGACCTGCAGTAGAAAGTTCCTTATAACTCATCATGGCGATTACGGAGGATCTGATTAAAATTTGTTTAGAAAGCCACCAAATATGTCCATGAAAAGTAGAAAAAAAGACAGCAATTCTATATAATGTACATATATGTACTAAGCAGAAGCATTGACTGTTTCAAGACCAAATGAATTGGAATTTAGTGTTTTGATGCTGAGAGACAGAGGAAAATTAACTAAAAAATTTAGCTTCTTTTTCATCATCGTGTATCACTGAAGTTGATGTTTACCATCTTAAAGAGCTTTTACCTCAGTTAAAATGAATTCTAAATACGTACAGTTTGGAGATTTGTGAATTTTCTTACAATTGGAGTTTCAAAAAAGGATTTCATTTCACAAAACTATATTTCATGGATGTAATTTGTCGTTTCTTTCATGAAATATTTGAAAAATATGCAATGCATTTGTATCTGACCAAGTCAGAGATTCGAAAATAGACATATGATATTCAGTTGAACTGTAAAGAAGGAGATATTCATTTATAAGACTTATATGAGTGTTTTGTTATTTTTATGGCAATTACGGGGAAAAGATAGTAATTGATTTAAACATTAATCCTACCTAGATATACATGAGATATACTATCATATACATGTAGGCATACAATTCACTGATGCACCACTAATGGAGTTACATGTAATTATAAAACTAAGAATATGATTGCCAATAAATTAACAACTCTTCATCAGAGAACAAATAGTCATATTATATATTGTCCACCACCATGACCAGAGAACAAGAAGATCATATTATATCATGATTTATATTTCAATTTCATTTCATTTCATAACCAGATAACAGTTAACACAGAAGAAAGGTATACAAAAAGTTCAGAAGCATAAAAAAGTGTTTTAATTGCAGTTGTTGTTCATCTTAAAGTGACTTAGTCATATTGATGTTGGCCTTCAATACTGAGCAAGACCTCTGTAACAGCCACAGAATGTTTGAACAAAAAAATTATCTATACTTATATATTTGTCTATACTTAGAAATCAAATTTTTTTTTCATTTCATGTCTAAATTAATATTGGTTATACAATTGTATACGTTTGGCAAAAAAAACTGCAATAATTAATCTCGCATTTTTAATTGTCCTTACATTGTTCAATAATTAAAATTATCTTGGGAATACATTTACTCAAAAAATTCTGAGTCTTTTTGAAGGATATATAAACTTGGAAACTTGTGATGGAATATTTTCACAGTTACTGTTTTAGAGATTCTTATATCTAGCATGTTTAGCAAAAAATGTTGGGTATACATGTATGGCAATGAGACAGCATCCCCAAAACGGACAGAAATTGCTTTGTTCTCAGTTTGAAATTGCACACATATTTTTGTATTACAGCTAGAATTTGATATAAAAAAAGATGATCTGGTATAATTGCCAATGAAGTTTTGATTTACAATTAAGTCATTTTTTTACTCTTGTGATTGGTTCAGGTAAAGATTAACCACTGATTGTACCCTTGTCAATGATATTTGTAGGCAGTAGTTTTATAAGCATTTACACATCATTTTAATTTCCATGCTGACTAGTTTGTCCTGTCCGCTATGTCATGATTCATTCACCTGACACTGCCTGAAACTTTTGGATTGTGTATATATGTATTAATTGTGATTGAGTTAGTCATTTCTGTGTATTTATATTATATATGGTACATAGAATTTCTTTTATTCTGACAGAAAAGAAATACCATTCAGTTGACTCCAATCTCAGCAGGTGATGGGGAATAAGTTGTCTGATTTTGACATGTTTGAGATGAACCTTAAAATATTATGGCACTTGATAATGAAAAAAACAATTGATTGATTGTGCTGAATGTCATGTAAGCACTTTTTGGCTATTTCTTGGCTGTCCATTTGTATTGGTGAACACTGGTAGGCAGGGATTTACATGTAATATGAAATGAGCAGCAGAAAAAAATAGGTCACTAATTCCAACTTCATGGTATAAATGTAAACTATAAGGTTGAGAAATTGAGATGATATATATGACAAGGTTGTTGATTGAATCATAGGTACATGTACATGTATCTGAAACTAATTGGATGTGGGTTTTTTTCACAGATGCGATTAAAATTAGTCGTGTATATATATGCATCCGATATTTGTCGAACTGGTTATCGCTTTATGATATAGTGTAAGCATAAATAATGAGAGCTCAAGATATATTTTTTTGAAGTATGGGGTACTCAATGCCGTAACTTTTATAAAAAAAGCAAGCCATACAAAATACTGGCCTGGTAACTGGTGAAAATTCATATTCATTCATAGGCAAAAAAATTACCCTACCCCACCTGAGAATAAAATTCAAAAACACCTCCCAATCATGATTTACAAATTGATACCAGTCACACTTGAGATACAGGAGATACTCAACTAGTAAAATGTAAATTTTTCATATGCAGGTAGGAGTTAATATTTATGATTTAAGCATTGTCAATGACAAAGAGCAAACAAAAAAATCATGAATTTTAGAAAATACAGTATATAAAGTTCTATGAAAATGCAAATTTTTTCATTAAAATTTTAATGGTTCCCAATATACAAGCACTAGAAGAGACTTTATAGTATACTATTAATTATATAATGAACTTGCATTTGCAAAAATGAGAACTGCACTATGACCCCAGATGCGGATTCCGGATTTTGACAAAAAGGGGGGGGGGGGGGGCTGCGTGTCCCAACACTAATCAAAGTTATGGACATATAAGAAGTGTATACATTAACCATAAATTGGTTGATACACAAGGGATAAGAGCCCACATGAATCCGCCTCTGCCATTTCAGCCATTTGCGGTGATATACACAAGAGTCAAGAGGCGGAATGCAAGAAGATGTAAATATTCTATTTTATGAAAGTCACAATGAAAATTCCCTGAAAAAACCTAATACTGAATAGGAAGCTTCAATAAATTAAGCAAGCAATAAGAGAATATTTGTTTATTCGCTCCAACATGACGTTATCATATGAAACGCTTCACCGTGAGTACAAAAAATACACTGAGTTTTTCCGTCAGCCGATCCGACTACTGCAGGGTTATACAAACGTTTTTCTCCCGCATTTCAAGGCGATAATGCTACTTCATGCTAAATTAGCCCCCAAGGGTGACTGGGGAATAGAAGTATGGTCACCATTGGTCTTCCTCCGACCGGCAGTAAAACCCGTGCTAAAGTGGGGCGTCCGTTTGGCTGTGCGGGATGTACAAATTTGCAGCCACGTCCGGTCAGAATGGGGACGTTAAATCCGATGCCTCGTGTAAAGAGAGTGCCACGCTCTATGCACGTTAAGAACCCTTGCAACAACTCTTCGAGGGGTCCGTAGGTGACCTGTTGCAAGGCTAAATTTCTGCCCCTATCCAATATACCCTCATTTCCCGTGGCAGTCTAAATTTCTCCGACCTTAATCCCTTTATCTTTTACAGAACCTACCTATTGTATTTATTGTGAACTTGTTCTCGTCCTGAATATGCATGAAATATTTGCCACTGGACGTTAAGCAACCAACAATCAATCAATCAATCATGCTAAATTAAGGGCAGGTGCAAGAGCTATACCAACCCACTTGATTCTGGTATTGGTAGAAAGGCCACATTTCAAATTTTTCAAAAAGTGCTGTGCCTAGTTATATAGCGTTCGTGTAAAAGAAATTTCACATCCCGAAGTGCCAAAAAGTCAATAAATCGAAAAAATTCTCCACGTTTTATTGTTTTTTATTTACAACACCTCTATTAAAAACTAGGCACAGCACTTTTCCAGTAAAATAAGTTATCCTGATTACAGGGAGCCAAAAACCAGGGCGATCGGATTTCATCTTGCACCTGCCCTTTTTACTTTTTTAGGAAATGTCCTTACTTTCAGTTTGAAGTCACGTGACACTAGTGTATTTATATTTTTCTATAAATAAAAGTTTGGAATGTGATGACCCTTTTCCCTCTGTTTACGCTTTTGACGTGCATTTTAACCTTTAGGCAAAGAAAACTAACTTTGAGTTCAATATGATTTTTCCTGTGTATAAAAATGGGATATTTCTTGAAACGACCTTAACATCGCTGCGATTTTTGCTGTTTACAGTTAATCTTCTTGTAATAAAACAGATCATAAACAAAAAACTAAAACATTTCCATAAAACGCCCTAAACGCATTTAAACTCAAGTCAGCTACATATAATCTAGATAAAATAAGCTGAAAGTAAAACTGATAAATATATAATCTTTATGACAAAAGCCAATGTGTATGCACTGACCTTCAAAATTATATTGTTTTGGTTGAAGATTGCAGATAAAATATATATAAAAACCAACACTCGACATAACATGTAAAATAACGACAATCGTGAAAATCCAACTAATATACTAACCATATATGCTCTACTAGGACATAAAGTCTATGTTCATTATAATCCAAAACGCTTTCACGACCCTTTGAAATTTTGAAACGACATAAAGAACAATGTCATTCCCTCGATGCTCGGCTACAAGTTTACAGTTCTGAAATCTAAGTGAATGGTTGACATAACGTGCAATATCCTCATCTGTGTTAAAAAGTCTCTTGTTGTTATTTCTATTCCCATCAAGAACTGTGTTTGTTTGCGTTGGAAATTGCTACAAACGGCAAAACTTGTCTTTCATATGCAATTTCTTTTTTGTCGATGACTTCTGTCAGTGGTCCAATCGCCCCTTTATTCTGTTAATTTTGCATCCTTTACAATTTTGACTGAGGCAAACACCCTTGTCCTTTCTGTGAATCAATTGAAAGACGGTCTATTACTATGGTCATATTCGACAAAATTGAAATAATGACGTGAGTTCCTGTTTACCCCTAGAAAAAAAACCTTGGTTTTGAGATAAACTTGTCTCAAAACTGATTGCAAAAAAAAAATGTCTATTCTTTTTTTTTCAATAAAATTATTTCGGCAAACATGAATTGTATATAGTTTGATGAAACCATTTTGAGGAAATCGTAATCAAGAGTTAATGTTTGGAAATTTGAGCGACAGTTATACAAGTGAGAGGTTTAGGTAGTTATATAACCAGGTAGAATCCACCATTTTCTAGATAGGGAAATGCCTGTACCAAGTGAGGAATATGTCAGTTGTTTTCCATTCGTTTGATGTGTTTGGGCTTATGATTTTGCCATTTGATAAGGGACTTTCCGATTTCAATTTTCCTTGGAGTTGGGTAATTTGGGCAAAAATCATTGAACCATAACGAAATTCAAACTGAAACTGTAACTTATTAATACGGCTTCGTACCAAATATGAAGTCAATATATTATAATTGAAATAAATGTTATTTAAACTGTGAAATACAACTACCCATCAAATATACCATGATTACATTCATACGCAAAATAATAAGCATGTGGAACTCTAAACATAAACATAAAGTTCATTAATTTCCTAAAATAATTCTTCATCAATATTTGCAAGTGTTATTGAAGGTTTGTTATTCTGAAAGTGAGTATTGAATGTAATTCATAGTTTATCGTTTGTTTTCTGCGCTTTCTATGTTCAGTTGTCAATTTTGAGTGTTCTGGCACATTCCATTAATCACTTCATAAAATGAATTGTTCGTGGCAATATTAATTTCTGTTATCAGTTCCTTGACAAGCACATAGTTGAGATATTGGGGAGCCAATAGGAAAAGAAACTTTGTACATTAATATTTACATTTTTACCTATATATCTAACATTTCTCCGACCTTAATCCCGGACGCCCCTATTACAGAACCTACCTATTGTATTTATTGTTAATTTGTTCTCGTCCTGAATATGCATGAAATATTTGCCACTGGACGTTAAGCAACCAACAATCAATCAATCTAACATTTCTGTTTTACATGTACTTATATATAAAGATATAGCTATCTACCAAATATCAAGTAAACATCCCCCCAAGGGTGACTGGGGAATAGAAATATGGTCACCATTGGTCTTCCTCCGACCGGCGGTAAAACCCTCGCTAAAGTTTGGCGTCCGTTTGGCTGTGCGCGATGTACAAATTTGCAGCCACGTCCGGTCAGAATGGAGACGTTAAATCCGATGCCTCGTGTAAAGAGTGCCACGCTCTTAGCACGTTAAGAACCCTTGCAACAACTCTTTGAGGGGTCCGTAGGTGACCTGTTGCAAGGCTAAATTTTTGTCCCTATCCAATATACCCTCATTTCTCGTGGGAGTCTAAATTTCTCCGACCTTAATCCCGGACGCCCCTCTTACATAACCTACCTATTGTATTTGTTGTTAATTTGTTCTCGTCCTGAATATGCATGAAATATTTGCCACTGGACGTTAAGCAACCATCAATCAATCAATCAATCAAGTGAACATCTCAAAGGACATAGGAAAAAAGTCCGGACAATTGAAAAATTTAACAAAATATACTAGTTAAAACAGCCAAAAATCATTGAATCAGAACGAAATTCAAACTTAAACTGTAACTTATTAAGATATGGCTACATACCAAATATCAAGTCAATACCTTATACTTAAAATAAATGTTAAACTGTGAAAAAAAAACAAACAAAAAATGAACTTAAAATAAATGTTATTTAAATTGTGAAAAAAAAACCAGAAAACATTTACCCATCAAATATTCGTTCGTGGCAATATGAATTTCTATTATCATTTCCTTGACAAGCACATAGTTGAGATATTGGGGAGCCAATCTGAAAAGAAATTTTGTACATTAATATTAACATTTTTACCTATATATCAAACCTTTCCGTTTTGCATGTACTTATATATAAAGATATAGCTACATACCAAATATCAAGTAAACATCTCAAAGGACATCGGAATAAAGTCCAGACAATTGAAAATTTTAACAAAATATACTAGTTAAAGGGGCATAAATCAGCGTAAAATCATTGAACCAGAACGAAATTCAAATTTCTATATTCAGTTGTCAATTTTCAGTGTTCTGGCACACTGCATTAATCACTTCATAAAGTGAATTGTTCGTGGCAATATGAATTTCTATTATCAGTTCCTTGACAAGCACATAGTTGAGATATAGGGGAGCCAATCTGAAAAGAAATTTTGTACATAAATATGCAAGTGTTATTGAATCTTTTTTTTTCTGAGAGTGAGTATCGAATATCATTCATAGTTTACATTTTGTTTTCTCCTCTTTCTATATTCAGTTGTCAATTTTCAGTGTTCTGGCACTTTGCATTAATCAATTCATAAAGTGAATTGTTCGTGGCAATATGAATTCCTTCTATTATCATTTCCTTGACAAGCACATAGTTGAGATATTGGGGAGCCAATCTGAAAAGAAATTTTGTACATTAATATTAACATTTTTACCAATATATCAAACCTTTCCGTTTTGCATGTACTTATATATAAAGATATAGCTACATACCAAATATCAAGTAAACATCTCAAAGGACATCGGAATAAAGTCCGGACAATTGAAAATTTTAACAAAATATACTAGTTAAAGGGGCAAAAATCAGCCAAAAATCATTGAACCAGAACGTAATTCAAACTTAAATTGAAACTTATTAAGATATGGCTACATACCAAATATCAAGTCAATACCTTATAATTAAAATCAATGTTATCATTTAAACTGAAAAAAAAACCAGAAAACAATTAACCATCAAATATGACATGGTTACATTATACGCAAAACATTAAGCATGTGAAACTTTGATTTTTAAGTTCATTAATTTCCTAAAATGATTCTTCATCAATATTTGCAAGTGTTATTGAAGGTTTGTTATTCTGAAAGTGAGTATCGAATTTCATTCGTAGTTTACATTTTGTTTTCTTCGCTTTCTATTTTCAGTTGTCAATTTTCAGTGTTCTGGCACATTGCGTTAATCACTTCATAAAGTGAATTGTTCGTGGCAATATGAATTTCAATTATCAATTCCTTGACAAGCACATAGTTGAGATATAGGGGAGCCAATCTGAAAAGAAATTTTGTACAATAATATTAACATTTTTACCTATATATCAAACATTTCTGTTTTGCATGTACTAATATATAAAGAGATAGCTACATACCAAATATCAAGTTAACATCTCAAAGGACATCGGGAAAAAAGTCCAGACAATTGAAAATTTTAACAAAATATACTTGTTAAAGGGGCAAAAATCAGCCAAAAATCATTGAACCAGAACGAAATTCAAACTTAAACTGCAACTTATTAAGATATGGCTACATACCAAATATCAAGTCAATACCTTATAATTAAAATAAATGTTATCATTTAAACTGAAAAAAAAAACCAGAAAACAATTAACCATCAAATATGACATGGTTACATTATACGCAAAACATTAAGCATGTGAAACTTTGATTTTTAAGTTCATTAATTTCCTAAAATGATTCTTCATCAATATTTGCAAGTGTTATTGAAGGTTTGTTATTCTGAGAGTGCGTATCGAATATCATTCATAGTTTACATTTTGTTTTCTTTGCTTTCTATATTCAGTTGTCAATATTCAGTGTTCTGGCACATTGCATTAATCAATTCATAAAGTGAATTGTTCGTGGCAATATGAATTTCTATTATCAGTTCCTTGACAAGCACATAGTTGAGATATAGGGGAGGCAATCGGAAAAGAAATTTTGTACATTAATATTAACATGTTTACCTATATATCAAACATTTCTGTTTTGCATATACTAATATATAAAGATATAGCTACATACCAAATATCACGTAAACATCTCAAAGGACATCAGAAAAAAAGTCCGGAGAATTGAAAATTTTTAACAAAATATACTAGTTAAAGGGTCATAAATCAGCGTAAAATCATTGAACCAGAACGAAATTCAAACTTAAACTGTAACCTATTAAGATATGGCTACATACCAAATATCAAGTCAAAACCTGATAATTAAAATAATTGTTATCATTTAAACTGAAAAAAAACACCAGAAAACAATTAACCATCAAATATTACATGGTTACATTCTTATGCAAAATAATAAGCATGTCAAACTTTGATTTTTAAGTTCATTAATTTCCTAAAATGATTCTTCATCAATATTTGCAAGTGCTATTGAAGGTTTGTTATTCTGAGAGTGAGTATCGAATATCATTCATAGTTTAAATTCTGTTTTCTTCGCTTTCTATATTCAGTTGTCAATTTGCAGTGTTCTGGCACATTGCATTAATCACTTCATAAAGTGAAATGTTTGTGGGAATATGAATTTCTATTATCAGTTCCTTGACAGGCACAAAGTTGAGGTATAGGGGAGCCAATCTGAATATTTGTAATTGGAACACTATCAAATTGAAATGCTTCCTACGAATATCAGCAAAGTCAAGACAATTAATTCAAAAAAAACAAATCAAATCAAATCAAATATATTTTATTGTCGATTAAAGACGCCCATTACAGGCAGAATAATGAAGTTAAATTTAGTACAAATGATTACAATGATTACAATGATTTTTATACAATTAAATCTATATATACAATGAAAAGAAAAGAAAAGACACACAAAAATGTATATTTATAAACATAATTTTTTTTCACATTGACAAATACAGTGATCCTAAAAAAAACATAGAGAACTGAATTTAAATATTCTGGTTTTTCCCCTATTGCTTTTATAAGCACACAATAACGAACACAATTATAAATATCTAAATTATGCATCTGTCTTTTCACAGTAAAATATATAACTTTACTAAGTTTCTAATAGTTGTTTTCGAACAATATTTAAATTATTAATTAAATTGCTCACTTGTTTAAAAATGTGACTATCTTCATTGGACATTAGCCAAATAAATTGTGATTGATAATCTAAATTGTGAAAATTTTTGTAACTTTTAACTATGTTTGAAATGATGGAAACTCTCACTTTCTAAAGATGAACGTTTTAGTAGAAAGTGGAGTTCATCTTCCACTTCTTTTTTACAGAGATTACAAATTCTATCTATTGCCTGAAGTCCCCTGTATCTACCTCTCTCTATTTCTAGATTATGGTTACTTATTCTGAATTTTGTCCTCTGAATTCTCAGATTCCTATTGCCTATAGACAGATAAGGTTCAAAACTTATATTTCTCTTAAAAAGTCTATTGATGTAAATGATTTATATACGGAGAACTGTTCTGGACAGGTAATGAACGTTAATCCATAATAAATAGACTGTTAATCGTAAAACCGTAATTTTGTCCAAAATTCGTAACAATTACGGGGAAAATGTAATGGTTGGCATCTATGCTGGACCATTTAACTTTTTAAATGTCACAAGGTCAATGTATTTTGAAATTTTGGAAGGCCATGTGAAAAAAACTATGCTCAAAGACATCAGATGCATCAGATGGCAAACGGAGAGTTGCAGCTCTGTCCCTGAAGACAGCAGCAGATGCAACTCTGTCACCATTATTTGATCCATCAGTATAGACAGTTGAAAATCTGAATAATTGGCTTTGATTTCAGCATAGTGTTGCTGAATTAAAAGATGATTTGTTTTATTTTTATTGTGTTCACGGAGATCAAATATCATTTTTGGTTTGGGAAGTTCCCATGGAGGACATTCGCAAGTTTCAACTTGAGCAACAGATTTTAAATCAAAAGAAGCTAAATGTGGTTTTAAACGTATACCTAACGGAGGAATTTTATTTTCATGTTTTGCAAAAATATCTTCATAAATTGGATTAAAAACACATCTGTAGGCAGGATTATCTGAGTAGGCTTTTAGTTTGACAGCATATTGAAGTCCAAACTTCAAACGTCTGTTAGAGAGTGAGTGCTCATCAACCTCTACATACAGACTCTCAACTGGTGAGGTTTTAAATGCACCAAGACAGAGACGCAAACCCTGATGATGCACAGCATCGAGAATCTGTATGTAGGACTTCCTTGCAGAGCCATACACTATAAAGCCATTATCTAGTTTAGATCTAACTAGAGATCTATATAAATTAAGTAAAATGTTGCGATCAGCACCCCAGTCGGTGCTGCCGACAACTTTTAAAATATCTAATGCTTTTAAACATTTCGATTTTAACATTTTGATATGGGGTAGAAAGGTTAACTTTTTATCGAAAATTAACCCAAGAAACTTGGTTTCATCAACCATTTTGATAGGGTTCCCGTACAAAGTGAGTTCTGGATCAAGATGCAGTTTCCTTTTGTTACAAAAATGCATCCCAACCGTTTTTGAAGTGGAAAATTTAAACCCATTTTCCGAGGCCCATTTTTCAATTCTTCCAAGACATAACTGTAATTGTCTTTCTATGTTATTCATATTTTTGCCTCTATAACATATTAAAAAGTCATCAACATACAATGAACTTTCAATATTACTTTTTAAAACTTCAACAAGGCTGTTGATTTTAAGACTAAATAATGTAACAGATAAAATACTGCCATGAGGGACACCCACCTCTTGATCATACAGATCAGACATGGTTGAATTTACTCTTATATTAAATTGTCTGTTAGAGAGAAAATTCGAAAGAAAATTTGGCACATTGCCTTTCAACCCCATATCAAAGAGATCTTTTAAAATACCATACTTCCATGCAGTATCATAGGCTTTTTCTAGATCGGAAAAGATCGACACTACATGTTCATTTTTCGCAAAACCATTACGGACAAATGATTCGAATCGAACAAGATGGTCATGAGTACTGCGACCTTGACGGAATCCACACTGGATATTGGCTAAAAGCCCATTGGATTCCAGGAACCAAACAAGGCGATCATTGACCATCCGTTCTAGTGTTTTACAGACACAACTGGTAAGAGCAATTGGCCGATAATTAATAGGATCCGTGTGATCTTTACTTGGTTTTGGAATAGGCACGACGGTTGCAAGCTTCCAGATTGATGGTAAATCACCAGATTCCCAGATGTTATTCATAAGCTTCCAGCGAGGAATCTGGCAAGTGTTTTAAAAGTTGGTAGTGAATATTATCAGGCCCACAAGCTGTATCATGGGCTTTTGACAGAGATGTTTTAAGTTCAAGAGAAAAGAGTTTATTATAATTTTCACCATTTTTTGATTTAAAGTTTAATTTAATTTTTTCTTTTTGTTTTTTAACTTTTTTTAAAATCTTCCCTGTAGTTGTTAGAAGAAGAAGATTTCGCTAAAGTTTCACCAAGCTTGTTGGCAATATCCTTTTCAGATGTTAATAAATCATTGCCATGTTTTAAATGTTTAACTGTGGCTTTAGAATTTTTACCTTTTATCTTTTGTATCATGTTCCATACTTTTGACATCGGAGTGCGAGATGTTATCTTCGAGACAAATTTCTTCCAAGACGTTCGACATGTGTATATGATAAAAATTATTACAAGAAAGCTTATTGTTGAGGATTAACTGAAGGGCTCGACATGACCAGCCGATTGATCGAACCGGGTCCATCCGACCTCCCGTTTAGATGATATTGGAGCCAAAGCAGCTTATTGAACAATAGTCTCGTCCGTCCGGGTATTTTCTGACCGTAAACAGTCTGGCTACAGCCCTCATCCGCAAGGATCTCGTCAACCACCGACACGGGTAGCAACCCACGGCCAACGGGTTGGAGAGCCTATTTTATTCAAAACATCGGGCAACTCGTACGATGTTCGGATCACTTTAGTCTGGTCTCTACCCTTCGACCTGTCCAGCATGGGTAACCCTACCAGGAGACGAAGCTCCAGCTGGCATAGCTCTTGGGGTCACTGAGACACGCAAGCCCAACGACCACGGCAAGGATAGCGATCCATCGGGGGGTTGAACAAGTGGAAGTCTTTTTTTAAGTATATTGGGTACGGCAGTATGATAAACAAATTAGTTAGAGATCGGCACTGACAGATGGCAGGCCTCAGGTCTTTAGAAGAAACAAAACACTTGTGCCAGCAAAACGAATTTCTCTCCTTAAGATGACACCTGAAAAATACACCTACCCCCTTCCTCCAAGGAAAATCTAAGGAGATTGCAAAGGAGCAGCTTTCAAGGTTGCAGGATCTTTCAATTGAGAAGGACAACTCAATTGAAATAACTCAGAGGTAATTATTTATTATTAATGAACGATATTTAATCCAAATGGTCTGATCTACATGGAACTTTCAATACTATATTTGGAAGAAGAGGAAAACATATTTCTTAATAGATATAAGAAGATGTGGTGTTATTGCCAATGAGACAACTCTCCATCCAAGTCATAATATGTAAAAGTAAACCATCATAAGTCAAGTTACGGTCTTCAACACCACGGAGTCTTGGCTCACACCGAACAGCAATTTGTAAAAGGCTGAATAAAATGACAAGTTTAATTAATCCAAACCGGAAAACCAATGGTCTAATCAATATAAAAAAACGAGAAACTCTTTATGAACCACATCAACAAACGACAACCACTGAACATCAGGTTCCTGGCTTAGGACAGGCGCAAACACATGCAGGAGTTTTAAACTTAATTAAATTTAAATTTAAATTAAATATTTGCACCCATAGAAATAATATTTCTTTAACAATAAAATGTAACAAAAGGAAATTGCATCTTGATCCAGAACTCACTTTGTACGGCAACCCAATTAAAATGGTTGATGAAACCAAATTTCTTGGGTTAATTTCGATAAAAAGTTAACCATTCTACCCCATATCAAAATGTTAAAATCGAAATGTTTAAAAGCATTAGATATTTTAAAAGTTGTCGGCAGCACCGACTGGGGTGCTGATCGCAACATTTTACTTAATTTACATAGATCTCTAGTTAGATCTAAACTAGGTTATGGCTCTATAGTGTATGGCTCTGCAAGGAAGTTCTACATACAGATTCTCGATGCTGTGCATCATCAGGGTTTGCGTCTCTGTCTTGGCGCATTTAAAACCTCACCAGTTGAGAGTCTGTATGTAGAGGCTGATGAGCACTCACTCTCTAACAGACGTTTGAAGCTTGGAATTCAATATGCTGTCAAACTAAAAACCTACTCAGATAATCCTACAGCTGTGTTTTTTATCCAATTTATGAAGATATTTTTGCAAAACATGAAAATAAAATTCCTCCGTTAGGTATACGTTTAAAACCACATTTAGCTTCTTTTGATTTAAAATCTGTTGCTCAAGTTGAAACTTGCAAATGTCCTCCGTGGGAACTTCCCAAACCAAAAATGATATTTGATCTCCGTGAACACAATAAATTTAAAACAAATCCTCTTTTAATTCAGCAACACTATGCTGAAATCAAAGCCAATTATTTAGATTTTTCAACTGTCTATATATACTGATGGATCAAAAGATGGTGACAGAGTTGCATCTGCTGCTGTCTTCAGGGACAGAGCTGCAACTCTCCGTTTGCCATCTGATGCATCGATCTTTACTGCTGAAGCAGAAGCAATACTTTTGGCTTTGAAATTCATTGCTTCTTCAGATAAATCCAAATTTATTATATGTTCTGATTCACTTTCATGCTTACAAGCTATACAAAATACTAAAATTAAAAACCCAACAATTCTCAAAATTTTATATGTAATGAGAAATTTAAAAATTCTTCTTAAAGAAATATTATTTCTATGGGTGCCGAGTCATGTTGGAATCCTTGGAAACACAGCTGTAGACCTTGAGGCAAATAATGCCCTGGGTGGTCCTTTATCTAACTGTGATATACCATATACCGATTTTAAATCTAATATTAGAGAATATGTTTTTAATATATTGAAAAATGAATGGAGAAAAAAAAGATGGTAATAAATTACATGAAATTAAACCTAATTTATGTAAACCTTTCAATAATTTTATGTGCAGAAAAGATCAGTGTGTTATTTCTAAATGTCGTATTGGTCATACTAGAATAACACACGAATATCTTTTAAAAAATGAAGTAGAACCACAATGTATACCTTGTAACTGCAAGTATACTATTAAACATGTTTTAATCAATTGTATTGACTTTGCTGATATTCGTAAGAAGCATTTCAATGTCAATAATATGTATGATTTATTTAAAAATGTTTCATTTACAAATATTGTTTCATTTTTAAAAGAAGTTGGAATATATTCTAAAATATAAAAATGTTATTATATTTAAAACGATTTTAAATTTTATCACGTTATCTTAATGTTCATTTTTTTTTTGGTAAATAATCAATTTGCTTTAATCTAGAATTTTAGTTTATTGAAGGGCCTTTTGTCTGATTTTAAGAATATGCTTTAAATTGTAAGAAATATTCGAATTAGCTCTCGCCGCGATATAGCCTTGTTGTGCTAATGCGGCGTAAAACAACCAACAATCAATCAATCAATCACATGAACCTGTCAATGTCATTCGATGCTTCAGTTGTGCTTCACATCTATACACCAATTGAAGAGTCAAATATGAATATTGGTTTGTGTAAAAAATTCATCATTAATGATACATTATATTTTTATAGTTATGGACTCTGCATGCAAACATGTTTGCAATATGAGAATTGTAGCAGCTAAACTGTTCTATTACAGGATTACCCTTGCATTGTTTCAAAAGATGTGCCATGTTGCTATTAATATACTTTTTATTCAAATAAGGAGATGTGATACGATTACCAATGAGACAACTATCCATCACAGTTAAATGAAGTGGATGCTAGAAATTATAGGCAAATGTGCGGCCTTCAACAATGAGTTGAACCCATACCGTATGGTCGGCTTTGAAAGTACTCGACATGGAAAATATAAAACATTTCAATTGCGAAAACTAGCAGCCTTATTTATAACAAAATAACCCCCGGTGGAACGCTATCCTTGCCGTGGTCGGGGGGCTTGCGTGTTTCAATGACCCTGAGAGCTATGCCAGCTGGAGCTTCGTCTCCTGGTAGGATTACCCATGCTGGACAGGTCGAAGGATAGAGACCAGACTAAAGTGATCCGAACATCGTACGAGTTGCCCGATGTTTAAAATAAAAATAGGCACTCCAACGTGTAAGCCGTGGGTTGCTACCCGTGTCGATGGTTGACGAGATCCTGGTAGACGAGAGACTTGCTAGACTCCTGTCGAATGGAAGAGGTTTCAGACTCAATATTCTGCTTTGGCATCGATATCATCTAAACGGAAGGTCAGATGGACCCGGTCTGATCGATCGGCTGGTCACGCCAAGCCCTTCAGTTTTCCTTAAATTTAGCTTTCCTGTAACCATGATGTTTTCAATGTTGAATAAGAGCTTTTTAAAAAACAAGGATGACTGAAGAAAGCGGTGGCTCATGGGTCAATCAAGTGGTACGCTTTCTATTGCGCTTGATGGATACGCTCTGCTTGAGTATACTGTTCTTGGAACATCTGGTGCTTTCCGCAGTGGATCTTTGGTGCCAATTTTGGGGACGAGCTACATTTTTTTTGGAGCTCGGTTCCAGCATTGGCACTTGACCCCGGCTCGCCACGGTTATACAGTATCGTCCTTGTAGGCACTCCGAGGAGGGTGGAAGACAAGAATAGTGAATATTTTTCCTCTCATTATGGCACACCAAAACCCAAACTCCAAATCAGCTCTATTAAAAAAAGAAAATGTGATGACTCTGAGCCCTGTCAAGAAGATGATAGTTGGCCCCGATTTATTGTGATAACAGGTACTGTCGACAAACCTATATCCAAAATTTCCCCTTTTGTAATTCAGAAATGTATTTAAGGCATTGCTGGAATGGTCGAAAATGTTTCTAAAATGAGATCAGGGAATTTCTTAGTTGAATGTACAAACAAAAGTCAATCAGCAAATTTGCTGAAATTGACAACTATAACAGGTTTTGCTGTTTCGGCATCAGCACAAACTTGTTTAAACAGTAGCAAGGGAATCATTCGAGATAGAAGTCAATATCTTTCTGATCTATCTGTTGCAGAAATTTGCAAAGAACTTTCAAACCAAGGTGTAACTGATGTGGTTAGATTACAAAATAAAAAGAATGACCAAATGATTAAATTAAATACTTATCTTTTGACGTTCAAAACTCCAACTCCTCCTTCCTCTTTGAAATTGGGATGCTTTGGCATCAAGGTAGACATGTATATCCCTAACCCAATTAGGCGTTTCAAATGCCAAAAGTTTGGTCATGGGACCAAACAATGTCATGGTAAGCAGAAATGCTTCAAGTGTTCTGGGGAAAGACACGAGGGAACAACCTGTCACCCTGATACTTTCAAATGCTCAAATTGTGATGGATCCCATTTGTCATCATCTAGGGACTGCCCAGTTTACTTAAAAGAGAAAAATATAATAAAATTAAAACAGAACGAAACATCAGTTACACAGAAGCTAAACAGATAGCTTCTGTTTCGAATGATTTCAAAGCTACGAACAAGCCTTCGTATGCCAGCAAAGTTGGCCGTTCATTCAGTCACGAGTCGACACAGACTCGAATGAACTGGCCCATTGATGCTGAAACATTTACGATGTTGCCAGTTCAAACTGAACCATCTGACAGAATTATTACAGCAAGAAAACCAAATTCTACCAAAACCAGTACTCAGTCAACTCAATCTTCCTTACAGAGCTCAATGTCATCACCTAAAAAAAATGAAAGTAAAAAATCAAGTAAAAAAGATGCAAATAAATCAGACAGTTGGGGCAATGGATCTATCTGGGATCTTCCCGACGATAAAGATAATTCATCTATCGTAAAAAGCCTGCCTACATCTGCCTCTAATACGAAGTCTACTAGTTTATCTTTTACATCTCGTAAACATTCTTTTAAAGCCCTGTCTCCCCTCCGTTCTCCAGAACAGCAGATCGTCCCCAAAACGCCAGCAAATTCCTCCCCTCAGAAGTCTTCTGATAGGTCACGGGGTAGGGGTCGAGGCGGAGTAACACCAACTTCGTCTAGTCAAGGAGATCGACGACTCTCCTCACAAAATAGATTTGCCAACTTACTGATGAATCAGAAATGGAATGCGAAAGTGTTGTGCCACCCGAAAGATCACAATCTCAGGGTGATCGAAATAAGAACGCTGGCAAGCTCGATAGCATTCGTCCTTCTATTCATAAATTATGACAAGTATCATTCAATGGAATTGCCGAGGTCTTAAAATAAATCTTCTCGAGTTAACACTTCTAGTTCAGTCTTTTTTACCTATTACATTTTGCCTTCAAGAAACTCATCTAAAAGAAAGTGACAATGTATCTTTAAAAGGATACAACATCTATAGCACATTTTCTAAGGAAGACGAACGTGCTGCAGGCGGATCAACCATTTGTGTGAAGGACAACGTCATTCATAGCACAGTTCAACTCACCACAGATCTGCAGGCAGTTGCAATTCGTTTATCATTAGATTAAACAATTACATTATGTTCTATATACATTTCACCTAATTCAAATATAGATAAAGCTAAACTCAAAAACCTCACTGACCAATTACCTTCACCTTTTATACTTATGGGAGACTTTAATGCCCACAATCCCTTGTGGGGAAGCAAGTATTATAATGCCAAAGGTAAGATCATTGAAGACTTTGTCTCTCAAGAAGGATTATGCATTTTTAATGATGGATCTTATACTTATCTCCACCCTGGAAACGGGTCTTATTCTGCTATTGATATCACTATTTGCGATCCCTCTCTTCTTCTGGATTATTCATGGCGTGTCCATGATGATCTATGTGGAAGTGATCACTTCCCAATAATACTTGAACATCTTTTTACTTCTAATCAACAGAAAGTTCCACGTTGGAAACTGGACAAGGCGGACTGGCCCTTGTTTTGAGAATCTCTGTCAAGTGGAGCTTCAGTCAAAGATGTTTGAGACTGTTCAAGATCCCATTTTTACTTTTAACACAGTTTTAACGTCAATTGCTGACAGAACAATTCCTAAGACCTCGGCAAATCCGAAACATCCCAGCAAACCATGGTTTGACGAGGCTTGTGATCAAGCCATAGACCCCCCGGTGGATCGCTATCCTTGCCGTGGTCGGGGGGCTTGCGTGTCTCAGTGACCCCAAGAGCTATGCCAGTTGGAGCTTCGTCTCCTGGTAGGGTTACCCATGCTGGACAGGTCGAAGGGTAGAGACCAGACTAAAGTGATCCGAACATCGTACGAGTTGCCCGATGTTTTGAATAAAATAGGCTCTCCAACCCGTTGGCCGTGGGTTGCTACCCGTGTCGGTGGTTGACGAGATCCTTGCGGATGAGGGCTGTAGCCAGACTCCTTACGGTCAGAAAATACCCGGACGGACAAGACTATAGTTCAATAAGCTGCTTTGGCTCCAATATCATCTAAACGGGAGGTCGGATGGACCCGGTTCGATCAATCGGCTGGTCATGTCGAGCCCTTCAGTTAATCCTCAACAATAAGCTTTCTTGTAACAATTTTCATGATATACACATGTGTTTTAAATAAAGCTATTTATATTTCGGATAACTGAAGAAGGCGATGGCTCATGGGTCAATCAAGTGGTACGCTTTCTATTTCGCTTGATGGATACGCTCTGCTTGAGTATACCATTCTTGGAACATCTGGTGCTTTCCGCAGTGGATCTTGGGTGCTAATTTTGGGGACCAGCTACGTTATACATGTTATACTTGGAGCTCGTTTTCAGCATTAGCACTTGACCCCGGCTCGCCACGGAAACACAGCATCGCCCTTGTAGGCACTCCGAGGTGGGTGGATGACAAGAATGGTGAATCTTTCTCATTTCCTATGGCACAACAAAACCAACCCTCTAAATCAGCTTTAATACATAAAAAAAGAAAATGTGATGATTCAGTGCCCTGTCAGGAAGATGACAGTTGGCCCAGATTTATTGTAATAAAAGGAACAGATGAAAAACCAATTTCCAAAATATCTCCCTTTGTGATTCACAAACAAATTCAAAGCGTTGCTGGTACTGTAAAAAAAGTTTCAAAAATGAGATCAGGCAATTTGTTGGTTGAATGTTCCAACAAAAGTCAATCAACAAATTTGCTTACACTGACAACAATTACAAACTTTCCTGTTTCTGCCTCTCCTCACAACAGTTTGAACAGCTGTAAGGGGATCATTCGAGACAGAAGTCAATACCTTGGTGACCTTACCGTGGAAGAAATCTGTGAGGAACTTTCAAGCCAAGGTGTAACTGATGTTGTTAGATTTCAAATAAAAAAGAATGGAAATATAATCAAATTAAATACATATCTTTTGACATTTAGAACTCCAACTCCTCCTCCATCTATTACTTTAGGTTGCTTCGGAATCAGGGTTGACAGGTTTATCCCTAACCCAATTCGATGCTTCACTTGTCAAAAGTTTGGTCATGGAAGCAAACAATGTCGTGGTACGCAGAGATGCTTCAAGTGTTCTGACGAAGGACACGAGGGAACAACCTGTGGCTCTGAATCTTCTAAATGCGTAAACTGTGGTGAATCCCATTTTTCATCATCTAGGGACTGCCCTGTTTACCTTAAAGAAAAAAATATTATCAAAATTAAAACAGAAAGAAACATCAGTTACCCAGAAGCTAAACAGATAGCTTCTGTTTCGAATGATCTCCTTGTTTCGAACAGACCATCGTACGCCAGCAAAGTTGTCCGCTCATTCAGTCACGAGCAAACACAAACTCGCATGACCTGGCCAATTGATGCTGAGACATTTACAATGCTGCCTGTTGAAACAGAACCTAACGATAAAATATTAATTCCAAGAAAACCAACACCTTCTAAAACCAGTACTCAGTCAACTCAATCTTCCTTACAGAGCTCAATGTCATCATCTAAAAAAAATGAAAAAAAGAAATCAAATAAAAAAGATACAGTTAAATCAGACAGTTGGGGCGGTGAATCTGTCTGGGATCTTCCCAGTGACATTGATGATTCTTCCATCTCCAATAGTCCTCCTTCATCTGCATCTAATAAAACTAGTTTATCTTCTGCATCTAGTACAAAGTCTTCTAAAGCCCCGTCTCCTCTTCGTTCTCCAGAACAGAAGGATGTCCCAAAGAAGCCAGTAAATACATCCTCTCAGAAGTCTTCTGATTCGAGGTCGCGGGGTAGGGGTCGAGGCGGAGTAAAACCAGCTGCGCATGGTCCTGGAGATCGACGACTCTCCTCACACAACAGATTTTCAACACTTAACGACGAATCAGAAATGGAAATCGAAAGTGTTCCGCCACCCGAAAGATTACAATCTCAGGGTGAGCGAAATAAGAATGCTGGCAAACTCGATAGCATTCGCCCGTCTATTAACAAATCATGACTAATATCATCCAATGGAATTGCCGAGGTCTTAAAATAAATCTTCTCGAGTTCAAGCTATACAAAATACTAAAATTAAAAACCCAACAATTCTCAAAATTTTATATGTAATGAGGAATTTAAAAATTCTTCTTAAAGAATTATTATTTCTATGGGTGCCGAGTCATGTTGGAATCCTTGGAAACACAGCTGTAGACCTTGAGGCAAAGAATGCCCTGGGTGACCCTTTATCTAACTGTGATATACCATATACCGATTTTAAATCTAATATTAGAGAATATGTTTTTAATATATTGAAAAATGAATGGAGTAAAAAAGATGGTAATAAATTACATGAAATTAAACCTAATTTATGTAAACCTTTCAATAATTTTATGTGCAGAAAAGATCAGTGTGTTATTTCTAGATGTCGTATTGGTCATACTAGAATAACACACGAATATCTTTTAAAAAATGAAGTAGAACCACAATGTATACCTTGTAACTGCAAGTATACTATTAAACATGTTTTAATCAATTGTATTGACTTTGCTGATATTCGCAAGAAGCATTTCAATGTCAATAATATGTATGATTTATTTAATAATGTTTCATTTACAAATATTGTTTCATTTTTAAAAGAAGTTGGAATATATTCTAAAATATAAAAATGTTATTATATTTAAAACGATTTTAAATTTTATCACGTTATCTTAATGTTCATTTTTATTTGTAAATAATCAATTTGCTTTAATCTAGAATTTTAGTTTATTGAAGGACCTTTTGTCTGATTTTAAGAATATGCTTTAAATTGTAAAAAATATTCGAATTAGCTCTCGCCGCGATATAGCCTTGTTGTGCTAATGCGGCGTAAAGCAACCAACAATCAATCAATCAATCAAGCCATAGATGACCGTGAAAAATCTGAAAGACGGTTCAATCAACATCCTACGGCGAAAAATTTAAGTAATTTCCGTATTTTTCGCGCTACGGCACGGCGGACTTGCAGGCAAGCACGACGGACGTCTTGGAAAAAAATTGTCTCGGGGATAGCATCTCGAACTCCGATGACAAAAGTATGGAACATGATACAAAAGATAAAAGGTAAAAATTCTAACGCCACGGTAAAACATTTGAAAGATGGCAATAATTTATTAACATCTGAAAAAGATATTGCCAACAAGCTTGGTGAAACTTTTGCGAAATCTTCTTCTTCTAACAACTACAGAAAGAAAAAGAAAAAAATAAGTTGAACTTTAAATCGAAAAATGGCGAAAATTTAAATAAACTCTTTTCTCTGGAAGAACTTATAACATCTCTGTCAAAAGCTCATATAGCTTGTGGGCCTGCTAATATTCACTATCAACTCTTAAAACACTTGCCAGATTCCTCGCTGGAAGCTCTTTTGCAGCTCATGAATAACATCTGGGAATCTGGTGATTTACCATCAATTTGGAAGCTTGCAACCGTTGTGCCTATTCCAAAACCAAGTAAAGATCACACGGATCCTATTAATTATCGACCAATTGCTCTTACCAGTTGTGTGTGTAAAACACTAGAACGGATGGTCAATGATCGCCTTGTTTGGTTCCTGGAATCAAATGGGTTATTAGCCAATATCCAGTCTTGATTCCGACAGGCTCGCAGTACTCTTGATCATCTTGTTCGATTCGAATCATTTGTCCGTAATGGTTTTGCGAAAAATGAACATGTGGTGTCGGTCTTTTTCGATCTTGAAAAGGCCTATGACACTACATGGAAGTTTGGTATTTTAAAAGATCTTTTTGATATGGGGTTGAAAGGCAATATGCCAAATTTTATTTCGAATTTTCTGTCAAACAGACAATTTAATGTTAGAGTAAATTCAACCATGTCTGATCTGTGTGATCAAGAGATGGGTGTCCCTCAGGGCAGTATTTTATCTGTTACATTATTTAGTCCTAAAATTAACAGCCTTGTTGAAGTTTTGAAAAAGTAATATTGAAGGTTCATTGTATGTTGATGATTTTTTAATATGTTACAGAGGCAAAAATATGAATAACATTGAACGACAATTACAATTATGTCTTGGAAGAATTGAAAATGGGCCTCGGAAAATGGTTTAATATTTTCTACTTCAAAAACGGTTGGGATGCATTTTTGTAACAAAAGGAAATTGCATCTTGATCCAGAACTCACCTCATTTAGTCCTGGAAGTATTACAACGAAATAAAATGAGGGTATATTGGATAGGGACAGAAATTTAGCCTTGCAACATGCCACCTTCGTACCCCTGAAAATGTTGTCGCAAGGGTTCTAAACGTGCAGTCATCGGAATTCACGTCCCCATTTTGACCGGACGTGGCTGATTACTTGTTTAATTCCGCACAGCCAAATGGACGCCACACTTTGGCTTGGGGTTTACTGCCGGTCGATGAACAGTGTTATGATATTGCAATATTATAATTATATAACTTGGCCTAACTTGATTTGTGTGGCCCTATAGACCACATTCTCAAAACCCAAGTGGCACGACTACCTAAAATATAAGATGTTTAGGCAAAAATCAAATTTACTCAAGGAATTAACAATATGTGTAATGTTACTGCTTTAGTATTGTTCAATGCTTATAATCTGAAATAAAGTTATAGTTAATTAACAATATGTGTAATGTTACCGCATTAGTATTGTTCAATGCTTATAATCTGAAATAAAGTTATAGTTAACACAACATGCAATTAATTACTTAACCTACAATAGGATACATATCACTAAGTAATATAATATTCAATATTATCAACAAACAAACATATATCAATAACAATGTTTATAATGTCTATCAACCTGAAATGTATTAAATTATTTTAAATATATGTTAAAATTAAATGTATGAAACAAGTTAGACATGGACCATTTGACTTTCTGGGGGGGGGGGGGGGGGGGGGGGGGGGGGGATTATATCAAGCCAGATTTTTTTTTATCATGCAAACCGAGCAAGAATATTTTTTTTCAGTCAATCCAAAGCAATATTAAAAAAAAAAAATTACATCATACATGTCATACTTGCTCAAGATGAAGCCAGAATATTTTTTTTAGCAACAGAATAGGCCAGATTATTTTTTTTGTCAAAATAGAGGGCAGATTATTTTTTTATTTTAAACCAGCCCCCCCCCCCTCTTTGAAACCTATCAATCTATCAACTACAGCCACACCAATTTGTCCTAGCTTGAAATAGTATTCACAATTTACAACAACACTTTTGAGACTCATACCTTGTGCTTTATGGACCGTAATAGCATTAGCCTATTTGAAAGGAGTTTTGTTTCATTCATTTTCTACTTACCGCCTGAGAAATATACATATATTTCCTTTCCTTACCAATCCAGGCATTTAAAATAAAACATCTAGATGACGGAAGTAGTTTCAAACAGAACTAAGTCACCTACTTGCATATTACCTGTACCTTATGCCACTTGCAAAAGCTTTGTCTCTCACATCAAAAGATATGTTTTTAACAATCATTTGGGTCTGCCCAGCTTTCAATGAAATCAATTATATCTTTCAAGTGATGATATGTAGCCCCAGCAGCATAACATAAGTGGTTAAATATATGGCCTCTAAAAATAATCTCTCTCCGCGATATAGCCTTTTTGTGCTAATACAGCGTAAAGCAATTACCAATCAATTAATCAATCAATCTAAAAATAATTAACTTGTTATCAATATTTCTTTCTTTAAGATGAGTTCGAAAGTGCTGGCTAACACCAGACTTTTCACACCCATCGAAGTGTAAAGGCTTTGCTTGCTGTTCTTGTAAGGCGAGAAGCCCAACTCTCCTTCCACTCAAATGCGTATTGTTTTTTTTCATTGCAAACATTGCTTTCAATAACTTCTGAACATTTGTCAACCTCACTGACCATATTTACAAATATATGCATCTTACAGAAGCAAGAAGACATTTTTACCATTTCAGATTGAGTGGTTTGATCAAGGTTGTCCCAGTTTTTTACTATGTCTGGTAAGACAGTCTTTGAATTATTTAACTGTTAATTAAAGGAAGGATTAGCTGCCCCTTGATCGGACATGGTTGAGACAATGCAAGTAAACGTGACACAACTTCCGGTTCACTTGGAGCTGGTTGTGCCAAGTCAGAAATAAATGTTTTTATAATGAGGACATAATTGATGCAGCATCACCACTTCCAACTTCATTTAAGCCTAGTGAGAATTTTTTTTTATCAGGTGTTGTAATTTCAAATGATTGAAAGTGCTTATGATGTTAGAACTGGAAGCTTGATGCAAAAAGTTGCCTTTATGTCCTTAAACTGGAAAAATATCTCTCAGATCAGGCAAATCATACTTATCATTTAGCAAAGCTTCTGCTACCTGTTTTTGTGCAACCCTTTTTGCCTCAATTAAAAGCCTACTGTTCACACCCGCACCTGGCAATCCTGGCAGCTGCCTACCAGTCTTTTTTTTTAAAACTATACTTATTACATCATTAACTTACTTCTGACTTGCTCCACACTCAGTGAGTAAAGTCATGATAGTTTCCCTTACTTCACTTGAAAAATTATCATCGAATGGTTCATTTTTTTCATCTGCCAAAATGTTATTTAAATCCTCTAATTCCAATATTTGACTTCAAACTCCCATCAAAGTGTAACAAATTAGAAAGTGAAAATATACACAACTATATTTGTTTTCTTCGATTAAGTATGTTTTCGGTAGTTTCAGAACACATTCACAAGTATGGCCAGTTGGTCTACTCTCCAAACCTTTCAGAGAAGTAAATTTAACAGATATGCATTCAGCTGTTAACAGATCTGAATCTGTGCAAAATCTTAAAACTTTTCTCAGTGTCGTCCTCAATGCTTTTTACAAATCCTTTTAGGTAGTTTGATACATGGTCTGAACATGGTGCACCTATACAACACGGAATCTTTGCTGTTTGATGGTCGAGGATTTGGTACAGGTCAGCTAACTTCTTCAGATCTAGATGGTCGAGGGTTTTTGTACAGGTCAGCTAACTTCTTCAGATCTATAAAGTTAACATGGTGTTGCTTTCTTCAAGTGCCGTTTTTCCAGCAATCGATTATGTACTTCGGTGCTTGATGTATTTCTTTATGTGCTATTTCATTCAAAATCAGCCTGATATTATTTTCCCTAGGTCTTGCCTTACACTCGTGTGTTTCTAATGTTCTAAACGTTCTTCAAGATCTAGACTGGAAAAATCGTTTACAGCTTTTAATTTTAACTTCTCTATTTGGCACAGATTCAAAGTGATAACAATCACTCATCAAATATGTGGTATTTATTTCATTGGAATGAACACGATTATCGCCCAGCGTCATCTGATAAAGTGTTCCGTCGTGCCGTACAAACACGTAATCGCGCACCTGAAATGGACATAAAACCATTAACAAATTCATTTGTATGAAACGCAACAGCTGTCTTATGTGGTGCTCTGGCATAACGTGATGTTGTTTTATCATTACTGATATATGATTGATTGATTGTTGGTTGCTTTACGCCGCATTAGCACAACAAGGCTATATCGCGGCGAGAGCTAATTCGAATATTTTTTACAACTTAAAGCATATTCTTAAAATCAGACAAAAGGCCCTTCAATAAACTAAAATTTCAAGATTAAAGCAAATTGATTATTTACAAATAAAAATGAACATTAAGATATATGTATTGTTAAAGTTGTCTGGTTGTATTTATTTATTTAAATTCATATTTTGATTGTAGAATGGGTGATGATAAAGTGCAGATAAAGGCAGACTAGCAGGAACTGCAACAGGTCTACCATCGTGTCATTCGTCCTAAACAACCCATATTTCATCCGTTGGACCAATATTGTCTGGTGAGGAGATGTTGCATCATGTACGAATACAACACTCTTTGGAATGCATACCGACTTGCAGTGTGTACATCACTCCAACAGAGAGTTATAATACCCCACGCAACGAGTTGCGGAGGATATAATGTTTTTGACCCGTCCGTCCGTCGTCAGTCCTGTTTCTTGTCATCGCAACTTCTCTCAAACCACACAACAGAATTTCACGAAACCTTTTTAGATAAAAAGGACATATTATGTAGTTGTGCATATCGACAGGAAATTACGATTCAATTTTTTTTCTAGGAGTTACTCCCCTTTGAACTTATTTGCTTCAATGTACAACTGCAACAGTTTGTCATCGCAACTCCTCTGAAACCACACGACAGAATTTCATGAAACCTTTTTAGATAATAAGGACATACTATGTAGATGTGCATGTAGACAGGAAATTACGATTCAATTTTTTTCTAGGAGTTACGCCCCTTTGAACTTATTTACTTTAATGTACTACTGCAACAGTTTGTCATCGCAACTCCTCTGAAACTACACAACAGAATTTCATGAAACCTTTTAAGATAATAAGGACATACTATGTAGATGTGCATGTCGACAGGAAATTACGATTAAATTTTTTTTCTAGGAATTGTACCTTAAAGCACACACCCCTTTGAACTTATTTGCTTTAAGGTACAACTTCAACAGTTTGTCATCTCAACTCCTCTGAAACCACACAGCAGAATTTCATGAAACTTTGTAGATAATAAGAACATACTACGTAGATGTGCATATCGACAGGAAATTACGATTCATTTTTTTTTCTAGGAGTTACGCCCCTTTGAACTTATTTGCTTCAATGTACTTCTGCAACAGTTTGTCATCTCCACTCTTCTGAAACCACACAACAGAATTTCATGAAATTTTGTAGATAAGAAGGACATACTATGTAGATGTGCATATTGACAGGAAATTATTATTCAATATTTTTTCTTATACAATATTTTTTTGTTACACTTATTTAATTTCTCCAATGACAATGTGGGGACGTGGGGTATGTGAGCGTGCTCACTAAGGTTCTTTAATTTAAGTGTTAAAAGTGTAGAAAGATGTTCGGATTGAAGACATAGAGTAGCGAAAGAGAATTTAGAAGATCATGTTAAACTTGTGATCACAGCTTATATAGATTAAATCGAGACAAAAGGCGCGATGCTGCCAAGGATAGGCACTTCAGAAGAAAACGAGGCTATTATAGAAGAATGTTCAACAGAAACGCGAAGAAGACGTTAGGGCTTCACCCGTGAACAGGGTTAGTGAGCGGTTGGAGGCAGCTGAGATTATGGAGAGAGACTTTTCTTAATTCTATAAACTTTAAATATTCTTTCTGAATAAACATTAATTTATTTTGTTTATATACATACATGTACTAGGAATGTCAAAAGATCTGAGATTTAATACTCTAGTAGTCGGTCATGATACTCGCGAATATTCGAGTACTCGGATAAATCTTTAAAGTCTTATGAAAAGTTTAGATTTTTGCTGTCACACATTAAGAACGCTTTTAAGAATCAATAAACAGTATCAAGTTACGTTTTGGTAGGGAAGACGAAAGTGGTTTAACAAAAGTATTAAATAGTGTCTTTCTAAATGCAACAATACTTTTGTGTACAAAACACATAAAAAATAATTATCAGATCACCTCAAAAATAAAATTGGTTCCAACGACAAATAACGCACAACTTCAATGTATCTGCATTTTTTCTGTTAGGTTCTAGTGATCTGGATTGAAAACTATAAAAGTTGCATACACAACATTTTTACCAATTTTCATTCACCCAACCGACATATTTCATTGTTTAATCTTTTTAAATCTTTTGCTCGAGACAAAAGCACATTTGAGTTATCGTATGAAGTGTAGAAGAACGGCAGACATAGGTACAAGGACAAGAATAATGATACCCATCTTCAACAGGCATATTTAAACTGATTACATACATACCTCGGGCCAAATAAAAATTACTTTGGTTCTAGTTTTACCGACTAACATTAATAAAACCACTGACCCCAACTACATTTCATTGTTTTGAATAACATATAAAAAGTAAATAAAAAAGTGACCCAACTCTTCCATCTTGTTGTTTATTAAAAGAAAGATGTCACATTTGAGTTAATGAAAGTGAGGTTAAACTGAATTCTAATTAAAAAAGAGGGACGAAAGATACCAGAGGGACAGTCAAACTCATAGATCGAAAACAAACTGACAACGTCATGGCCAAAAATAAAAAGACAAACAGACAAATAATAGTAAAGATGACACAACAAATGTGTACATGTACCTAAAAAAGATTCTCACCTATATTATTATTCACTAAACCACATTCCAGGGATTTATTGTTCTAACGTCATGGACAGTCAAAGAAGACATCACTTGTGCAATGCCAAAATAAAATTATCGACAGGCAGTAGGATTGTTAGGATTTAACCATTTAATAAATATGTATAATGTTATATATAGATAAAGTAATCTCTGTAAATGAGAAAATGAACGTGGATGTGTATTTATACATCCCAAAACCCCGTTTGAAAAGAATACAAATTTAGTTATGTTTTAATTTGTTATTGACAAAATCGTAATTTGTGCAAATGTAAACAATAATCAAAGATCTAATTACAACACTGATAATATAACCTTTATTAACAAGTTTGTTTAAAGGTTCGATGGGTTTACACAGACCATTAAGTGATTTCCACGCTTTTAGTACTATACTACCGTAAAATTTAGGATGTGAAATACCGTTTTTAATAAGTTTCCTACAGGTACAGCCAAATTTACTAATGCAATCTGTTTATCTATGAGATAATTTAGTAAAAGTTTACAGTAATTTATGGTAACGAAATCCCCGACTTATTAATTTACCAGTGATGCATTGATTACGTTCGTTAAAATCTATGACATCACTACACGCAATGGCTTAACGAACGATAAATAAACATCGTTAAATTTGATATTTTCACCTTATTTAAACCTGATTTTGCACCTGTGCCTCTAAAGTAATATAAGTCCGACATAATAAATCTTCTCGAGTTAACGCTTCTAGTTCAGTCTTTTTTACCTACTGCATTTTGTCTTCAAGAAACTCATTTAAAAGAAAGTGACAATGTATCTTTAAAAGGATACAAGATGTATAGCACATTTTCTAAGGTAGATGAACGTGCTGCAGGCGGATCATCCATTTTTGTGAAGGACAACGTCATTCATAGCACAGTCCAACTCACCACGGATCTGCAGGCAGTTGCAATTCGTTTATCATTAGATAAAACAATTACATTATGTTCTATATATATTCCACCCAATTCAATTATCGATAAAGTTAAACTCAAAAACCTCACTGATCAATTACCCTCACCATTTATACTTATGGGCGACTTCAATGCACACAACCCCTTGTGGGGAAGCAAGTCTCATAATATCAAAGGTAAGATCATTGAGGACTTTGTCTCTCAAGAAGGATTATGCATTTTTAATGATGGATCTAATACTTATCTTCATCCTGGAAACGGGTCTTATTCTGCTATTGATATCACTATTTGCGATCCCTCTCTTCTTCTGGATTATTCATGGCGTGTTCATGATGATCTATGTGGAAGTGATCACTTTCCAATAGTACTTGAACATCTTTTTGCTTCTGCCCAACAGAGAGTACCACGTTGGAAACTTGACAAGGCGGACTGGTCCTTGTTTGAGAATCTCTGTCAAGCGGAACTTCAGTCAAAGATGTTTGAGACTGTACAAGATCCAATTTTAACTTTTAATACAGTTTTAACGTCAATTGCTGACAGAACTATTCCTAAGACCTCGGCAAATCCGAAACATCCCAGCAAACCATGGTTTGATGATGCTTGTGATCAAGCAATAGGTGACCGTAAAAAATCTGAAAGACGGTTCAATCAACAACCAACGACGGAAAACTTGAGTAATTTCCGTGTTTTTCGCGCTAAGGCACGGCGGAATTGCAGGCAAGCACGACGAACATCTTGGAAGAAATTTGTCTCGGAGATAACATCTCGCACTCCGATGACAAAAGTATGGAACATGATACAAAAGATAAAAGGTAAAAATTCTAAAGCCACAGTTAAACATTTAAAAAATGGCAATGATTTATTAACATCTGAAAAGGATATTGCCAACAAGCTTGGTGAAACTTTTGCGAAATCTTCTTCTTCTAACAACTACAGGGAAGATTTTAAAAAAGTTAAAAAACAAAAAGAAAAAATTAAATTAAACTTTAAATCAAAAAATGGTGAAAATTATAATAAACTCTTTTCTCTTGAAGAAATTAAAACATCTCTGTCAAAAGCCCATGATACAGCTTGTGGGCCTGATAATATTCACTACCAACTGTTAAAACACTTGCCAGATTCCTCGCTGGAAGCTCTTTTGCAGCTTATGAATAACATCTGGGAATCTGGTGATTTACCATCAATCTGGAAGCTTGCAACCGTCGTGCCTATTCCAAAACCAAGTAAAGATCACACGGATCCTATTAATTATCGGCCAATTGCTCTTACCAGTTGTGTCTGTAAAACACTAGAACGGATGGTCAATGATCGCCTTGTTTGGTTCCTGGAATCCAATGGGCTTTTAGCCAATATCCAGTGTGGATTCCGCCAAGGTCGCAGTACTCTTGACCATCTTGTTCGATTCGAATCATTTGTCCGTAATGGTTTTGCGAAAAATGAACATGTAGTGTCGGTCTTTTTCGATCTAGAAAAAGCCTATGATACTGCATGGAAGTATGGTATTTTAAAAGATCTCTTTGATATGTGGTTGAAAGGCAATATGCCAAATTTTATTTCGAATTTTCGATCTAACAGACAATTTAATGTTAGAGTAAATTCAACCATGTCTGATCTGTATGATCAAGAGATGGGTGTCCCTCAGGGCAGTATTTTATCTGTTACATTATTTAGTCTTAAAATCAACAGCCTTGTTGAAGTTTTAAAAAGTAATATTGAAGGTTCATTGTATGTTGATGACTTTTTAATATGTTATAGAGGCAAAAATATGAATAACATAGAAAGACAATTACAGTTATGTCTTGGAAGAATTGAAAAATGGGCCTCGGAAAATGGGTTTAAATTTTCCACTTCAAAAACGGTCGGGATGCATTTTTGTAACAAAAGGCAATTGCATCTTGATCCAGAACTCACTTTGTACGGCAACCCAATTAAAATGGTTGATGAAACCAAATTTCTTGGGTTAATTTTCGATAAAAAGTTAACCTTTCTACCCCATATCAAAATGTTAAAATCGAAATGTTTAAAAGCATTAGATATTTTAAAAGTTGTCGGCAGCACCGACTGGGGTGCTGATCGCAACATTTTACTTAATTTATATAGATCTCTAGTTAGATCTAAACTAGATTATGGCTCTATAGTGTATGGCTCTGCAAGGAAGTCCTACATACAGATTCTCGATGCTGTGCATCATCAGGGTTTGCGTCTCTGTCTTGGCGCATTTAAAACCTCACCAGTTGAGAGTCTGTATGTAGAGGCTGATGAGCACTCACTCTCTAACAGACGTTTGAAGCTTGGACTTCAATATGCTGTCAAACTAAAAGCCTACTCAGATAATCCTGCCTACAGCTGTGTTTTTAATCCAATTTATGAAGATATTTTTGCAAAACATGAAAATAAAATTCCTCCGTTAGGTATACGTTTAAAATCACATTTAGCTTCTTTTGATTTAAAATCTGTTGCTCAAGTTGAAACTTGCAAATGTCCTCCATGGGAACTTCCCAAACCAAAAATGATATTTGATCTCCGTGAACACAATAAAAATAAAACAAATCCTCTTTTAATTCAGCAACACTATGCTGAAATCAAAGCCAATTATTCAGATTTTTCAACTGTCTATACTGATGGATCAAAAGATGGTGACAGAGTTGCATCTGCTGGTGTCTTCAGGGACAGAGCTGCAACTCTCCGTTTGCCATCTGAAGCATCGATCTTTACTGCTGAAGCAGAAGCAATAATTTTGGCTTTGAAATTTATTGCTTCTTCAGATAAATCCAAATTTATTATATGTTCTGATTCACTTTCATGCTTACAAGCTATACAAAATACTAAAATTAAAAACCCAACAATTCTCAAAATTTTATATGTAATGAGGAATTTAAAAATTCTTCTTAAAGAAATATTATTTCTATGGGTGCCGAGTCATGTTGGAATCCTTGGAAACACAGCTGTAGACCTTGAGGCAAAGTATGCCCTGGGTGACCCTTTATCTAACTGTGATATACCATATACCGATTTTAAATCTAATATTAGAGAATATGTTTTTAATATATTGAAAAATGAATGGAGTAAAAAAGATGGTAATAAATTACATGAAATTAAACCTAATTTATGTAAACCTTTCAATAATTTTATGTGCAGAAAAGATCAGTGTGTTATTTCTAGATGTCGTATTGGTCATACTAGAATAACACACGAATATCTTTTAAAAAATGAAGTAGAACCACAATGTATACCTTGTAACTGCAAGTATACTATTAAACATGTTTTAATCAATTGTATTGACTTTGCTGATATTCGGAAGAAGCATTTCAATGTCAATAATATGTATGAATTATTTAATAATATTCCATTTACAAATATTGTTTCATTCTTAAAAGAAATTGGAATATATTATAAAATATAAAAATGTTGTTATATTTAAAACGATTTTAATTTTTATCACGTTATCTTAGTGTTGATTTTTATTTGTAAATAATCAATTTGCTTTAGTCTAGAATTTTAGTTTATTGAAAGACCTTTTGTCTGATTTTAAAAATATACCTTAAATTGTTATAATATTCGAATTAGCTCTCGCCGCGATATAGCCTTTCTGTGCTAATGCGGCGTAAAGCAAACAACAATCAATCAATCTATATAAAAAACGAGAAACGAGAAACACTTATGAACCACATCAACAAATGACAACTACTGAACATCAGATTCCTGACTTAGGACAGTTATGTCAGTCTTGTCATGATTTTTTTTTGCAGAAAGACACCTTTCATTTGGGGAATCGTGTAATTTGTTTAAACAAGTAATATGCAACTCAGTGTGTAGTAACATTTGGATAATAATGGGTTCCTCATCATATCTGTACATAATATTATATCAGTATTATATTTTCAAAAGCCTTGTCTTGGTTTAATTAACTGTATCATTCTTTTCCCCGTCTTGAATTGATTGATTGTTGGTTGCTTAACGTCCAGTGGCAAATATTTCATGCATGTTCAAGACGAGAACAAGTTAACAATAAATACAATAGGTAGGTCCTGTAATAGAGGCCGTCCGGGATGAAGGTCGGGGTGTGGGGGGATCCTGTCTTGAATGGCCCAGACTAAAAATGTTAGTAAAGGAGCTTTTAAATATGAAAATTTTGTAGTTAACGCCGCGGATTGGGATCACTATCCGTATTTCTCGCTTTCTGCGGCAGAGCTGTTACTATTATACCACATGTAATACTTACTCGTATAAAAGTCCCAGTACAGAGGTCTCTGACTCGACATAAAACTAGGGGTTGTGGTTTGATGGTCAATGAGATAACTATCCACGAAAGTTCAAATACTATACAGTCAGTTTTGAAATGACCCAACGTAAAAAAGATAATTAATTCCAACGAGACTCGGCCTACTTCAAATTGCGATATGAGCGCAGCCGTCGACAATCTGAATTTTAAACTACACAGTCTCAATAATATTTCATTCAATCCAGCTAAATATCGAGGTTGTCGAGGACTGCGCTCTCGATTTTCCGGGAAGCCTGTACTGTATGGCAAAATGGCGACTTGTTGATAATCCTAACTCCTCCACACGTATAATATATATGTTGAAATGATCTTAGGTCCATTCATATTGCTGTGGTGAAAATTCTCAACTTTATCGGTGAATGAAAAGTCTAAGGCGTTTCATAATAACCATCCTTTAATTCCTTTTTAAATACGAAATCCGAACTCATCATCACTGGATCAGAGCCGTCTTTTGTTTGTTTGTTTACATTCATAGAAACTTATGCTAGATGTTGACCGCAGAAGTAGAAGAGTTTTAAACAGTCAATTATTGGTATCTTAATCAATGTTATGTTGTAATCCAGAATAGGAAAGTAAGTAGTGGAGTGACATATCGGGAAAAGTCGCTTTTTAATGAGTTTAATGGACCTAAAAAACATCACGGCTGAAAATCCACATGAAGATAGAGTAAACATTATACTTTCATTTTAGCTCTATCGTAGTGTTCCCATGGTGCTTTTTTTTGTAAAATCGCGTAATAGTGTGACTTTCAGATTTTTTTTATTTCATTTTCAAACACCGGAACGCTTTTAATTAAATCCCAAATGAAGATATCATCAAAAAATTGGTATCATATGAAAGAGTGATGTATCAACTTTTAGTTGACATCAATCTGTAATATCATATGAACATATAAACATATAAAAGACATATGGATTCACGGAACAAGTGCCGGACAAAACAACAAACTTTCTAAAATGGGCTTCAGAAGGATGGGGAGAGAAAGAAGCAGAAGTTTTCACTGTTAATAAATACATTTATTTAAATGTAAATGTATTAAACTAAATAATTAGTGGTTGGACATTATAATACATGGGTTAGGAACAGCAAACTTTGTTTCATATTTTGATCACTCAGATATTTGAAATAGACATTTGGCAAAACATATGTATATTAAGGGTTGTGTGGATTCAAACATTAGTATAGGTCAGTACAGAAAATGTTATTTTATTTTGCTGATTTATTCCATGCAACGGAAATGTTTCGGTGTAATTCTGGCGATTTTCCATCAGAAAAACAAAACAATTACCTCAAACATATTGAAATTAAACACAAGGACTTAATAGGTTAATTACAGTTTATGGTGAAATGAGAAAAACCAAGCACAGAGACAAATAATGGGTGACAAGAGAACATGGATAGTGCAAATAGACAGGATGACTCGGATATTTTTTAAGACGGCTTTCTGTCTTTTTGTCAGGATAAGCAGATCGTCGCATGATAATTATACTGATCTATCTCCAATTTTCAAAACTATGCCAATATTTTGCACACAGAATTATCCTACTATGTTCTACCTGTATGATGCCTTATATATAGTTTTCCCTGCTTTGCTTTCCTTATTTTCAGTATTAAATTGTTCCAACTCCTTTCTTATTCATTGTATTCAGCATTATGATGTTCTATCTCCATAGCTAATAGGATATCTTGGTTTAAGTCACATGGAAAAAGTTGACAAACATCCATTTTAAAAATCAAATCAAATATCTGGTGAGTTAATGTCTTATGTTTTCCTTTTTTATGTCAAAGAATTGTTTCAAATTTCTAGGAAAAGATGTGTTCAAACTTGCAAATTATGTAATTAGATATTCCTTCTGATAGAAAACACTTCAAGAAGATTGCATTTCATTATCAAATGGAAATGCATAACTATAATGTTAATAGTCTAAGACAATGTTTTGAAATAAAAAAATAGAGATACATCACTATAATGTTAAAAAATACTCTTAAGACTATATACACAAAGTATTAAAAAAACAACTAGTATCAAAGGCCACAACAACCTGAAATCTGAAAATAAATCTGTTTCAAAATTAAAACAATCATTTTTTTTTTTTTTTAACTTTTGAGATTCTGTCAAGAACCTTATTCATTCATCTTCTTTCTTTAAATTCGATGACTAAGATGTGGCAACAACGATCATCGACCTGCCAGATTTAGCTATTAGTCACATTTTTTCATATATTGAACTGGAAGAGCTACTTACTGTTGTTAATCAGACTGGCCAAAGGTTTATTCAAATAGTTAATTTCACATAAAGTCTATGGAGAAACTTTGAATTCTCTCGTTCCCTACATTGTATGAAAAAAGATGATTTGGAGTACATTTTATCGCATCCTAGTTGGTTCTGTTTCTGTAACCCGGATTTGTTTTTATCTCTATCGATTTATGAGTTTCGAACAACGGTATACTACTGTTGCCTTTGTTTGACATTTCTTTGTCCTATTACAATGCCAGCAGAACCAGTTTAGACTTTCTAATGTGCTCTTAATATTAGCAAATCAACGAACTGAACATGGCTTGATTTGTCAAATACAGAAATTTCAACAACCTGTTTACTACTACAGCTGCCAAATCTCGAATATTTGAACCTGTCACAGTGTGAGCATCTAGTTGACGTAGACTTTGTCGTAATTGCAAAATGTCATAAATTGACCAATTTGTATTTGTCATTTGATACATTTACTCCATAAACTATACTTTACATTGTACACCACTTATACTTGAAAGATACATTGGATATATGTGGAATTCCTCTTTCAATAGAGTCCCCAAGGGTGACTGGGGAATAGAAATATGGTCACTACAGGTCTTCTTCCGACCGGCAGTAGAACCCTTGCCAAAGTGGGGCGTCCGTTTGGCTGTGCGGGATGTACAAATACGCAGCCACGTCCGGTCAGAATGGGGACGTTAAATCCGATGCCTCGTGTCGAGAGAGTGCCACGCTCTCTGCACGTTAAGAACCCTTGCAACAACTTTTTGGGGGGTCCGTAGGTGACCTGTTGCAAGGCAAAATTGCTGTCCCTATCCAATAATATCCTCATTTTCCAGTGGCAGTCTAAATTTCCCCGACCTTCTCGGACGGCCTACATTACAGGACCTACCTATTGTATTTATTGTTAATTTGTTCTCGTCCTGAATATGCATGAAATATTTGCCACTGGACGTTAAGCAACCAACAATCAATCAATCAATCTTTCAATAGAAGAAATAGACGCAATACTTACTTAGTGATATTCAACTATGTTTTCTATTCATCTGTCGATGACATAACCACGTCCGGATGTCAAATAAGTGGTGTCTTATCATGAATATGTGTTCGAATATATATTACAACTTTTAATTCTCCCTTCTGTATACTGCATAGTCATACTGTACCCTACCTGTGATTTGTGGTAATAACCCTTGTATACAAGTTTCAAAACATTTGGTTTGAGGCAAACTTAGGTCAGAGATAAATAAAACAAGGTCAATACAAGTAAAGTTTACATAAAAAATATCTTAGCCTGTCAATACTGATGACGGGGCTATAAAAAAAGACATGCAAAGCCGCACAGGAACATAATAAATTCAATTCTTGTTTTCAGTATGTTATATAGTCAATGCAAATTTAACTAGTACTCAAGTAAATAGTTTTGTCGTTGTTAGTCGACAATCGAGTTAGTTTGGGGTAGTGCTCATGCAACGGTACGTCTAAAAAAACCGCTCAGGACCTCCTGAGTGCACTCAGAACATGAAATATATGTTTTAGTTAGTAATGAAGGTATGCATTCGATAGATAATTTATTTTTTAAAAGTTATTGAAGTTTTCATCGGCAAGCGCCGTTTTGATGAAATATGTCAGGCATGGTGATGTTGATTAGGTCGTTTGATCTTTAAAAATTAGGGGTGATTAGTGATCGTACTCACCTCATACAAGTAAGCTTGGCAAACAAACAAAAACAATTGATTGATTGATTGTTGCTTGCTTAAAGTCCAGTGGCAAATATTTCATGCATATTCAGGACGAGAACAAATTAACAATAAATACAATAGGTAGGTTCTGTAATAGGGGCGTCCGGGATTAAGGTCGGAGTAATTTAGACTGCCACGGGAAATGAGGGTATATTGGATAGGGACAGAAATTTAGCCTTGCAACAGGTCACCTACGGACCCCCAAAAAAAACAAGATGACTTTTGAAAAATAAAGAAGATATATTGTATTTTAGCCAGTTAAGAAATATAAGAAATCAACAGATAGTTGGGAAATTTTCATTCTATTCATTTCATTTGAAAACGTTCAAAAATATAGATATAATATGAATATGTTTAGGAAATAAAATATTACACATTTAAAGATTTTCTAGACATCTCAAGTGGGGTAGTCACAATTTACAGTATAAAAGAAGACATACCTAGAAAAATATACACAAAAGGGCAACTAATATCTGCAAGATATGAGGGTCAGTACCAAGGTGAAAAAATTCTAAAAAGATTTTCCGGAACCACCCGGCCAAGCATGGAGTTCAGCTATGATACATCCTACAAGAACTAGAAGCAATGAGTCATTATCGACACAAGATTCGCAACTCGTTCTTGTCCAATTATAAATTACCCCCAAGGGTGACTGGGGTATAGAAGTATGGTCACCATTGGTCTTCCTCCGACCGGCAGTAAAACCCGTGCTAAAGTGGGGCGTCCGTTTGGCTGTGCGGGATGTACAAATTTGCAGCCACGTCCGGTCAGAATGGGGACGTTAAATCCGATGCCTCGTGTAAAGAGAGTGCCACGCTCTTTGCACGTGAAGAACCCTTGCAACAACTCTTTCAGGGGTCCGTAGGTGACCTGTTGCAAGGCTAAATTTCTGTCCCTATCCAATATACCCTCATTTCCCGTGGCAGTCTAAATTTCTCCGACCTTAATACCTTAATCTTTTACAGAACCTACCTATTGTATTTATTGTGAACTTGTTCTCGTCCTGAATATGCATGAAATATTTGCCACTGGACTTTAAGCAACCAACAATCAATCAATCCAATTATAAATTCATTGAACGAGTTTGAAAAGGAAATATATTTGTCATACTTTTCATGAACTAAGATTTAGTTTTTCATGTGGAACCCGTTCTTAACTGTAGAAACCGTATTTACCAAAATACGCTTTTCAAATCTCATACAGTAAGATGTTATTTCTCATTTTTATCGTTCTTGTCCATTAATTTCATTCTTGAGTAAAACGAGTGTTTTAACAAATCCGCATTTAGAAAGATTTATTTCTCTCATTAAAGTCGTTCTTGTGCAGTAATACAAGCCTTGAACGAATTTCAATGTGAAAATAAATTCTGAAAAATAAATTTGTCTCCGCTTTCCTCTCCATTTTCAGAAAATTATCATATCTGGGTATTATTTCTAAACAATTTCATGTAGTAAGAATTGGCTTTACATTGAGTTCGTTCTTGTCCAGTATTGGATTCCTAGAGCAGTTTAAATGTATAAACCCAAGAAACTTGCTCGTAAGCCAAACCACAGGTAAAAGACCAAGGAGCCAAGATATTAGACTTATCAAATCATATAAATAAATAATTATCTGTCTTATTAAGGTTAAATTGAAAATGTTGTCATTGTTAATATTGTACATAATTATTTTCTCTATCCCAATGTATATGGTTTATTGAGAATAAAGATATACAAATTCACTAAAATTTGATATTCAGTAAACAGTGTTTTTGTTTATTAAGTTGATTTTGGAGGAGAGAAAAAAAATCACATAGAAAAACAAAATTCGAACTTGTTACAAAAAAAAGCAACTATAAAATAACATGATTTTTTTATTTTCTGTATTTATGAACTGCAGAGCACAACAAAATTAGGTTAGCCGTCATCATGAAAAATAAACTGAAAAAGTACATCAAATAGGTTTTTTTTCTCGATAAACGTAAAATTAACTTTCATCATTCATAAAAAAAAATATTAAATTTAATTACATTAAACAATCCTAGAAAACTTAATTAGATCGTGTTATTCATTTTAAACACAACACTATAACACAATAAACAACAATAAAGATAATTCAATCAATTTTGTTGATTGGATAATTCACGGCTCAATAGTTGTGTAATCAGTGACATGCGCCCTCATTATTTTAAGTATTAACATCTATCTAAGTTCGATTTCAAATTCTACCAAAACTTAACTCTTAAATAAGCAGCGTGTAACAAATATATAAATTCATCCTGTGTGCAAATACGATGCCTATTGAGGGTCCTGAGTGCACTCAGAAGGTTCTGAGCAGTGTTTAGACGTACCCCTCATGCAAGCCACTTACATGTACATATATAATAAATCAGTAAGAACTAATTTTAGGACCAATAAAACAGAACCAGAAAAACCACTACTCTCTTCTATTGTTTTCAGTGCCAGAGGTCAGCACACAGGTAAATATAAAATAATTTTGTCGTTGGAAGTACGAAATTTCGTATATGCTTGACTATGATACGATCTCAACTGATAAATGACCAATTCAAAATTGAATTCAGCAACTAAGTCGTCCGTTCGCATGAAACAAGTTTGTGGTGAAGGAGATTGGGTATCTTCACATTCACTCAAAAGTTAAATAAAATATTCACTAGCCTATTATTCTACTCTCACGACTTCTTGACAATATGTTTTGTATTACAGCCTAAGGATGAATTGGGGCTATATATATGATTACTTCTTCCGACCGACGGTGTAACCCTTGTGAAAGTGGGCTTCATCAAAGAGTTGTTGCAAGAATTCTTAACAATCAAAGAGCGTGGTACTATCTTTATACGAGGCATCAGATTTAACACCCCCCAAGGGTGACTGGGGAATAGAAGTATGGTCACCATTGGTCTTCCTCCGACCAGCAGTAAAACCCTTGCTAAAGTGGGGCGTCCGTTTGGCTGTGCGGGATGTACAAATTTGCAGCCACGTCCGGTCAGAATGGGGACGTTAAATCCGATGCCTCGTGTAAAGAGAGTGCCACGCTCTTTGCACGTTTAGAACCCTTGCAACAACTCTTTGAGGGGTCCGTAGGTGACCTGTTGCAAGGCTAAATTTCTGTCCCTATCCAATATACCCTCATTTCCCGTGGCAGTCTAAATTTCTCCGACCTTAATCCCGGACGCCCCTTTTACAGAACCTACATATTGTATTTTTTGTTAATTTGTTCTCGTCCTGAATATGCATGAAATATTTGCCACTGGACGTTAAGCAACCAACAATCAATCAATCAGATTAAACATCCCCATTCTGACTGGTCGTGGCTGCAACCTTGATACATCCCGCACAGCCAAACGGACGCCTAACGTTTTATTGCCGGTCGGGAGAAGACCAAATGGCCCTATTTCTATTCCCCAGTCACCATTGGGTGCATATACATGTATTTTGCATACACAAACGGTATTAAAATTGGGCTGTTACTAGCCCCTTCTAAAAATATAGTCAAACTAGAGGCTCTAAAGAGCCTGTGTCGCTCACCTTGGTCTATGTGCATATCAAACAAACGACACAGATGGATTCATGACAAAATTGTGTTTCGGTGATGGTGATGTGTTTGTAGATCTTACTTTACTGAACATTCTTGCTCCTTACTATTATCTTTATCTATAATGAACTTGGCCCAGTAGTTACAGTGGAAAAAATTATGTAAAAATTTACAAAAATTTACAAAATTTATGAAAATTGTAAAAAAATGACTATAAAGGGCAATAACTCTTTAAGGGGACAATTGACAATTTTGATCATGTTGACTTTTTTGTAGATCTTAAAATGACCAATTCAGGGGCAGCAACCCAACAACGTGTTGCCTGATTGATCTGAAAATTTCAGGGCAGATAGATCTTGACCTAATGAACAATTTTATTCTCGTCAGATTTGCTCTAAATGCTTTGGTTTCAGAGATATAAGCCAAAATCTACATTTTACCCCTATGTTCTATTTTTAGCCATGGCGGCCATCTTGATTGGTTGGCCGGGTCACCGGACACATTTTTTAAACTAAATACCCCAATGATGATTGTGGCCAAGTTTGGACAAATTTGGCCAAGTAGTTTCAGAGGAGAAGATGTTTGTAAAAGATTACAAAAATTTACGAAAAATGGTTAAAAATTAACTATAAAGGGCAATAACTCCTTAAGGGATCAACTGACCATTTTGGTCAAGTTGACTTATTTGTAGATCTTACTTTGCTGAACATTATTGCTGTTCACAGTTTATCTCTATCTATAATAATATTCAAGATAATAACCAAAAACGGCAAAATTTCCTTAAAATTACCAATTCAGAGGCAGCAACCCAACAACGGGTTGTCCGATTCATCTGAAAATTTCAGGGCAGCTAGATCTTGACCTGATAAACAATTTTACCCCATGTCAGATTTGCTCTAAATGCTTTGGTTTCAGAGATATAAGCCAAAATCTACATTTTACCCCTATGTTCTATTTTTAGCCATGGCGGCCATCTTGATTGGTTGGCCGGGTCACCGGACACATTTTTTAAACTAAATACCCCAATGATGATTGTGGCCAAGTTTAGACAAATTTGGCCAAGTAGTTTCAGAGGAGAAGATGTTTGTAAAAGATTACAAAAATTTACGAAAAATGGTTAAAAATTAACTATAAAGGGCAATAACTCCTTAAGGGGTCAACTGACCATTTTGGTCAAGTTGACTTATTTGTAGATCTTACTTTGATGAACATTATTGCTGTTTACAGTTTATCTCTATCTATAATAATATTCAAGATAATAACCAAAAACGGCAAAATTTCCTTAAAATTACCAATTCAGGGGCAGCAACCAAACAACGGAATGTCCAATTCATCTGAAAATTTCAGGGCAGATAGATCTTGACCTGATAAACAATTTTACCCCATGTCAGATTTGCTCTAAATGCTTTGGTTTCAGAGATATAAGCCAAAATCTACATTTTACCCCTATGTTCTATTTTTAGCCATGGCGGCCATCTCGGTTGGTTGGCCGGGTCACTGGACACATTTTTTAAACTAGATACCCCAATGATAATTGTGGCCAAGTTTGGTTAAATTTGGCCAAGTAGTTTCAGAGGAGAAGATTTTTTTAAAAGATTACAAAAATTTACGAAAAATGGTTAAAAATTGACTATAAAGGGCAATAACTCCTTAAGGGATCAACTGTCCATTTTGGTCAAGTTGACTTATTTGTAGATCTTACTTTGCTGAACATTATTGCTGTTTACAGTTTATCTCTATCTATAATAATATTCAAGATAATAACCAAAAACGGCAAAATTTCCTTAAAATTACCAAGTCAGAGGCAGCAACCCAACAACCGGTCGTCCGATTTACTGAACATTCTTGCTCCTTACTATTATCTTTATCTATAATGAACTTGGCCCAGTAGTTACAGTGGAAAAAATAATGTAAAAATTTACAAAAATTTACAAAATTTATGAAAATTGTAAAAAATTGACTATAAAGGGCAATAACTCCTTAAGGGGACAATTGACAATTTTGATCATGTTGACTTTTTTGTAGATCTTACTTTGCTGTACATTATTGCCGTTTACAGTTTATCTCTATCTATAATAATATTCAAGATAATAACCTTAAGCTGCAAAATTTTCTTAAAATGACCAATTCAGGGGCAGCAACCAAACAACGGAATGTCCGATTCATCTGAAAATTTCAGGGCAGATAGATCTTGACCTGATAAACAATTTTACCCCATGTCAGATTTGCTCTAAATGCTTTGGTTTCAGAGATATAAGCCAAAATCTACATTTTACCCCTATGTTCTATTTTTAGCCATGGCGGCCATCTCGGTTGGTTGGCCGGGTCACTGGACACATTTTTTAAACTAGATACCCCAATGATAATTGTGGCCAAGTTTGGTTAAATTTGGCCAAGTAGTTTCAGAGGAGAAGATTTTTTTAAAAGATTACAAAAATTTACGAAAAATGGTTAAAAATTGACTATAAAGGGCAATAACTCCTTAAGGGATCAACTGTCCATTTTGGTCAAGTTGACTTATTTGTAGATCTTACTTTGCTGAACATTATTGCTGTTTACAGTTTATCTCTATCTATAATAATATTCAAGATAATAACCAAAAACGGCAAAATTTCCTTAAAATTACCAAGTCAGAGGCAGCAACCCAACAACCGGTCGTCCGATTTACTGAACATTCTTGCTCCTTACTATTATCTTTATCTATAATGAACTTGGCCCAGTAGTTACAGTGGAAAAAATAATGTAAAAATTTACAAAAATTTACAAAATTTATGAAAATTGTAAAAAATTGACTATAAAGGGCAATAACTCCTTAAGGGGACAATTGACAATTTTGATCATGTTGACTTTTTTGTAGATCTTACTTTGCTGTACATTATTGGCGTTTACAGTTTATCTCTATCTATAATAATATTCAAGATAATAACCTTAAGCTGCAAAATTTTCTTAAAATGACCAATTCAGGGGCAGCAACCCAACAACGTGTTTCCTGATTGATCTGAAAATTTCAGGGCAGATAGATCTTGACCTAATGAACAATTTTATTATCGTCAGATTTGCTCTAAATGCTTTGGTTTCAGAGCTATAAGCCAAAATCTACATTTTACCCCTGTTCTATTTTTAGCCATGGCGGCCATCTTGATTGGTTGGCCGGGTCACCGGACACATTTTTTAAACTAAATACCCCAATGATGATTGTGGCCAAGTTTGGACAAATTTGGCCAAGTAGTTTCAGAGGAGAAGATGTTTGTAAAAGATTACAAAAATTTACGAAAAATGGTTAAAAATTGACTATAAAGGGCAATAACTCCTTAAGGGATCAACTGACCATTTTGGTCAAGTTGACTTATTTGTAGATCTTACTTTGCTGAACATTATTGCTGTTTACAGTTTATCTCTATCTATAATAATATTCAAGATAATAACCAAAAACGGCAAAATTTCCTTAAAATTACCAAGTCAGAGACAGCAACCCAACAACCGGTTGTCCGATTCATCTGAAAATTTCAGGGCATATAGATCTTGACCTGATAAACAATTTTACCCCATGTCAGATTTGCTCTAAATGCTTTGGTTTCAGAGATATAAGCCAAAATCTACATTTTACCCCTATGTTCTATTTTTAGCCATGGCGGCCATCTTGGTTGGTTGGCCGGGTCACTGGACACATTTTTTAAACTAGATACCCCAATGATGATTGTGGCCAAGTTTGGTTAAATTTGGCCAAGTAGTTTCAGAGGAGAAGATTTTTTTTAAAAGATTACAAAAATTTACGAAAAATGGTTAAAAATTGACTATAAAGGGCAATAACTCCTTAAGGGATCAACTGACCATTTTGGTCAAGTTGACTTATTTGTAGATCTTACTTTGTTGAACATTATTGCTGTTTACAGTTTATCTCTATCTATAATAATATTCAAGATAATAACCAAAAACGGCAAAATTTCCTTAAAATTACCAATTCAGAGGCAGCAACCCAACAACGGGTTGTCCGATTCATCTGAAAATTTCAGGGCAGCTAGATCTTGACCTGATAAACAATTTTACCCCGTGTCAGATTTGCTCTAAATGCTTTGGTTTCAGAGATATAAGCCAAAATCTACATTTTACCCCTATGTTCTATTTTTAGCCATGGCGGCCATCTTGATTGGTTGGCCGGGTCACCGGACACATTTTTTAAACTAAATACCCCAATGATGATTGTGGCCAAGTTTGGACAAATTTGGCCAAGTAGTTTCAGAGGAGAAGATGTTTGTAAAAGATTACAAAAATTTACGAAAAATGGTTAAAAATTAACTATAAAGGGCAATAACTCCTTAAGGGGTCAACTGACCATTTTGGTCAAGTTGACTTATTTGTAGATCTTACTTTGCTGAACATTATTGCTGTTTACAGTTTATCTCTTTCTATAATAATATTCAAGATAATAACCAAAAACGGCAAAATTTCCTTAAAATTACCAAGTCAGAGGCAGCAACCCAACAACCGGTCGTCCGATTTACTGAACATTCTTGCTCCTTACTATTATCTTTATCTATAATGAACTTGGCCCAGTAGTTACAGTGGAAAAAATTATGTAAAAATTTACAAAAATTTACAAAATTTATGAAAATTGTAAAAAATTGACTATAAAGGGCAATAACTCCTTAAGGGGACAATTGACAATTTTGATCATGTTGACTTTTTTGTAGATCTTACTTTGCTGTACATTATTGCCGTTTACAGTTTATCTCTATCTATAATAATATTCAAGATAATAACCTTAAGCTGCAAAATTTTCTTAAAATGACCAATTCAGGGGCAGCAACCCAACAACGTGTTTCCTGATTGATCTGAAAATTTCAGGGCAGATAGATCTTGACCTAATGAACAATTTTATTATCGTCAGATTTGCTCTAAATGCTTTGGTTTCAGAGATATAAGCCAAAATCTACATTTTACCCCTGTTCTATTTTTAGCCATGGCGGCCATCTTGATTGGTTGGCCGGGTCACCGGACACATTTTTTAAACTAAATACCCCAATGATGATTGTGGCCAAGTGTGGACAAATTTGGCCAAGTAGTTTCAGAGGAGAAGATGTTTGTAAAAGATTACAAAAATTTACGAAAAATGGTTAAAAATTGAATATAAAGGGCAATAACTCCTTAAGGGATCAACTGACCATTTTGGTCAAGTTGACTTATTTGTAGATCTTACTTTGCTGAACATTATTGCTGTTTACAGTTTATCTCTATCTATAATAATATTCAAGATAATAACCAAAAACGGCAAAATTTCCTTAAAATTACCAAGTCAGAGGCAGCAACCCAACAACCGGTTGTCCGATTCATCTGAAAATTTCAGGGCATATAGATCTTGACCTGATAAACAATTTTACCCCATGTCAGATTTGCTCTAAATGCTTTGGTTTCAGAGATATAAGCCAAAATCTACATTTTACCCCTATGTTCTATTTTTAGCCATGGCGGCCATCTTGGTTGGTTGGCCGGGTCACTGGACACATTTTTTAAACTAGATACCCCAATGATGATTGTGGCCAAGTTTGGTTAAATTTGGCCAAGTAGTTTCAGAGGAGAAGATTTTTTTTAAAAGATTACAAAAATTTACGAAAAATGGTTAAAAATTGACTATAAAGGGCAATAACTCCTTAAGGGATCAACTGACCATTTTGGTCAAGTTGACTTATTTGTAGATCTTACTTTGCTGAACATTATTGCTGTTTACAGTTTATCTCTATCTATAATAATATTCAAGATAATAACCAAAAACTGCAAAATTTACTTAAAACTACCAATTTAGTGGAAGCAACCCAACCATGGGTTGTTCGATTCGTCTTCAGGGCTGATAGATCTTGACCAAATGAACAATTTCACCCCTTGTCAGATTTGCTCTTAAAGCTTTAGTTTTTGAGATATAATCCACAAACTGCATTTGAACCCTATGTTCTATTTTTAGCCATGCTGGCCATGTTTGTCGATGGATCAAAACTTCGGATACAAGTTATAAACTAGATACCCCCAGGAACATTTAGATAAAGTTTGAAGGTATTTGGTCCGGTAGTTTCAGAGGAGAAGATTTTTTAAATAGTATACGACCACAGTACGACGGAGCCAAGTGATGACATAAGCTCACATGCTGCCCTTCGGGCCCCGGTGAGCTAAAAATGGATACAATGAACTGGACAAAGCATTCATTTTTCAGAAATGTAGCCCTTTTAAACCTTTAATACATTTTTACTATATTTTTTCAATTTCCCTTTTTTTAAATATATATACTATGATTCAGACAGTAAAGTGCCAGTTTAAGACTGAAACTGTAATCCACAGCTAAGATGTTAAATTTGTTTGTAAATATTGCCATATCATGACGCTCTATTCCAAAAAATATTGATATGTTTAAACTTTAATGTAGTATTTCTTTCTTAAAAAGTTTTATTCATAATTAGAATTTACTAGTTAACATATATATCTCACCAGAACCACACAAAAACATCCAAGTATAAATGCAAATTCAAACCAGTGAAAAAAAAAGAATTCTTAAAGGAGTAAGGGCATTTATAAAGGTCCAAGAAAATAAAATGTTTGACAACTATATCAAATTGTCACATGATGTTTGGAAATGCATATGGAGTCATGAACTTATAAATGAAAAACATAAAGATTTTGATCTAATGACATCACAATAACATCCACTAGTAACCCGAATTTAGCTTGAACGGACAAAAACGTATTAACGCTATTTGAATGAGATTAATCGTCATTTGATAAAGATTGACAAAAATTAAAAATTATTTTTAATTCATTTCAATCCATATCAAATTATTTTAATGCCAGTCAAATAGATTCGCTTGCAGTCATTCAATTTAATTTCAGATGGTGGTAAGTTGCGTCAAACTAATAGGCCACGCCCCCGTTAAACTATTTCAAACTGGCATCAATTCGTTTTAAACATTGTTGAGACCCGAGCTTTGTACAGGTAAATCACTCAAGCAAAACAACCTCGATGTATCTATCGTTTATGTGTTTCAAATTTTATCGACTTTATTTAAATGCGTGTATTCTTAGTAAAGTCACATGCTTCACAATTTAAACAAATGAATGAACAATACACGTGACATATAAGGAATTTAAATAAAAACATTAAAATATTGATGCACGGTTTAAAAAATGAAAAACTCGTGAATCTGTTGAAAATAAAATAGTTAGATGTATAACATAATTTTAATTTGCCCAAATGCAGTAGATCTTTATCTCACATATTCGTTTCAAAAATTGCTAAGTGCTATGAAAACTCGTGGCATGTAAGTAACGTGTGGTCCCTTGCAATTACTTACGAAACTTTATGTATTCCTGTATATTTACCGTTTCTCTTTTTTCTGTTTTACTATATTGTACTCGTAAATTAAATGTCACGGAAATAAAAGTAACTTCACAGAAATTATTCATTGTGTACATAATTTAAAATCGATGTATCTTATATTTTCGGTAAACAACAAATATTCATTAGCTGTAAATTGATATATGGAATAGCTTGTAATGAAAAAAATCTTTTGTTAAATAATAAAATTGATGAAGATAATGTTGACATTTGTTGAATTTAATAAACAGTTTAGTCTTGCTCAAAATTGTAAATGAAGTAACAGTTCAATGAACCTTTAAAACTGTGTTAAATTGTAATACCGGTCACTGGAGCAAAACAGGCGTAAATTGTGGAAGAGCAGCAAAATCAAACGAAAATATTGAAGCGTGGTTACGATTCTGGAAAGGGATTTTCGTGCTGTCATGCACCGTGACGTACAAAAATTCTTGCAATAAATGAACATGTGTTCTGTATATATGAGATAAATTTTAGTCTGCGATAACGATGGGTAGGTTTTAGTTTAACGATTTGCCTGGCTATTAGTCGGCATTCTCTTACGCCTTTTAATGCATTTCAAAAAACTGATATTTACGGTTGGGGCATTTTATATAATTCTACCTTATAAATTAAAATGAAAGTAAATATTGTAAAAAAAACAAGAATGGAAAAGAAACAATTCTGCAATGTTGCTCTCATATAATTTTATTAACTATATTTTAGCGGTAATTTCTAAATAAAAAACTAATATTTCATCTAGGTGCTCTCGTTGAAGTCCGCGTTACATATTGAAATGAATTTCATTGGTCGGAACGTTTGCAAACTTTCAATCCAGGTGTTCTCATCGAAGTCCGCGTTCATGTTTCAATTCGATAGATACACAATATTAAGTCCAATATGGTAAAAAATTTCAATTTTAGACTCTACGATGTCCGAGTTAACAAATAGAATTTAGAAAAATAACTCTTTTACGATTCTTCCAACACAACAAAAGTAACTATCTTTTTCGCTGGTGAAAATTATTACTATTTATATTAGAACAAGCTAGGATTTGTATACTATGCAATTTATTCCTCGAGAAAATAAACAGTGTTTATTCACTTAAATCAATAATTGATCAACTTTGAAACAGTTACATTAATATATCGTTTCGCACCCTTTAATCTAAGGCAATTAAATCCAAATAACTAAATAAAATTAATTGTATATTTGTAACAGGGGTGGCCACTGGCTAATCACAAAAACTAGACACCCTTGTGTACAGGAAATATTTAATAGATGGTAAGAATATAACCCTGCAATTAAATAAACTAAAAGAATTGCTTCGATATTTTTATCAATCAATCAATAAATTACAGGACTAAATGGAATAAAACATAAATAAAAAAAAACTCACAGACAACTAAAAGCATTTTTAACACCATAATCTGGGACTATCCTAGGCCTATAGGTATACTAGTCAGGAGACTGTACAGTGGCGGATCCAGTGGTTGTTCCACAGATAAGAACTCCCGTTTGTTTGACGAGAAATGCTTTTTAATTGGGACATATGGTTTTTTTGCTGTAATCAGTGGTTGTCGTTGTTGTATATTATTTTTTTTTATAAGTGTCGTACATCAATCGGGCCGTTAGTTTTCTCGTTTGAATTGTTTGAATTTATATTTGTAATTTTGGGAACTTTTATAAATGATTATGCGGTTTGGGTTTTGCTCTTTGTTGAAGGCTGTATGGTGATCTAATTATATAAATGTCTAAGAATATAACTTAAACACGCTAAATAATACATTAAAAAAGTTCTATTAGATTTAAATAGAAATGCGCAATATTTCGCTAAACAAATTAGCTTCATCAGGCGTGTGCATCTCTCAAGGTGAAATCATATATAAATGCACTTATTTATAACTTATCTTTTTATATATCTGTTATAAAACAGACAAGATTTTACGACCTAATGTAACATATATATAAGTCCGCGTTACACATGCCATAGATGTAATGGTATTACGTCTATGCACATTTTAATGTCTCTCAAACGACGAAAGATTATCGTTAATTATGTCGTATACGTATTAAGTGATTGTTTTATGAAAAAGCTTTTTAAGGGGGTGTTTGTTTATGTCAAAAAAACTATGAATATCTACCACCACTGTCGCCAGCTTTAGGTATCGGCTAACACCAGCTGTTCTCTCGAGCTTTGAATAAACAAATTCATGTACATAAAATGCATATTTTTTATCACAATCTGTATATACAAACACTAAATTATTGTTACATATTTTTATGAATTTGATCAAGGATTTGTATAGTTAACTATACAAATCCTTGATTTGATTAAATCTTTGTCAATCGCGCATGCGCAGCAACATGTATTCTTCCATATTGTGACCTTATTTGACCTAAAAGAAAAAGAAGAAGAAGAAGAAGCCTGAGACCCTGGCTAACTGTACGACGATCTATTATAGTGTGTTTTCGATCTAGGTGTTCTCGTTGAAGTCCGCGTTCAAAATTCAAAGCATTTCATTGGTCGGTAGATTTGCAATCTTTCAATCCAGGTGTTCTCAAAGGGGTCCGCGTTCATGTTTCAATATAATGAACCAGATTGTAAAAGTTTTCTATCCGAGTTAACAAAATAAAATTTGAGCTGTTTTATAAGTATATAATAGCTTGAACTTGTATAACAGTCCCAGATAATAGTGCCTCATAAGTCTTTATAAGGCTGGGTGCTGAAATTTTTTCAGCGATTGTAACTTTAATAAAAATAAATTTATCTATTTATCCATATACATTTTTTTGTTAAAATACACTATTTCTCCTTTTTTTGTCTTTTGGAAAATGTATTTTTCTGTGCTGTATTTAGACCCCTATATTTCAAGAATGTTGTTTTGCATGAATACGCATGAAAATTGCGGTTTTTATCCAACGTAACCCTAGGTTTGAACGTTGTTTTCAATTTAGACTTTTAAAATATGTAATATGGTTCATCAGTAGTTATATTTATGACAACTTATAATTATCGGTAGATGTGTAAATATTGACACCTGTGTGTATGGATTAGTATGTAAAGATTAATAGGTAAAATCTTCTGATCAGGAAAGAAATTACAAACTAAAATCTGTTTTAAATGAATATGTACAAATAAATGTTGAGTGGCCAGTAGTACCGATATGCATGTCTTCATAATACAATTCTCGCATTACCATTTCTTGCATTTTTTTATATTTCGAAACTGTCTCTTTTGTGAATTTATTCCACAACAAACTTTTTTCATACACGATTTGTTTTTAGAACTGAATGTCGTACTTTGTTCTTATGTTGAAAAGAAACCAACAAATGTTTTGTTTTAAAAAACACTGACCCCCCCCCCCCCCCCAACCCAAATGGATTGGCATTGTCTAGTGTATGATTTTAAATAAAATGCGCCTGTATTTTTATAAGAAATACTTTATAACACAATCTTTGACTTATAAAATTATATGCATCTATTAGTCCAAGCATATGCATGCATACAGTAATATATGACGGTATATTTTTTCCTGTTCCAAATACCATGTACATGTACATATATGAGGCTATGAAAGGGTGTATATAAATGGTATTTACAGAAATAAAGAGAATAATGGGATAAACACAATAAACAGAATAAAGAGATGAAATATAAAGAATAGATTAATTGATTGATGGTTGCTTAACGCCCAGTGACAAATATTTCATGCATGTCTAGGACGAATGACGAATAAAATAGGCATAATAATAAAGAATATATAGAGTGGGATGGTGAATTTTTTAATGTCATAGAACTATAGAAACTATTATCTGACACCCCTCCCATATAACCACCTACACTCGCACTTATACATCTCTAAATCAATATCTAATTTTCGTTTACTGGTGACCCCTAACCCCCACCCCCGGACATCAAGGTTCTAAATCCGCCCCTGCTTCTTGTCATTTGTTTTAACATCTTTTTCATGATATTTTATATGAATATTGCTTAATACAAACACAAATAAGAGTGCTAACTATTCTACAATTCTCTACTTCTCCATTTCTTGTAAAGCTGTATGTTGGTTCGGGGACAGATAAAAATCACCATTTGTTGCTTTATATTTCGGTGTATAAAAATGTTTAATAATAATATATAGTGACATGTGTAATAGGTAATATATAGTGTATATATCCTTGGACTATTATACTAACAGTATGATAGTCCTAGATATATCTCAATGTTATGAACATCACGTGCTATTATACACTTCTATGCTGTCGATTTAAAAATCAAATTACGACAAAACTACATTATGTACTGGCAAAAATGTCAGAAATATTATATTGAGGAAATACTACATCCGGCAGTATATTTTTTTTTAATTCGTAACACCATCCCATCATGGGCTTAGTGCAGTTTCAAGTGCCGAGTGCACTAAGGCCGCCTAGGTGGTGTTTAGACGTCCCATTAAGCTTATATGTATACTTTATCATGTGTTGATCCCTTAAGCTTGTACACATTTGTGTCTGAGGAAATAAAATAAATTGTGACGTCTTGTCTGTCTTGTATATCAACAGTAATTACTTTTAGCTATAGTTTTTCTTTTAATTAGTATGTGGACATTGATATTACAAGGACAAGTTCTTACGACCTTATTTGTGTTTGTGTCCCATAAGTGATCATAAGTAGGCCTAGTTGATCTAATAAAACAAAAAAGGATTAACCGTTTATCATGTTGTTAACTATTTCGATTGGATATAAGTGTTAGTTTTACAACTAGTTTTCGTTAATGATATTCATTAGGGAAATCATTTTATGAAGAAAGAATAAAATAAAAAAAAAAGGAATAATTTCCAATGATACAACTCTCCACCACAGACCTAATGACATATAAAGTTAACAACTATGGGTCACCGCACGGACTTTAACAATGAGCAAATTCAGTTATATATATGTTTTTAATGCTTAAAAATATCACAAATATGGTATTGATGTTATAGTAAAATTATGAATTGCCAAAGACAAAATTGTAACATAACATTTTTTTTCGAAATGCACTGTAATGCTGCGTTCACACGTAATTCGAATTCGATTCGCATTAACTAATTCGAATTAGTTTAATTCGCATTCGAATCGTTTTACGTCCAAACGTTAATTCTAATTCGAATTGCAATACGCGTCAAATTTGCTTTACTGTCCGAACGACGTTAAGTTTTAATTCGTATCAACAAATACGGATTTCTAATGCGAATTGGTTAATGCGAATTAGCCAATTCGAATCAATTCGAATTAAAAAGGTAGAGTGTGTGAACGCGATTAGCGAATTCAATTCGCATTCGATTCGAATTCAATTCGAATTAAATGTACGTGTGAACTAGGCATAACTATTGGTATCGACTATTTATCCACACCAAAATTAATATCCAAATTTTAATTCTTAAATTCAATTTGTTGTCAAATACATCATAAACAAATTGACAGTATTTTCACGGTATTTATAAGAATCGATCTTATCAGGGCATGTATCTATTTTACTTATAAAAAAAAATTATATAAAACATTTCGTTTTAATGACTTCCTCTAATTTATTTTTGGAAGATCAAGGAGATTCTATTTGAAAGAAACCTTATCGGCAATGGACAGATGCGCCGCATTGTAGTAGTATTTTTAATGAGGCAAATGTATTAAAGAACTGCCGAAATATAATAAAATAATCAGTTCTCTTTGTGAAAATTCTAGTTATAGACCAATATTTAATGATGTATACTAAAATTAGATGAGATTGAATATTAACTTTTTATTAGAACACTGTAATTTATTAAATAGTAAATCTAGATCCAGAAAGCACAACTTAAACCCATGATTAAATACTATTTTCTTTTTTCATTTCTTAATTTGTACACTAAAAAAACGCTTTTCAAATGCAGAACTAAGAAGACATAAAAATGCATGAATTAATTAAAATATTCTAAGAATCGTTCTCTGACTAATTTAAAGTTTATTAGATTGTTTGTTCTGCATTCGATGAAAATTTTCAATTGATATTGCGTAATTATTGTGCGTACCCCTTTGTATAATCAAAACATGACATGTATGCAAGCCATAATGAAAGTTCCGGACGCGAGTAATTGCCTATTAATCAGCTATAAAAACAATGTCAAATCCGAAGCCATAGTGAGAAATTATTGAGACTTTCTCCTTGACCATAAAAACAAAAATATGTACCACTATCGACATAACACTATGAATAGCTCAAGTATGCAGCCACGTACTTTCTGTAACCTCGGTTGCGTGTGTTGTGCTCGGTTAGTTGCTCATAATCAACCCTGTCCATGTTGGAGACCTCCTGTAACGGTATCAGTTGGCATACAGACAGATGATGGCATCAATTATGGTTACGATTCAGATTCCTACTTCACTAAGGGCACAGCAGCACATACTATGTTACACGTAAGTTTAGTTTAATGCATTAATTGATTCAAGTTGTTTATGTTTTAAATAAATAGTATTAATACTATCATAGAATATATTGTATTTATCTGGGGTTTTATTTTAACATGTCATTTAAACAAATCCTACTGAAAATTTATAAACTTCGCTCAAGTTTTTTGTGATAAATAGGGATTTTTTTACATGTATAATAGGAGATGTGTTGTTTACGTAAACGACGACAGCAACACAACGAGAAATTAACTCAATGAACAACATAGTCTTCGTCAAAGGAGAAGTATATTGTCAAGAAAGTATAGTGACTATTAAATATAAACAAAAAAATTTAAAGATACTCTATTAAACGTTTTTATTGTTTTCACTATTTTGCCTATTTTGTCATAAACAATGGTTTAATCTGGTTATATGTAAGAGAACCACATTCAAAAAAAAAAGTTTTATATCGATAACATTTACATACGTGGGTTGTAGACAAGTAGGATATTTGATTTTAATATAGAAATAAAACTTATATTAACAAATAAGAATAAGAAATTTTATCTTTGCTTAACACTTTTAATGAAAAGTTACCTTATAATATAAAAAGCTTTTGACTTTTCGAAAGTAAAATGAAAGTAATAATCAACTATAGAATTCAATATATTAGAACATTGTCAATTTTCGTTACCGCACCTACATTGAACGCTTCAAAGGAATTAGTTTAATATCATTTTGTATATACAAATTTGGTTTTAATTCGATTATTATAACAATATTTTGTTTAGTTTACTATCCATCTTGTGATATATTATTTTTTCTGTTTTGCATATTTCGAAACGACAAATTTAGCAATAGAATATACAACATTATCTCAATCATAGGTTTTTTACAAGGCTGGTATATATATGGGGGTAATGAAGGGGTTTACAGAATAGAGAATATCGAGTAAAAACTATAAAAAATAGAAAAAAATAGGCAAAATAACAATATGTAAAGTATTAGTGTCCTAAAACAGAAAAGAATTGTTAAAAAGGTGTAAATTTAAAGAAAAAATAGAATTAAGAAATGAACGAATGACACCCGTCCAGACCCTCGTACATATAATTTCTTTATCACCACAGGTAAATAACTTTGCATAAATCCGAGTTTTAGAAATATATATCTTAAACATGTACATCACAACCCAATAGATGAGAAAAAAATAAAAATACCACCTGTGAATATCGGTGATTATAACTTTCGATATAAACACTTGATGTAAAATTGACACTTTTCATTAAAAGTGGTTATTACAAAATATTCAGAAAAAAAATCTAAATTTTCTGAGCACGTAGAAATTATTCAAATAGAAATAGGAAGAAGGAAAGAACTTAATATAGAGAATAGATTGTTTGTGGTAAAGCAATTGATTCGAATTGAAGACGAACTCCATTATGTAATTGCAAGTCGTAAACTATGCAGATGAAAATATAAAAAAGAATTATGTTATAAACTTTTAAAGAAAACTTGGAATTTAAAGAATATTTGAACTTATTACCTTATTAATTACGATGGAATAACGTTTTGTGGTTTAGAACTGGAAATCATCGGTTAGCTGTAGAAACCGGCAGATGACTTGAAAAATGTTGGATAGGAAATTAAAGATTTTGTAGTAACGCTCGAGAGATAGGTGATGAATTTCTCTATATTCTAAACTGTACACCCCTGACAGAAAGTTGGGAGAACTTTTATTAAACCCTACTATGTAAGCTGAGCAAGTGTTTTCAATTCGGCAGTTTTTTTGTTTAAAACATGTTCGAGTATTGAAAACTTTGTGTAAATCAATTAGAATTTTGAATACAGACAATAAATTACATGTTTAAATCAGTAGTAAATTTTCATGAAAGATGATACAAAGTTATTATCAAAAATATAAGGTCCTCGTGCTTTATAAACCGTAAATATATTTCCAACACTTTCAATGTACATTAAATACTGCAATACCTATCAAAAAAATGTTGTTTTTTTATATTTTGAAAGCATTTTGTGAAGCAGCATAATATAAGATCATGTGCTGACTGTTGTTATTCTATATTCTTTTGAAATAGACATATACAAAAAAAAACTGTGATGACTACTGTTTTTGAGTTCATTTGACATATGCATAAACTAACACTATTTTCTAGTATACATCATTGTAAAGGGGGTAGGTCAAAATCGCCAATGATACTGGATTTTTTTCCTGTGTTAAAACAACCCTTCGGTGGCTTTAGTCATTTTGTACTCGTTTTTTTTTTTTTTTTTTTATCTCTGACACATTCTCAATTCTATGTAAAAATTTCAAAAAAAATCCACCATTACGTCAGGATAGAAAAACAGCAGAAAGGACATAAGCCAATTGCCAATACAACTGTATTCAATTGACCTTTGCAGAATCGAGATCTATTGAGCATGAATGTGTGAACTTTGTAAAATAACTTCAAGGGAAATGTTGTGTGGTAATACTTCTGCATGCCTAATATCAATGACCATTGTGGTTACCATTCAACTGACCTCACCACGAACTTTTCCAAAAACAATAAAAAAAAATAAATGGGGAATGTGTCTATGGGACTCAAATGATGCCCCTGCTTATATATTATATAGAATTATAAAGGGACTTAACTGATTAACAATAAAAGATAGGCTACCTAAATTTGTAATTGATCAGAGTTTTGCAGTAATAAGTAGTGTGTATAACATGTATAAGACTTATACTATAAGTTTCATAACATTTGGTAGAGAATGGAAACTAAATTCAGCATTTTTTCCTTCCATAAAGGGGCATAACTCTAGAACAGTAAAAGTGACACCACCAAAAATCAAACTTGATCTGTTTTTTGTGGTAATAAGCATTGTATATAAGCTTCAATACGTTTGATTGAGGCAAACTTAAGTTAGGGAACAGACACGAACAATTCAGCAATTTTTCCTTTTGTAAAGGGTTTTACACTAGAACGGTTAAAGTGACACCACCAAAATTCAAACTTGATCTCTATTGTGTGGTAATAAGCATTGTGTACAAGTTTCATAGTATTTGATTGAGGCAAACTGAATTAAGAGAGATAATAATTTTTTTTTGCACTTTTCTATTTGAAAGGGGCATTACTCTAGAACGGTTTTAGTGACACCACTAAAATTCAAACTCAATCTGTGTTTTGTGGTAATTACCATTATGTATAAGTTGTATAACATTTGGTTTAGGTAAACTAAAGTTTAACTTTCGGACAGACCTATGTACATGGGCAATATTTCATGCATCCAATACGGCAGGATATAATAATCTATTTCAATAGAATGTGACTCAGAGATGAGACAAATTACAACCATAAGAACATCTATTAAAACAGACCTAATCACAATCTTAAACAAAGTGTTAATGGTGCCAATACCAATACCAAAATACACAGGAAATAGCATATTGATGAGAAACACAAAATTTGTAGCCGATATTGTTTGGGTATTATCAAAGCTAAGACTACTGGATGCTTGATGAAGGGATATTAAAGAAGACAATATAGCTGCATAGAACAAATTTATTATATATATATATATATATTATACTATAACATTATAACACAGCTTTTATGAAATGCATATCACTTTGAATAAAAACAGTAAAACTGTTATTATCTAGAATATCTATACACATATGAACAATAAAGAGATGAAAGTTACCAAACAACTTGACTTAATTTGAATCATTTATATACAAGCTACAAAATGAAAATATTATGTGGTACTAAATGGAGCAACTGGCAGCGAGACATTTGTTATTTGTATTTTTAATATTTATTTTCTTAAATATTAAACCAGACTGAAAAGAACCCAAAAACCGAATGAGCAGGAAAGTAGTTTTTGGAATAAAAGTATTTATAATATAAATAAAAAGAAGATGTGGTATGATTTCCAATGAGACAACTCTCCACAAGAGACCAAAATGACACAGAAATTAACAACTATAGGTCACCGTACGACCTTCAACGACGAGCAAAGCCCATACCGCATAGTCAGCTATAAAAGGCCCGGAATGACAATTCAAACGAGAAAACTAACGTCCTTATTTATATAAAAAAATGAACGAAAAACAAATATGTATCACATTAACAAACGACAACAACTGAATTACAGGCTCCTGACTTGCAATATAAAATAAAACACATATATATATACATGTAAAACAAAGCATATCAGAAGAGCAAAATTTCATATACTTAAATACTAATATATACAAAAGTACCATTCTGAGAATTATGAGAGACTATTTAACAAGTTATAATATTTCAATATTTTACATAATTTTAAAACTATATACATAAATATATTTAAGATTTACATTTAATTGAGTCCTTAATTACTTTACTGATTATTTCTATAGAGCATATACAAATAAAACATAATGGCTTATCTGTATTAATTTGATAAAATGTTTTTACTATTACAAATTTTCTTTCTGTAATGAAATAAATCTTTAAATTGTTCATGTCTGTAATCAGTCTTGTATACCCATATTATTTTTTCCACAGGTACTTTATGCTTGCACACCGTCTTATTCTCTTTACTTTATATATTTTGAAAAAATTTCTGTATTATCTATTCTGTAAAGCTCACTAAGACCCTCATACATGATTTGCATTTTTATTACAATTCAATTAAATAATATTAACTGAGTATGAAATTTAATAACATAAGTTGGTGTAACCTATACAAGTTTATACATTTAGTAATATTAGACAAAATATACAAATTCAGTTGTACAGAAACACATACATGGCATACAGATAAATGAGTCAAAAAGATTTTTTTTTTATTTTACATGTTTTTAGTCCAAAATTAAAAGGTGATGAATAAAAATAAAAATAAGAAAGTTGACATTTCCAAATGTTTGTCATACTGTAAATAGTATTCAAATTCAAAAAATGTTTTTTCCTTTAAACTTTTTTACAAGAGAATGAAATCATTTTTGGATTGAGTGTTAATCTATTTTAGTCAGTTATTTTCTCATAGCCCTAAGTTTAACCATAGGGTGGGTTTGTCAGCCATTATTTAGAAAAATCCTGGTCATGAATAGTTGATAAAATGACAAAGTTTTCCATAAAAAATAATGACAATTAATGGAAAATGAGAAAAGCTCTTTCCAGCATATTGGTCACGCCAGCAAACATAATTGACATAATTTAAAGACGATCTTTTCATATCTAAAACATTGACCATGTACATATAGTCAATGTACCTTGTATCATTATTTGTCTAAGTCAATGCATGATTGGAGTATACCACCATTGTGGACCTAAATGTTAAGATTTCTGTTTGCACATTGTTGTTTTACCTCCTTTGATGTTAATTTACATGACCAAGCTAAAAACAAGATAAGTGACAGATAACCAATCTCTAGATTATGGTCATGATGATGGACATATAATTATAAACAGACCAAATTGTATCTGCTGAGTCTAGAAATCAATTAATTGCAATGATTTAACAAAAATATCTAAATTTGATTCTTTTCTCATTTCTCAAGTCTACAAAACATTACAACATTAATTTCACATAAACACCAATGAAAACCAATCTATCATTGTCTCTTTCTATAACTTGTAGTTCACTGATATCATCTAGGAGGAAGGGCTTACAACAACTCACTCGTTCTGAAACGTTCCAAAACCCATCTGTATATGCAACATCACTGAACAAATCAAGAAGTACCCAAGTGTACATTTTACCACGCAAATCATGTTCGAAAATCAATTTCACACGACCAAAGACCATATCATCTTCTTCCCTCACACAGGGATGGTGGTCTTTTAAATTCCTGACAAGGTAAACATGTGATGGTGACTGTTTATTGCTGGAAACTCGACTGGTTTTTCCATTTACTTTTTTCTCTACACTCTTCAAAGCTAACCCTTGTTTGTTCATTCTTGAAGTTAATGCAAAGTCTTAAACCTCAGACATATCATCTAGAATCTTTTCCTCTAATAATTTTGGGGTCTTCTTCGTGGTTTCCTTTTTGGGCTCATTCAAATTGCAAATATCTTCAAATTTACCAAGTGTTAAATCATCCGTATCAACAATGTCTGACATGAGCATAAATACACACCAGTCATATATCTGAAAATTAAAAAAAAATATTCAATTAACATCTGGTAATTAAGTTTCAACAACTGATATACAATGTAATACATTAGAAAATTAGTGTTCGAATGTGATTTAAAATACAAAACAGTCTCTTTACAGTTTTCAATGTTTACATGTTTTTAAAATGTAGTATACATTTAACAGTTTTAATAGGTTTACCATTTTTAGTAAAATTTTGGATTAGTTAATATAAAAAGTATTTTCAAATTCATTTTTTAATTTAACATAAAAACAGCTTATCTTTTTGATTCGTATACTTATTGAGATGATTTTAACTTTACCTTTTCTGGCATATTAAGAATACAAAATTTGAGTTGACAAGATATATATATATATATTGTGTCTACAACTATGTATATACACTCAAATATATATAAAAAAAATAATTGAAAAAAAAATATCAATATTACATACCAGGATTAAAATTTTATAATTACTTGAGACGCGCGTTTCGTCTACAAAAGACTCATCAGTGAAGCTCGAATCAAAAAATGTTTAAAAGGCCAAATAGAGTATGAAGTTGAAGAGCATTGAGGACCAAAAATTCCTAAAAGTTTTTTACCACAGTTCTTTAAATAGTTTTGTTTTCATTGTATATCTTAAAGACAGACAAAAAATTACTATTCATGAGAACAGAAATAAAATTTCAATAAAAATTATTTGTAGAATAAAAAATCCTGTATATTGTCATGATTGAGTACTTACTGCATATGTTTCCATGACGGTAGATTCAATTCTGTGTTTGTTGAGTACTTGTCTTGTAATCCAACAGTTAACCCTCTCATAAGGAAAAAGCCACCTCCCATATAATGGTCCATATCTAGGAAATCCCTCCGGAATATGATGTAGAAGATGCATGGTTATTGTCTATTAAAAAAAATATAAAGGAATATTGAATAAACAATTATTATATATTTGCAGGAATAAATATATGAATCATAATCAATATCCTTTTAAATAAAGCAACATACATTGTACTATAAAGAATAATGGTACACTTGTACTTGTAGATTTAAGTTAATCTTTTCTCTTACCCAAGGTATTGTTAACACAAGTTCATGTTGCATTCTGTATGAACTGTTGAAAATGATAAAACTTATAAAATCCCTGAATCCAAATTTCAGAAATCCTTGTAATGTAGTTCTTGAGAAAAATGTGACGAAAATTTAACTTGAATGTCATGCAAGTATTCAGTAAATATAAAATATGATCAGTAATGAATCTGAATACAAATCACACAGTATAGCTTAGCTGACTTGTATAAACTTTGAAACCAAATTTCAGAAATCCTTGTAATGAAATTCCTAAGAAAGATGTGACAGAAATATAAATGGGACGGACAGATTGACTGATGGATGGACAGAAAGAGGTAAAACAGTATACCCCCACTTATTTTAAAGCGGGGGTATAATACATGGAGAATGTGTCCATGGGTCAGATATGATGTCCCTGCTTGCATATATATCGTATTAAGTTATAAGGGGACATAACTGAAGAAAGGTAATAGTGACCCTACCTGAATTTGTCCTTGAATCAAATTTTATGGTAATAAGTATTGTAATAAGATTCATATGTTTGGTTGAGGCAAACCATAGTTAGGGAACGATTACTAAAATTCTGCAATTTTTTAACTTGCAAAGGGGCATAACTCTGGAACAATTGAATTAACGCCACCAAAATTCAAACTTGACCCGTGTTTTGTGGAAATATGCATTGTGCATGAGTTATATAATAAAATTGAGAATGGTCAAAAGCAAATTCTTATTTCTTTTTTTTTATGTATCATGTATATAGCAGGACAAAGCAAACTTACTTGTAAGGATAAAGGGAAATCTCTTTCAATCAAAGCAAGAGCTTCGTGGGTTTCTTCCTGTAACTGTTCTAAATCAGCAACTTTGTATTCTTCTTTTGTAAGCTTTTTCAATACTTCAAACAACTTCAGCAATGTACGCTCTTGTTCTGGTCCTAACAAACCATGCAAACACCAAGCAGCAGCATTGCTCGTGACAAACTGAAAGAAATACATTTAATGAATGGCTATTATTTATTTTGAATTTATTGAACCATAAAATCAATTTTTGACTCTTCACATTGAATAATCCGCGATGTAATTATAAATTTCTATCAAAAATAAGGCTCAAAGAATTTTTTATATTATTTATATTAACAATAACAACGTACACACATGTTGGCGTATGAATACACAATGTCAGAGTGGGCGTGTCCCCATAAAAATGGACAACATTGAAAATAAAACTAATACTTTTAACCAATCAGAAGACAGTAAATACACCAAATTTATTTATTATAATATAAATGACTATATATGAAAGATGACATGTGGATTCTTTGTTGAAATGATGGATTAGGAGATTGACATAATTTCTGCAACTTTTGTAGAATACAATATATTTACAACTATCTCACGGAGTCAAGTTCTAGAGTACCAGTATGATCATGATGATATATATATTTGTCTCATTGACTCTCATTAAACCATCTTTAAAATTTTTTAAATGTATTCATAGTCAAGTAAATTGCAATAATAAATTTAAAAATGGTGAAACAGTTAGTGTGTGTAAACCATATAAAAACAAATTTCTCAGGCCAAATAAAAATATATGTGTAATTCCAGTTACCATGCATACAATGTACCTTTCCTATTTTTTAGTCTTCATAATGATAATAGCCTCCCTTAAGATTAGTATTTTAATTTTTCATTAACAGTCAGGGGACTTACTGAAATAAGTGTTTTATAAATCACTAACATGACTTAGAAAAGTCATGTTAGTAGCAAATTCAAAGTTAAGTGACAAATTGTGATTTTCTAGTTTTACCAAAATTTTAAACACATAGGTTTAGGTAGTATCTTTTCATAAATAAAATAGAAGCTTTTGCTTTTGTAAAGAAGCTAGTAATCATTCCAGCTGTAAATTCTATTTAGTTAATAAAAAGCTATAAAAAGGGCTTACCATAATCGTAATTTATGTAACTGGAACCACACATTCTATTTTATTTAAACATACCTGAAGCTTCCCATGCATAGTTCTGAGTGTCCATGGCTTCGAGAAATGTTTGTCTGGGTGGTAGTCAAAACCTGGTGGGTATTGCAAACTTTTGGCTCTCTTATCTGCAACTGCTAGAGCTGTACGATCTAACCTCCAAGGAGCAGGTGGTAATACACATTGTTCAACATCATTACTCTTTTTCTTTTTCTGCTGCACATTTATCTGAGTAACTGATTTCCTTTTCTGACCCACTACTTCATTGCTGGAATCGTCTGTTAACTCTTCTGTCACATCTGTATTTTCTTTCACCCAAGTGTCTTTAAAACGATCGAACTCTTGTTCACATAGCCTTACTTTCTTTGAATCATCTTTTCCAGTAACAGTGTCCAAAACATTACCAATGACATCAGCAATTGTGTGCATTCCATCTGGTTGCATCTGTTCTGATCTCTTATGATATGGTAGTTTCATGAAGCTGTATGTACCTTTCAAACCAGTTCTTTTTTGCATATTGTTTTTCTGATTTTTGTTTGGTAGATCATCATATTGCTTCCTTACGTCATACTCTTCTTCGTTGGTATACATGTGCTGAGTAGTTGAAGATTCTTCCCTCTTTGATGCATAGTTTGTGGTATCTGATCGTAGATGATGGTTGGTAGGTAAAAATGATCTGTTGTTTAAGTGGACGACTTTGTGCAGGTTTTTACAGTATTCCCCAGTTTCTCTACAGTATGGGCATCCTCTTAATGCTGCCTGACTTGACACATGTAACAGCTTGCCAAATGCTGGTATATCACACTGATATTGTAATAGTGCCACTTTAACTTTGCAGGGTGCTCCTTTGTAGGTGTTAAAAAGTTTAGATTCGGATAATGTCAATAGTTCATCCACAATTAATTCTAAATAAGGATCAAGATGTTTTGGTTCTTCTGTTTTGGTTCCTGGAATAATACCAACAAGCATCATTGGGCCAAGAATTTGTCTAACATTTACAGGCAAATTTAACCATGTCAAAATAAGTGGCCACATGGACTTTTGGGTAGCCATACTTTTATTCGGGTTAAGTCCATCTGTAAATAAAGCTAATGGAACGGTTAATGATTCTTCCATGTTTTCAAAGACGCCCCCTTCTTCATACCAAGATTGATATATGGATCCATCTGTAAAATCCCCTAGTTTTCCATTTGCAACCTCCTGTTTGGAATACAGAAGTTTACAGACATTGTCTGTGCCATACCATCTTGCTAGTCTAGGACCTAAGGGCATATAGGTAAACGTCTTTCTTGGATTCTGGGAGTTGGTCAAGTACCTATCCTCATCACAAACAGCACACTTTATATCATCTGAATGTTGAAGTCTAAATATCTGACAGTCATTGACACAACAATGATAGGTTGTTGTTGGTATCAAAAGGTGTTTCACCATGTCATGTGCTTCTTTGTAACTTTTAGGTAGCTTGTTTGGTTGAGGAAGTACTTTTTTTTCATTTGACAAACACATGCTCACTGCAGACTTTGACATTCCATTGTTCGAGCACAAAGTCACAAAATGGCGCAACACTGATTGTAGGATTGTGGTTTTACTTCCATCATACAATGGTTCATTAAGTCTAGGTTTTTTATATGGTCTGGTAGTGAAGTTTATTGTGGGCTTCTCGTTTTTCCATGCAGTGTTCATAACGTTTATCATTTTTGCCTGGTGTCTTCTATTAGCCCTATCACAATTGAGACCACCTGAAAAAAAAATATGAATAAACAAATATCCTTAACTCTGCAATGGCATATGATATGTGTTATTGAAAAAATATGAATTACAAAATGTACATTGTACCATGGAAGTATTATAAACAGGCATATTTTATAAAAACAAGTCAACAGTTAAATTAATATTGATAAACATATTTGTTTACTTTTTCAGAGAAGTATTCGAGAGGTTGCCAGCTGTTCAACAAACATTGGAGTCAACCTGATTCAAGATATGTTTCCAGAATTAAAAAAGACTCCAAGATCAACAAAGAAACTAGCAACTGCCATATCCACAAGAAGAAGAAACAAAAGGCAGTACTTGCAACTGAAGTAGGCATAAAAAAAACAAAAATTACCTTCCAAACTTGTTTTTTGACCTCAATCAACTCACTGCTTTAAGCAATTTTGTTAAAACTATTTAATATTTAAGTATTTAGTACATTATTGTTTATAGTAAAAAAAAATCAAAAGTGACAAGATTCCAACTCAGCCAATTTCACAGATTTTATCAGTAAGGGGCTTCACTCAAACAAGTATCTTTTAAAATTACCTATACATGTACCAGTAATGTTGCAAACAAGGCTTTTTTTAAATATTACTTATATAATTTTATTTCAGTAACTTTTCTAAATATTATTTTTATAGGTGTCCAACTGTACAGATTTTACTAGCTTTAACAAATTGTCAAGTTATCTGGTTATTTTTCCCATTGGCATCTGTAGCTAGTCATTTTTTCTATTGAACAATATTAATTTTATGAACTTCTATATTTTCAGAGACAAAGCAGGCAGTCAAGGCAAAACTGTTAAAGGACTACTGAAAGACCGCAAGGATCAAAAGTAAGTACTATCCACTTTCTGTGTACATGGGTCTTGCAACCAAGAACTTTAGATAAAGTTAAAACTTGTAATTGTAGGGACTTGGATGAAGTAAACTCCTTGAAGCCCTTGATTCAAAATTTTAAGAAAAATTAAGAATATTTTAATTTTTTTGAAAATAGTTAACTTACTTTATAAAAATTTTAAATTTTAAGTTAGATTGAGAATTTAATTTAGTGTCCAGCTGAAACTAACAGGATTTTACCACTTAAGTGCAATACTGATTTCCCTTTAAATCAAATAAACTATTTTCTGTAAAATACCTTGTGTATTAATTAAGCAATACGGGTAATAATGACGAATAGGCTTTGTTTTTATGATCCGAGTACTGTATATCACAGGTAGTACTGTTACTAATTTGGACAATTTTGTAAACATGGTCAACATGGTCAAGTTTTACATTTTTTAAGCAAATCTATATTAGCATACTATTACTAAAACTGTGTAATACTGACTCAATAAACATGACAGTTAGTCCAGTAACTTAACCAGAGAAAACCAAAAAGTTGGTTAAATTGAATAGACCTAAATAACAACATTAAGTTTTGCAATAGTTTATTCTTAATTCTACATTCATAAGACAAAAGAAGAAACACAATGCAGCAGTTTTCTCTGTATTCATAATTCTCTTTTTTCCAGATTACAACTTAATGTACCTATTGGTTCACCACCAAGTATTGAAACTACAGAAGACTTGGTGTCTTTGTCCCCAAGGCCAGAATCTCCATATCCAAATGAGCAAGATTCTTTTGAAGAGACCACCACAGTAGAAGAGACCCTAAACATCACAACTATAGAGGAGAGCTTCAACGCATCACCAATTAGCTCACCAACTAGTGTCATTCCTTTAGCACATTTAGCATCTACTAATCAAGACCTTACTACTGAAGACTGGGACACATCAGATGAAGAAATGGACAAAAGGCTGATAGACTTTGTTAGGCATTAAATAAGTCCACTAAAATCTGTATCATATAATGTTTACATGTATATACTTTGTACATATATAACATATAAATATTTATAAGCCTAGGTACTTAATATATTATGAATTGTTGGAATTAAAATTGAATTATTTATTAAACATTTACATGTTTTATTCGACCGGGGTACATACATGTACATGTATTTTTTTTATTTGCTGGTATAATATCACGTTCACCTGTTAGACATTCAGATTGTTATAACTTATATAAGTTCAAATGTTTTATTTCTTCTTTTCATGAAATTTTATACACCATAATATGTGAAAATTGTATTCACTTTTGTGAGGTTAATGTTTTATCTAAAAGTTAGTAAATTTGCAATAGGTCTTACTTAGTTAATAGTCAGAGCTGATAAATGGTTGTTTTTCATTAATAGTGAAATATGTGCATGCATGGACACTTATTTTTATTATAAACATGATAAATAAATATTTAAATGATAATGAGTTGTTATTATTGCATCTTTCTTATAACATTTTACTTACAAACAAGTTGTACTAGGAGAACAAGGACATGTGTTTTTTCAGTTTATGCAGATGACGTTATAAAATCTGATGCATGTCTATTTAATCCATTAAGAGAAGCATACATGTATATTATGCTTACAATGTCAGTCAGGGGTACTACTTGTACAAGTATTTTTTATTTACTTGAAGAAGTAAAAAAAAATAGTCACATATAAGTTAATTGTAATGTTTGAATAATCTCCCCTTAATTTGCTCAAAAATTCACTTGTATAAGTAAATTTTTCTTACAATGAATCCCACAAAAATTCTCAAGTTTTGATATGTAAAATAATTTTGTCGTTTGTATTACCCAAGGATTTGGATGGTACACCCGATGTTACGCGCTCTGCACTCTATGAACCTTTTGTAACAACTGTTTGAGGGGTCTGCTGTTGGTCTTTTGCAAGGCAAAATTTATGACCGCATCCATTCTACCCACATTTTGTAGTGATAGACGAAAATTCCCCGACGTTGATCCCAGACAACTTCCATTATAGAATCGTCCTGAATATGCATGAAATATTTGCCACTGGACGTTAAGCAACCAACAATCAATCAATCCATTATAGAACATTCGGCAGCTAACACTCAATCACTCGAACCCTTAAACCATACAATCATGTTTCAAACAAACCATATTTGTGGTTAGATTTCAAATTCTTATTTGATTTGCCACAGGTGTATTTCTTCCGACCAGCAGTTAAATCCTTTCAAACGTGGGGAGTCTTAAAGTCTTCAAACTACGTTAGTTTCAAATTCTTTATTAATATGCTTCATCGTTGCAGATAATCACATAATACATATAGTAAAAAGCTACAAAGAGAAAAATAAAAATCATAAACTCAAATGCCGTAATTTACCGAAAATTACAAGAAAATGAACATTGTCAAAATGACACTCATTGACCTCCATACATTTATTTTTAAGTATTAAAATTCCTATGAATAATTATAAGTTCAAAACATAAACAAACATGAAGTAAATAGCAAAATTAACGTAAAACAACTTTGGCATTAATTGCATTCCATAAAGTAAAAAATTATAAAAATAGAAATACAGGTGTAAAGATGGCACTAACGGCGTTCCATAGATTTTTTACCCGCTAGTAACTCTGTACTACTAAAAAGTTAATTAGCTTAAATTTAATAAGAAAAATACAATTGCAAGAATAATATTTTAACTTTAACGCTAAAATAATTAATTATTCTAAAATAAACGGTGTACATAATGCAAAACATACAAAATGCTGATGTAAACAAACATGACCTGTGTGCGCGTTAATCGGCAGTTCAAACAAAGAAAACGTAGATAATTAATTGCTTAAACTAATCAAAAATATGAAATATTTACTTAAAGTTATAAAATAAAATAATATAAAAATTAACTCACACTGTAGTTTACCAAAGATTGCACGAAAATCGAAAATATCGAAAGCGAAACACCATCTTTCTTCACAATGTCATGTGGGAATCTAAATGAAACTGATAAGAAATAACACGTGTTTCAAACAGTAAAAGCACGTGCTAAAATGCGGGAAATTTGAATTATCAAAAATAAGTATATTAATAAAATGTTGTGGTAACATGACAGAGTCTGTTTGGTAAACGGACAGTAAGTCACAGGACAAAAAGTCACAAATAATTTGTTGACAATTGTTTGAATATATAAGAGAAAGATCTTGAAATATTGTGTTTTTATAACATATATTCATTTTTTTTAGTTTAGGAAATAGTTCATAAGCCTTGATAAATTTCTTGGCACAATGAAGCCATTTAAGTACCAAGCCACTTTGACATTTTGTTTTCATAACAATTATTTGATCATCATTGATATTCATTGAATAAATTTTAATAACAGAGATGCTTCATATAAAAATAGTTCAAGAAAATAACAAAATTTTATTTTAAAAATTAGTGTTTTCTTTTTCAAGGAAAAAAAATCTCAAAACTAAATTGTGACTTTTTGTCCGCGACTTTTTTTTGTCCTGTGACTTTTGTGTCCTACATTCGTCTGTTTGAATGTGCGCGGTGAACAAGTTCACAGTGACGTATGCTAACCAGTGACAATTGAACACACAATAACTTTTATTTGACAGTACGTACGTTTATACTTTGAAGACGTAATCGAAGATAATTTAATTGCAGAAACCTATTATACAAAAAGTTTTAATTAAATGTGACACTGAAATGAAATTTTCCCATAACTATCCTGACATCAGTCTTGTCCCCACTATCCGTGAGTTCTTTACGCATCCTAGTTGAACAGGTTATACGACATTGAAGGTTCTATCTTCTGAAATCAAAATTCAGCCTTATCAAAGTAGTACTGTAAACCGGGAAATTGTCGCGCCGTCTTTATTTCGCGATTCATTAACACAATCTAAATTCGGGCCGTTTTGAATTCGCGATTTTCCTGTGACCTATATAAATATTTTCATAAATGATTTACCCCCAAGGGTGACTGGGGAATAGAAATATGGTCATCATTGGTCTTCCTCCGACCGGCGGTAAAACCCTCGCTAAAGTGGGGCGTCCGTTTGGCTGTGCGGGATGTATAAGTTCGCAGTCACGTCCGGTCAGAATGGGGACGTTAAATCCGATGCCTCGTGTAAAGAGAGTGCCACGCTCTTTGCACGTTAAGAACCCTTGCAACAACTCGTTGAGGGGTCCGTAGGTGACCTGTTGCAAGGCTAAATTTCTGTCCCTATCCAATATACCCTCATTTCCCGTGGCAGTCTAAATTTCTCCGACCTCAGTCCCAGACGCCTCTATTACAGAACCTACCTATTGTATTTATTGTTAATTTGTTCTCGTCCTGAATATGCATGAAATATTTGCCACTGGACGTTAAGCAACCAACAATCAATCAATCAATCAATCATAAATGATTTAGAAGGTGAACAGCTTTACAGGTATCGTAAATCAAGTGATTAAATCAATCAGAAATCTTGTTTTCGGTTCATTAATGTTAAGAGATTAAAATTTGTGTCATAATTTCTTTTAAAAACACATACACTTTACCAAAAAGACCTAATTAAGAGTGAATTATAATAAAATGCTGCCAGTATTAATGCTAATTAATCGATCTTTTGATCTGAGAAGTTTGTTTATCGCTTGTTTGAGATGTCTTCCATTTAAATAAGATTAACTTGAGTTACAGTCATGATTTCTAACATTGCTTTTCATTTAGAAATACAGTTATGATTTGAGGTATAAATCTGTCGTCTGTAAAATCGGTGTTACATGTATACAGTTGTCCTCTACATATCCTGTCATATACGTACATGTATGGTCTTTATCTTATGAATAGTTTCCTTGAAATTTTCGCGTTTCACTTCTTACCGCGAAAATAAAACTGCCACGAAATTTTCCTTGTTTACATTAACAGAATAATTCTTTTGAGCTGTTTCGTTTTCAAATTATTTGAGGAAGATTTTTAATAACGCATAACATAATTCCTGGGTAAGGAAATTACGAGTTTGTTTTTCATTTCTAGGAAATGATATTCTCTAATATTTTTTTACGTTGCAGCCATTGGAACAGATATATATAAAAAAAAATGGGATATTAAAAAAATAATCAAAGTACTGAACATCGGATGACCGCAAGTTCTTGTGGATCGTCACAAGCACTTGTCTCAGAAAAAAAATCACATCTCTATACCTGAAAGTGAGGTTAATTTACAGAGATATGTTGTTTTTTTCTGAGACAAGATCGTGCGTGGATGATGAATAATAGTCACCCATCAGTTGTATCGGCCCATTGATACAAATTCCAAAGCCAAACTACAGCGAGGAAGATACCCTAAGGGACTAATAGTCGCCAATTAGTTGTATCGGCCCATTGATCATAAAATGAAGGACAACACTTGATATACAGTTTAATATTGTCCTTCATATTCGGATATATTTTGTTTGATACGCGTTCATCTATCACTACTTAACATTACACTGGTACATCTTGAATACATTCTTTTTTCGTCCTGATTATTTGTTTGAAGATTTTGAAACAGATTTCATTATTTTAGTCTTAATTCGTTAATTCTTAAAAAGGTTTGCAAGAACTATCAGCTGTTGTGTTGTACCTGAAGAGGCAGGCAGAGCTTCTTAATGGAGGAATGCTCATTTAAGGTAATTTTTTTGCAGTTCGAAATAAGTTTGGCTGAATATATATATCTTTTTTTAGCTCACCTGGCCCAAAAATTACGGGGCCAATAGTAAACCAAATTTGGCCTCAATCATTATTTGGGTATCAGTTATGATTTTTATCTATTTTTACATAATTTAATTTTGGATGTAACGCGTCTTATGATTTGCTGACGTTGTTTTGTTTATCAGCTCAAATAAATAATTTTGTCAGGTGTGACCGTGACGTCATCAACGTTTTTTCATGGTTTACTCAGGTTAAAAATGGAATTTAGAATTAAATTATAAGAAATGACTGTAATATTTTTTCTGTCTATTCTAAATAACATAAAAAAATGTGGTGCACACTTTAAAATAACCCGCTACGCGGGTTATTCAGTGTGCACCACATTTTTAATGTTATTTCTTCATAGACAGAAAAAATATTACAGTCATTTCTTAAATGATTTCCAAAACCAAAGTAACAGTCATGTGAGCGACACAGGCTCCTGAGAGCCTATAGTTTTATTTTCAATTTGTTTTTCATCATGAGTTAAGATTTTAATTGCAACCATTCTTAACATTGAAGAGGTTAAATGTTCTGATAGAATATTTTGAATCAAAAAGGACAGAATTTACTTGAAATGCCAGATGATTGTGATATATATAGCTTAATTAACTGAATTTAATAATTTAAGTGTTGTGTTATGATTTTAATTATACCTCCACTTTTAAAAAGTATTGTTGTAGTCTGCAACATTGGCTCGGTTTTGTTTACAGGTTAATGAGTTTTGAATGACCATTTATATAGTCTGGAATCAATTATATTATGTCTAATTCTGCAATTGTTTGAAACATAAATTAAGTACTTCATGGGTGTCCTCAAAGGGCTAAATACTTGTTATTTGGTACCTTTCATCCTCTTGTTCCCTTTAAATATAAAAAAGTTCTTCAATCATGAAATCAATTTTGTTTATTTCCAGAAAAAAACTTAATACTTACCTTCGGGAGAAGTTTAGTGTCAACCCATGGTTGAATACCACCTCAGACATAGGTTTCAAAGTAAGTTCTAAGATGTAGAGTAAACGGTTGATTTTTTTTTGGGCAAATCTGTCTTAAATAGAAAGATCCTTAACTGACAGATTGAGTATATATATAGATATACATTGTATGGGAAAGAAATATCTAGTCTAATCATGCAATTTGATTGGCTAGCTTTACAGGGGATAAGTGGTTTTATTCCACTCACTCACGCATCATGTCTATACATATTGATAGTTAAATCAATATTTGATTGGTTGAGACTATCCCACGTGTCATTGAGCAAATCTTCATATTCCCCTCTGAGTATATCATATTCCCCTCTGAAATGTCGGGACTACATCGTGTGACGTTACGCGCGGTTAATGTAAATAACGTTTTGAACTTCTTTTTTGTAGCAATAGCAAAAATCATTATCGTGTTCAAATTTATTTCAGACGTTAAAACAAAAAGGCTAATAATTTACTTTTGATCCGTTCTGTTTATCAATGTGTATGTCATGTTTTAAGTTATAAGAACAAACGGATAAGAAAAAGAAATGTATGCAAACTAGTATTTTATGTTCAGGTAGTAAACAAAGCATAGGCTGTGAGTGGAATAAAACATTCATTTCCCTTGGCTTTGGAAGATTTGCTCACCCTCGAAAAATCATATTTAAGAGATAACTGTATTGTATTTGAAGCTTTGAGGACGTACATCGGTAGTTTTACTGTCGCAAATTTAGTTTACCTGGCTATGTGTATTTTGTTTTTTTTCATAGTTATAAATGTTTAAAAGTCATTCATATATATCATCTTGTCCATCTATTTTAGAATGAAGTAAAATCTTACCTTGACAACGAGGGCTTTAAAGGCCAAGGCCATGCCTTTAAGATGGTGGTCCAGTGGTCTGCAGCCAAATTTACAGATTATAGAAATCAATTAAGTAGAAAAGTAAGATTTTTCTATTGAAAAAATATGTGCTAACTAAAATAATTTGAAAGTTACAATACAAAAAAAAATTTAAAGGATAGATAAGCTGAATTAAGTTAATTTGCAGATTTTAAACCAGTACAGATACCAAGAATTGGAAGGGTGGCATTAAATTAGATGTATTTAATATTGCAGTTTATTTTTACAGTAACTCAGGGATTTAATATTCTACATCCATGTTTCCGGTAGTTTTATTAAAATACAAATTGTCAGGATTTAATTACAAAACATTGGTACCAAACTAGAAAATGTATCCATTATTAAAGACACAGGATGCCTGCTATAAATTTAAAATATATGTAGTTCACTTTGATACGACTTGTTGAAATATGCTGTACTAAAATGGTAAAAAAAAATGCTGCAGTGGTGGTATTGTAACAGTGGTTTAATTCCGCCAGTGTACTTTGTGCGGTGGATGAAAATTCCTAGTGATTTTTATCCACAAACAAAAAATCACTAGGTTTTTTATCCAGGTCCAGTGTAAAATATCCACCATTCATCATAAGTTTCTAAAGAGAGTTTTTTTAAAGGGGAAAAATATTTTTAAAAAAAATGGGGCTTGATTTTTTGGGGGGTATTTGAAAACTTGCATGTTGATTTATGTAAGAAATGGAGAAAGTAATATTGTGTTTTCATCCAAGGAATCTTTTAAAACCAGAAATGATTACACTAGTGCTTTTATACCAGGAATGATTGCTCTTATAGTCTAGTTCGAGATTGATTACACTAATGCTTTAGATTCATACATACTCCAAAACATATAAATGAACTAAAATTAAAAAACATACAAGACTTACAAAATGCTTTAGATTCATACATGCTCCAAAACATATAAATGAACTAAAATTAAAAAACATACAAGACTAACAAAGGCCAGAGGCTCCTGACTTAGGACAGGCGCAAATTATATGCCACGTGGTTAAACATATTTTGTGAGAACTCAACCCTCCCCTATACTTCTAACCAATGTAGAATAAAGAAACACACAGCAATACGCACAGTAAAACTCAGTTTAAAATAGGACTGATTTGCATTCACCTAAAATTAATGGACACTTTTAATTTTTCAAATACTTTATGTTACACTTGTTCTTAATTACTGGCACTAATTACTAAAACTATAGTGATACATTTTAGATTTCTCTGGACGTAAAATCAGGAAAAGACGTACAGGCCATGGAACTAGATGAGTTCAGTAAATTGTTCCTTGGCCCATTTTGTGTTTCATCTGCTGTTTTGGCCCCCAAAAGAAGGCAGTTGAGTCTGCTATTAGTAAGTTCATATTTTAACTGACATTTAATATATATATCATATGCAATCACTTGATGCAAAAAAGTATGATTTGATAGTTTTAGAAATATATAATCTTAATTAACTAATGATCTTCTGACTTATAGTATCAATTCTAGTTTTTTTTTTTATTTCCCAATACTCATAACATCCTTAATGGCTTCGTTATCCAAAATATAATACGTTTATAACATCACTTTCATGAGACTAAATTTCATAACAATCATGTTACTAGAATACATTGAAAAATCCCAAATTAAAAATTGAGAATGGAAATGGGGAATATGTCAAATAGACAAAACCCGACCAAAAAGCAGATAACAGCCGAACATTGATCATGCAACTATAGTTGTTGATAAATAATTAATATAACAATTGCAGCCTTTGGCTGAGGTCAGTACTATAGGATTAAACACATTTTTTCTAGAGGTTATTATAGGATTAAACGCCTTTTTAAAGGACTTTTATGATATGTTTGTGAGTGACTTGGTCCAGTTTATACACCAATAAATTCCTTTAAAAAGGCGTTTAATCCTTATAATTCTTTAAAATTGGAGATAAGGAATATATTTTTCCACACTCGTAACCTTTATCACACGTAAATTGTATATTTGTGTCCTTGAATAGGCCTTGCGTATGAATATATTTGTTGGTTAATGCAAAAATATGTACTGCATGAAATTTGCTATCTGATAAAAAATAAACTACAAAAACTCTTATATCATTCCAACGAATGATTTTGTGTTTATTATTTAATTTAACGATTAACGTGCAGTGAAAATAATTTTGTTAATGTCGGTGTTATTATCGCCGCCATCTTGTTTACATTGGTTACGAAAAGAAGTTCGGTCAACGACGTCTATCGAAAAATAAACCACGTCAAGATCAACTACCGGAAGTCCTCTCGACCAATCATATCAATGTATTACCTAATATTCAAATCATATAAGAATTATTGACGTGTAAACAGGGACGATTAATTAACTCACAAACTGAATATAAGTCCAAAGAACTTTTATCTTAAGTTTGTGAGTAAGAGCCCCAGTTTACACATCAATAATCCTTATATGATTTGCATATCTATTAATACTTGAATTGGATTGGTCAATTTGAATTTTTCTCTTTGTTTACAATCGATAAACCATGTTTCCGAAACTACTTTCATAACTTTCACTGTGATCTATTCATGCGCGATACACATGCGGGGATCGCTGGATTTTCAGCTAATTGACATTAAAAAACAAGTACATAAAAGTTGTTTCTTATTATTCTAATGCATATATTAAAAAAAGATGTAATGCAAATTTAAAATTTAAATAAAATTCCACGAAATTTCTTGCATGATTTAGCGAATTTACGTCATGGCAAAACACGACAACATACGAATGAAAACTGAAAAGGGAAATATTTTTTCGTTACTTGTAGGCTTCAAATTTCTGATAATATCTCATTAAAATGAAGTTTTTGAGGTCGGTGCTATTTCATTTTAGATTCTGTTGCATTTTCGATTGAACATTTATGGATTTTAGAAAGTCAATATGGCGGCCAACTCCTTAGTTACGACCTGTCAATTGTGCATTTGATGGTAATTAAAGTAGCCATATTGACTTTCTAAAATCCATAAATGTTTGTTATATTTGAATCAGAATAGAAACAACTGTTATTTATTCATTTTAAATCTCAATTTGCTAAAAATCATGTGATCCCTGCATGCATTTGTATGGCGTGTGAATAGAAGTGAAGGTTATGAAAGTAGTTTCAGAAACATGGTGTTTCAAAGTGTAAACCAATAGAAAAATTTTAATTGACCAATCCAATTCAAGTATTTATAAATATGCAAATCATATAAGAATTATGAGGTTATATAATTGACCAAGAGAAGCATATCGACTATTGTCTTTGTCCTCACCCTGTATAAACTTCATACAAAGGCTATAATTGTATACATGTAGTAATAGAAGTTTACTACATAACATAATCCATTAGAAAGACTTTGATTTTTTTTTAAATTTTCAATAAGTTAAATATATTATAGGCGTGTAAGAAGAGTACATAATTCTTAGGTCAGTAAATTGTAATTAAAGTAATGTTTTATTTGTTTTAATTTAAGAGGTCATTTCTCCACAAGAATTAATTGAACTTAAATGGGTCCGATGAGGTGGAATTCTTTTTAGACTTTTGCCCCCAAGGGTGACTGGGGAATAGAAGTATGGTCACCATTGGTCTTCCTCCGACCGGCAGTAAAACCCGTGCTAAAGTGGGGCGTCCGTTTGGCTGTGCGGGATGTACAAATTTGCAGCCACGTCCGGTCAGAATGGGGACGTTAAATCCGATGCCTCGTGTAGGGAGAGTGCCACGCTCTTTGCACGTTAAGAACCCTTGCAACAACTCTTTGAGGGGTCCGTAGGTGACCTGTTGCAAGGCTAAATTTCTGTCCCTATCCAATATCCCCTCATTTCCCGTGGCAGTCTAAATTTCTCCGACCTTAATCCCGGACGCCCCTATTACAGAACCTACCTATTGTATTTATTGTGAACTTGTTCTCGTCCTGAATATGCATGAAATATTTGCCACTGGACGTTAAGCAACCAACAATCAATCAATCAATTTTAGACTTTTGGGGGAAGTTTAAGGATTACTTTGGTGAAGTAGAGCTGGTAAATGATCCCGAAAAGTGGAAAATACTCCAGGAAATGGACTCCAGAAGAACCAAGGAAAGACAAGGTATTATGTTATAAAGTATATTTATATTTATTGATACAAAATTGTGATATTAACCAATCAAATTATATCACCACTGAATGAAGTATTGGTGGTATAAAGTCAGGATTCACCTTGTCCGTCAGTCTGACTACATTCTCTGTCCTTCAATCCATTTATTTGTTTGTCCATGCAAGTGATTCCCAAGGAGTTTTGACTTTTACTAGACATTTGTCAAGTTAACAGGATATATGCAATACAATGTATAAAAAAATGGCAATTACAAAAGTCAACTGTACATTAATTAATTGACTTCGGTCTGATGACCTTCTGAATCACTGTATGTCAGTCGGACATTTGCGTTAATGCTATTAAAATGTTTGCATGCAAGGGACTGATTGGTTATTTGGTACCAATCTTTATAAAGTTGAGTTGTACTGTTAAAATGATTTCTACATTATTTGTACAGCCACTTACTTCCTGTGACTACTACTTTTTTAATGCATATATCAAATTAAATAATTGAAAAATAACCCAAAAAATTTATGTCAAATGAATTATATCTTAATTGCAAACCAAATTAAATTATTAATTTATAATGCAATTTTAGTTGTAAACAACAAATTTTATTCACACAAACTAACTAAAATATTAAAAAGAAGGGAATTTGAACATGATAAGATGCAAACTCTTTATTACGACACCAGACAAAAATTTCAATAAGAGAAACTAAAACAGGTGGGCATAATGTTTTATGGTCTGTGCATCCCTTAATTATTTGTCCTTCCAGTCTGTCCCGCTTCAGGTTAAAGTCTTTGATCAAGGTAGTTTTTGTTAAAGTTGAAGTCTAATCAACTTGAAACTTAGAACACATGTTACCTATGATATTTTTTTTCTAATTTTAATTAGAATTTTGACCCCAATTTCACGGTACACTGAACAAAGAAAATGATAGTGTGAGTGGGGCATCAGTGTACTATATGGACACATTCTTGTTAAAAGAATGCTTGCTAATGTTTGTCATAAACACAACAATATATAAAAAAATATTTAACAATCCACAAGGATCGATATAACTCCTTTATGCAGATTGAAATACAATGAATTTATGTGGGATTAGGATGTAACTTTTGATTTTCTTTACCCTCAAATACAAACTATTAATAAAATTGAAAACACTGTAAACAGTTAAACTTATAGTTTCATATACTTCTTTTATTAACCAGCATGAACAGTCAGTTGAGAAAGGATTAAGAATTTAACTGTTTTGTAATCTGATATAGTTTGATTTTCAATGTGTTTCAAAAACATATAGATGTTCATGTATCACTGTACTTAATATTAACCTCAACTTAATTATTTTACTTGTTTTTAAATAAAGATAAATTGGTAGTTAGTTGCTGCTATAATAAACTTTGCATCTTGCTTTATTTCAGAATCTGCTGTGTAAAAAATCTAATGAAGAAGTAAAGAAAAGAAAAGATGAAGAAATAGACTTTAACTTGTGTTACCATATATTTTCATGTTACATTTTATTATACTATTTACAAATTTTTAAATATATTCTGTTACCAGAGATGATAATTTATTATCAATCATGCCATTTTAAGAAAAGGTGCATGTACAGAAATTGGTTTAATCTTAAGCCAATGGGATGGTCAAGGTGTTCTCATCTTAATGATATAATTTGTAATTGCTCTTAAAATAAAAAAAAAAACAAAAAAAAACAACGTCAAAGTGAAAACTGTATAGCTGTAGATTCTTTTTTGATTGAAACATCTGCACTCAGATGAAATGCTCATATGGTGCAATATTATAGAATTGATACCATTAAAATTTTATTTCAACCGCATAATTCACATCATGACTTATGGTTTGTTCATGCATATATCCTACATGATATTAGACCACCTCGGTTAGCCTGAAAGTGCTTGCCTTGAGTGCAGGAGGTTATTAAAGGGTCACACAGAGGCAGAGTCAATGCAAAGACTTGAAAACTGGTATCAGCTGCTCCGCTAGGCAAGCAGCATTAAGTAAGAGCAAAGACTGAATCGACCCGTAGTCAGAATAATGTGGCCAGGTACATGTAGGGTGACATATCTTCCTGCAAACTATTACTTTGTGAGTTAGGGTGTCAGTCTAATACAAAGCAGGGTTAGGGCTCATTTTCATTATCATGATCTCATAGCCTGAATATGCATCTGAACCGCCACTGGAAGTAAAGCAACCATCATCCAAACATATGTTTACCATACGGTTTATGAACATGTGTTTACCATATGTTCTCAGACATACGGTTACCATGAACATGCGTTTACCATGTGTTTTCAAATGCATGTTTCACATATAAACATGCGTTTATCATGTGTTTTCAAACGCATGTTCAACATAAACGCATGTAAAATATACGTTCCCCAAACATGCGTTTCTGACATGTTTAGAAACGTACGGCAAATTCCTGGTAAACATGCGTTTACATGCGTTGCATTTTTTGCTGTGTACGTATTGTATTCATTGTGAACTTGTTCTCGTCCTGAACCTGCATGAAATATTTGCCACTGGACGTTAAGCAACTAACAATCAATCAATCATAGTGTGAGGAGTACTTAGTGAAATGGGTTTGATTTTCTTCCTATGAGTGCACGTGGGAGACGGCTGATCATTTACCTGCCTGTTTGATTCAAGAATTCAAAGAACCAACACAACCACTGCCACAGAATCTACTACAAGACGTCAGTGACAACATTTTGACTGCCTTTCAAGATAGACTGCATAGAAGAACTGGCTCGCTTTTCTGTATTGAAATTAAACAACACATTTTTAGAAATATTTTGAAGGCTAAACCTGATTGTTTATATATGAAATTAGACTTCGATAATTTATTGTTTCCTAATGGCTGGGATGTTGTTTTTTTATTCAAACCAAGGGAAAGGTAGGAATATCAAGTTTCCAGTTTATGTAAAACCAATTCTTCAGTGGACAAAAAAACAGTTTGAAGTTCAAGGAAATGTTTAATTAATGTTATGCAAGCAAAGGCCAAAAGAGTTTGTTAAAATTGAATTCGGCACAGAGAGGGAAGTAGTGAAAATTGTCATTTAAATAAACCTTTTCAGTGAAAATGGCTTTTCAAATTAATAAAAACACTAACTTTACATCATTACCTAGAGTAATTGACACTACTACAGAAACACAAAACAGGAAATACTGAAAAGTTTAAATCAATAGATATTTTTATATTATCAATGTAGTAAATAAGATCTGTGTGTATATATTCTTCATTAAATTTTCCTGTTTTATATTTTGTCATATTAATATCAATGGCATATAAAGTTGCCCCAAGGGTAACTGGGGAATAGAAGTATGGTCACCATTGGTCTTCCTCCGACCAGCAGTAAAACCCTTGCTAAAGTGGGGCGTCCGTTTGGCTGTGCGGGATGTACAAATTTGCAGCCACGTCCGGTCAGAATGGGGACGTTAAATCCGATGCCTCGTGTAAAGAGAGTGCCACGCTCTTTGCACGTTAAGAACCCTTGCAACAACTCTTTGAGGGGTCCGTAGGTGACCTGTTGCAAGGCTTAATTTCTGTCCCTATCCAATATCCCCTCATTTCCCGTGGCAGTCTAAATTTCTCCGACCTTAATCCCGGACACCCCTATTTCAGAACCTACCTATTGTATTTATTGTTAATTTGTTCTCGTCCTGAATATGCATGAAATATTTGCCACTGGACATTAAGCAATCAACAATCAATCATTCATATAAAGTAAAACAAAATCTCGGTCAAAAACTGAAGTTCAGGTTTTAATGCAGTTAAAACAGAAAATATGCCTGTCAATCTCACATGGAAATAATTTTGTCATTTGTATTATCCAAGGATTGGGACGATAAATCCGATGTCACGCTCTGCACTTTAGGAACCTTTACAACAACTGTATGATGAATCATAGGCTCACACCGAACAGCAAGCTATAAAGTATTCCAAAAAAGACTCATGTAAATGTATATATATATATATATCTGATGTGGAGTTTTTGAAATGTAAACATGAGTATACTAATGTATACAATATTAATTTATCAATTCAAATCATGCCACAGCACTTTACATAGATGATAATGTAATTCATTTACCAATACATGTAACATTGAAATTGTAACCGTTTAAAGGCAGCTATCATACTTTATTCATGTTATTGATAAGATTAAACGTTGATATTCATTACTTACACATTTACATCTGCTGGTGTAACATTGACCTGCACCCCCCAAGGGTGACTGGGGAATAGAAGTATGGTCACCATTGGTCTTCCTCCGACCGGCAGTAAAACCCGTGCTAAAGTGGGGCGTCCGTTTGGCTGTGCGGGATGTACAAATTTGCAGCCACGTCCGGTCAGAATGGGGACGTTAAATCCGATGCCTCGTGTAAAGAGAGTGCCACGCTCTTTGCACGTTAAGAACCCTTGCAACAACTCTTTGAGGGGTCCGTAGGTGACCTGTTGCAAGGCTAAATTTCTGTCCCTATCCAATATACCCTCATTTCCCGTGGCAGTCTAAATTTCTCCGACCTCAATCCCTTAATCTATTACAGAGCCTACCTATTGTATTTATTGTGAACTTGTTCTCGTCCTGAATATGCATGAAATATTTGCCACTGGACGTTAAGCAACCAACAATCAATCAATCAATCATTGACCTGCATTTGTTCTGGAATTTCGTTTTGTTCTTGGGCTAAATTACGGTCACTGCCAACACCAAAATTTAACATATCCTTCTCTGGTGTCGACAGTAACACCTTTGTGTACTCGGTCACAACAGGCATTGTTGGCACTTTCCTCATATGGCTCATCAGTAAAAGGTCTGCCTTCCAAAAAACCGCTCCCTCATTTCCCCATATCCAAAGGCTTTAATTACTTTACTCCCCTTCCTCCTAATGAGGAAGAGGGTGTCTACAGGCTCATAAACTTGTTCTTGTTCGAGTTTAGTTGCTTCTTGCTCTCATATACTCTTTTCTCGCCTGGGTTTAATTTTTCAACTCTACTCTCTATAACTGAAAAAAAACCATATAGATGTTCATGTATCACTGTACTTAATATTAACCTCAACTTAATTATTTTACTTGTTTTTAAATAAAGATAAATTGGTAGTTAGTTGCTGCTATAATAAACTTTGCATCTTGCTTTATTTCAGAATCTGCTGTGTAAAAAATCTAATGAAGAAGTAAAGAAAAGAAAAGATGAAGAAATAGACTTTAACTTGTGTTACCATATATTTTCATGTTACATTTTATTATACTATTTACAATTTTTTTAAATATATTCTGTTAACAGAGATGAGAATTTATTATCAATCATGCCATTTTAAGAAAAGGTGCATGTACAGAAATTGGTTTAATCTTAAGCCAATGGGATGGTTTAGGTGTTCTCATCTTAATGATATAATTTGTAATTGCTCTTAAAATAAAAAAAAAAACACAACGTCAAAGTGAAAACTGTATAGCTGTAGATTCTTTTTTGATTGAAACATCTGCACTCAGATGAAATGCTCATATGGTGCAATATTATAGAATTGATACCATTAAAATTTTATTTCAACCGCATAATTCACATCATGACTTATGGTTTGTTCATGCATATATCCTACATGATATTAGACCACTTCGGTTAGTCTGAAAGTGCTTGCCTTGAGTGCAGGAGGTTATTAAAGGTTCAAACAGAGGCAGAGTCAATGCAAAGACTTGAAAACTGGTATCAGCTGCTCCGCTAGGCAAGCAGCATTAAGAAGTAAGAGCAAAGACTGAATCGACCCGTAGTCAGAATAATGTGGCCAGGTATATGAAGGGTGACATATCTTCCTGCAAACTATTACTTTGTGAGTTAGGGTGTCAGTCTAATACAAAGCAGGGTTAGGGCTCATTCTCATTATCATGATCTCATAGCCTGAACTTGTCGCATCCGTCGTTCGTCTGTCAGTCTGCCGCTGAGTTTGTAGCAATATCAGACATTTTAGTAGTCAGCAGGGTTTGGTGACGTAAAGCCGCCCGACCCTCCTGTTACATATCCAAGGATTGGGACGATAAATCCGATGTCACGCTCTGCACTTTAGGAACCTTTACAACAACTGTATGAGGAATCATAGGCTCACACCGAACAGCAAGCTATAAAGTATTCCAAAAAAGATTCATGTAAATGTATATATATATATATATATATATATATCTGATGTGGAGTTTTTGAAATGTAAACATGAGTATACTAATGTATACAATATTAATTTATCAATTCAAATCATGCCACAGCACTTTACATAGATGATAATGTAATTCAATTACCAATACATGTAACATTGAAATTGTAACCGTTTAAAGGCAGCTATCATACTTTATTCATGTTATTGATAAGATTAAACGTTGATATTCATTACTTACACATTTACATCTGCTGGTGTAACATTGACCTGCATTTGTTCTGGAATTTCGTTTTGTTCTTGGGCTAAATTACGGTCACTGCCAACACTAAAGTTTAACATATCCTTCTCTGGTGTCGACAGTAACACCTTTGTGTACTCGGTCACAACAGGCATTGTAGGCACTTTCCTCATGTGGCTATATGGTGGCTCATCAGTAAAAGGTCTGCCTTCCAAAAAACCGCTCCCTCATTTCCCCATATCCAAAGGCTTTATTACTTTACTCCCCTTCCTCCTAATGAGAAAGAGGGTGTCTACAGGCTCAGAAACTTGTTCTTGTTCGAGTTTAGTTGCTTCTTGCTCTCATATACCCTTTTCTCGCCTGGCTTTAATTTTTCAACTCTACTCTCTATAACTGAAAAAAATGTAAATGACAATTGAAATTATAATCATAAAGTGTACTGTAAAATCATGTTGGTGTGTTTTATGTTATGGGTTAGTTATTTAAAGGATTTAACGTGCACAGTGGACTTATGTATATAAATGCATGCATTGGTGTTGACAGGAAAATTGATTTTATGAACATATTTTTGTTCATAAACATGAATCCATATTTTTTTCTTAAGAGTACAAACTGTATGTACGGTAAAACAGAATAATACAAATCAACTTCCAAGTCTGCCTTCACTTCTCATACATACTAAATAACGGCAATAAATAAATATGAAGAGGTTGATCATTATAAACAAATTATAAATGTCTAATAGATTAACTTGTACTTCTTATCTCATGGTTTTTGTTGCTAATTAATGGTTGCTTTTATGTATTACATAAATTCAGTAATAAAAAATCTCCAGAATTAAATTTTACCTTGCTTTTATGGTAAACAGGCATCTTATTTCCGTTTTAATAATGGCAAGAAGAAATTGCAAGCAAATGATGGCCATGCTAACTGATGCAAACAAAATTGCCATGCTCATACCAGTATCTATAATAAAACATTATAATAAAATATCTTAATAATTTAAGACATTGATGGCCATATATAAAATAATTCTATATGATACTGCTATATATATATATGGAATAACACGTTTTCTTTACCACATACAAATCTTAATCCAATAAAAGATACATGTATTTTCCATCAATCACCCCCCCAAGGGTGACCGGGGAATAGAAGTATGGTCACCATTGGTCTTCCTCCGACCGGCAGTAAAACCCGTGCTAAAGTGGGGCGTCCGTTTGGCTGTGCGGGATGTACAAATTTGCAGCCACGTCCGGTCAGAATGGGGACGTTAAATCCGATGCCTCGTGTAAAGAGAGTGCCACGCTCTTTGCACGTTAAGAACCCTTGCAACAACTCTTTGAGGGGTCCGTATGTGACCTGTTGCAAGGCTAAATTTCTGTCCCTATCCAATATACCCTCATTTCCCGTGGTAGTCTAAATTTCTCCGACCTTAATCCCTTAACCTATTACAGAACCTACTTATTGTATTTATTGTGAACTTGTTCTCGTCCTGAATATGCATGAAATATTTGCCACTGGACGTTAAGCAACCAACAATCAATCAATCAATCCATCAATCACTGTATTTTACCTAATTAATGCCACTTTACTTATAAACAAGGATAAATCAACATTACATTTTGATAGTTAAGACTGAACAAATTATCTGCATACATGTCCGTTTATTATACCCCACGCAAATTTTTTTGCGAAGGGTATAATGTTTTTGACCCGTCCGTCCGTCTGTCTGTCCGTCTGTCATCGCAACTCCTCTCAAACCACTCAACAGAATTTCATGAAACCTTTTCAGATAATAAGGACATACTATGTAGTGCATATCGACAGGAATTTACGAATCAATTTTTTTCCAAGGAGTTACGCCCCTTTGAACTTATTTGCCCAATATACTACTGCAACCTTTTGTCATCGCAACTCCTCTGAAACCACACCACAGAATTTCATGAAACTTTGTAGATAACAAGGACATACTATGTAGATGTGCATATCGACAGGAAATTACGATTCAATTTTTTTTCTAGGAGTTACGCCCTTTTGAACTTATTTGCTTCAATGTACTTCTGCAACAGTTTGTCATCGCAGCTCCTCTGAAACCACACAACAGAATTTCATGAAACTTTGTAGATAATAAGGACATACTATGTAGATGTGCATATTGACAGGTAATTATGATTCAATTTTTTTTCCTTACATTTATTGTATTTCTCCAATGACAATGTGGGGACGTGGGGTATGTGAGCGCGCTCACTAAGGTTCTTTAATTGTGAAATCTATTAATAAACCTGTTCCTAAAGAACAAAAATCAGAAGTAAAAGTAATCAGTTAAAATTTACCCCCATGCTCCTGAACTTTAACAAAAAGTATAATTAAAATCTAGAAAATATTTTTCATAATGAAATGATCATTCTCACAAGTAAAACACAAACTTAAAATAATGAACATCCCATGCCTATGCAATACTTAAGAGAACATAACAGAATATTATTGTCATTCTGACTTCTAAAAGTCAATTTCTTTTACTCCAACAAGTCAGATTGGATTCATAATATATGACATGATACCTTAACATGCATAGATATTAATCGGTATATATATAACACAGGACACATGCACATATATGTAAGATGTAAGCTCTGAATAACCAATGGTTATCTGATGGAAAGCATCCGTCATGAATTTTTCACATGTATAGATGTGTTTTTAAATGTTAGGTATAACATAGAATGTCTGTCGTAAATTTTAACAAGACTTCCCCCAGTAGATAACCATTGAGTATAAATGGCATGCCTGAGGTTCATATATACATGTATATATATAGGGATGTAACATGCATCGATGAATAAAATCAACCATTTATCATTTTGTTTATCAGCCACATATATATCATAAGAGTATCTACAAACAAGATTCAGAATGCGATACACTGATAGCATTGAACCAAACATGCAAAATATACTGAATATACCTCTAACCATGATAATTAATCTTGTTGTCTCTCATTATCTTTATTCAGATTTTCTAAAACATCAGTAAGCTCCCTTAAGAAATGAATAAGTTTAGCCTTTCCCTTTGTTTTAACCTCCTTTTTATACAATTGTTTGTGGTAATCAAACTGAAAATGATCTTTAACTCTATCTCGCGCTGAAGTTTTTTGTTTTTCATGTCACTTGTGCTAAATAGCTTCTCTCGCTCTGAAGGAGTAACTGGGACAGAGTGACGGAAGTTATAATGGTCTGTCTGAATTGGATGACCTAAACATTCTGTGTTTAAAACATGAATTCTTTTTCGTACCTTTCAAAAATCTACTAGTCCTTCATCAAAAGCCATCCCTGAAATTGATACATGGTCCCCTGTTTTCCTCAAGTAATCAGTTTTCCGGAGTAAGATCTTATATGCAATTATACCATTTTCGATTCCTAGAGACCGACTTTTACCTTTATCAGATTTAATGTTAAAGGTGGACAAATAATGGTCTTGGATGGTTTCCAGCAGCTTGTTGTTACGGCAAACAGTTAACCAAATTTTGTCTGTAGGTACACCTTTAGGGATCCATGACTTCAACTGCTTGTTCTTTTCTTCTAAAATAAAGTCAAAATCTTCACCAAGGGACTTATTCCCACTTGTTGTGATGGATGAATATTTGTCACTTAAACTTCTCACTTCTTCTGGCATCATTAGATCTTGGATGGTGTAAACAAGTTCTATAACTTGATATTTGGGATATTATCTTCCATGAAACAATTGGAATGTTCAAACGTTTGAAAAGGGTCATCATTATAGCCATGCTTCTTTCCCCGTCATCACTAGGATGATCAATAGTTAAAAAAATCATCAAGTAAATGTAAAATATTCTTAATATTATGATTTTCCTCTGCAATATGGCAAATTTCCTGTGACACTGTGTCGAAAATTATAGGACTTGAACGACAGCCAAAAATTAATCTTACATAAAAGTAATAAAAAGACTACCATCTGAAACAAAATAAAGGTCACTGGGATGGCATATAAGGACAAATTTTGAACGCGTCGGATATGTCATATTTACATAGGGTGCTGTTCCTTCCTAATTTAAAAAAAAATCTTATGGCGTCATCAATTTTTACGTAAGACATATAACATTCTTCCTTATAAATCATATCATTAACACTTAAAAAACCATCATTGTCATTTGGAAAGAAAAATCTAAAATCAAGCGTTTTTCGCGGAGTATTAACCTACAGCAACACCCAGTGGACTTACTCTATATTTTGCAAAAGGTAAGGACTAAAAAAGGTCCATGTACGAAACCTTTTTGACATTCTGTTTTGATTAACTCTGAAACAATTGAAGCCTGAGACCTAGCTGAAAATTTTTCACATTCTTTAGATTCTGAAATTTCTCCTGGAACTAAACAATAAAAACCTTGTCTCAGTCCATTACATAAATATGATACAAAATGTTTTATTAGGGTGTGATGATAACTCTTGCTCCATATTGTCAACATTTATTGGTGTTGACGCTTCACAAAATAACTTTTCCTTTGGTAGTCATCCTGAATTTAGTTTCTCCGCTTTATTTCCCTTGGAGGACACTGTAGATGTGGCTGAATGAACGGGCGGATTAATATTTGATTTTCTACAGGTTGAAACACTATGACCTGTAGCACGACATTTCGAACACTGATGAAGGAGATAACACACTCTCTTAAAACAACCTTTAGGATTATTGAAGTTATTACATACTTCTAGACCTTCATGAAACACTCTTGAACGACCTTGCGTATCTATGGATAGTGCATGTAGATTACTAAATGGTTAGGATCTTTGGGTTGTATTTTCTACTTGGACTGATGTTTGCAAAGGGCAGTATTGTGTTGTGTGATCTATCAGGTTACACATTTTGCATAAATTCACTGTTGATTCTGCTGTGATTAAAGATAGGATATCACGGTCGCGAAGACTCCAATCGACTTTAACCTGTTTTTCTCTCTCGAGAGCTGCTGCTTTAGCGGTAAATATTTTATGGTAATCGTAAAATTTTAGGCCGTAGAAATTATGAATGTTGATTATGTCAGCTTCATAAGCATCTAATTCCTACCTACGGTCTGGATATGCGTTACCCATTATCCTTTTGAATTTCCCAAAAGCTTGAATGAATTCCTGGATGGATAGATGCCTATTTAATCTTGGATCGGATCTGTTTGCCATGTTAACGTGCAACCCATCGGCAATTATTGAATGGGTCAGAGGAGCTTCAAAATGAGAGCGCCTAAATTAACGTCCTTACCCTCAGTTATATTCCTCTGTAACGATGGTGCCACAATATCCACGTTGGAATATGAATCCGATCGCACTCCTGTCGTACCCGGAGTAATGGACGAGTATCCTAAGGAAGGTGGTGTTTGCCGGTTTTGAATGGCTCCATTCCCGATTAGTGGTGCGTCCTCTGCGTTTCTGTTGTGATACCACTGGGCCAGATCAAATTTCCTGGTATGGTCCTTTTCTGGAGCTTTTTGAATTGCGATGAGGTTAACTGTCTGTTGTAGACCAGAAGCACATTGGGCTACCGACTGTGACACTATGCTCAACGACTGTAGGGTTTTTGTAAAAGTTTTTTGACACATACCTTTTTGCACCAGGTAATTAAAAAGTATCTTCTAAAATATATCAGTTTATTGTTTTAAATTTAAATTCATATTCTTCAATTTAACATTTAGTGTCAATTTCCTTGTCCTGAAACTGGAAATAAGGTCACCTGAATGGTTAAGATTCTTTTTTTATTTTTCTCCTTATACCAAAATCATATCCGTAAAAAGTCTTATTGTGTTCTTATAATGTTTATTGTATCAACGCTCAATATTAAACTGTATCATGTAGTCATGAAAATATGACAGTAGACTGTGTGCTTGCATCATCCATTTGTGTTAAGCGGTTAAAAAACACTGATAACTTGCACAAAAAATCTGAACAATACAACTTGTACACAACATATACAAGCATATGTAATATGTTCATCTCTCATTAAACAGTCCTACCTAGGTATGGATAGCTTTCTTTGATAAAATTTGAAATATTTGTTTTGAAAACCAATTAAGTATCATTTCATTGGTATCGATGGGTAGTATCTTAAATATTAGTTATACATCAATTAAATTGGTTATAAAATTACATACCTGAACTAGTTGGATGTCTTAAAATACCTTGTTTCAAGTCTATTATTGAGTATGACCCATACTTGGCTTAATTACCTTGGGTATCATCCCTACCAAGTACCAAGGACTCTGTAGCGTCTCTGTATCTGGCTATGTGTTGTGACTGTTGGTGCTTTAACCTTTAAACAGCTGGATATAAAATATGTATCTGATGATTGCAGAATGTCTGGTGAGAATTGGTTGGAATGTTCATAAAATGCATAAAACGTAGCACTTTGGTTGGTAATGAACCGGAATATAAAATTGCACTCGAAACTGTCAAGTTACCAGCTAAAACGGACCCCACAAATGGCTGACTGTACATGTAACATTTACTTTAATTAAAGTCCTAGCTATTAGTGTAATGGATGAATTAGCAGAAGCGCAGCATTTAGGACAAATGTTAAATAAGTCCATTAGCTGGTCTTCACTTACTACAGTTTTTGGTGGGGTTCGTGTTGCTTGGTCTTTGGTTTTCTATGTTGTGTCATCTGTACTATTATTTGTCTGTTTGTCTTTTTATTTTTGGCCATGGCGTTGTCAGTTTGTTTTCGATCTGTGAGTTTGACTGTCCCTCTGGTGTCTTTCGTCCTTCTTTTACTATGTACTTCTTTTCTTGAATGTTTGTTTCTAATCTGTAAGAATAAATGAGATAAACATTAGTTACCGAAACCAGATTGATGGAACATTACACAAATATAATAAATGGTTGTTAACTCGTCTTTCAGTGAGGTGACTTTAAAATTCATGTATGTCCAACAATTTTGGGGAAGGGGAATTTTGCCGCTTATGACAATAGGCGATACAAACCAACTGTTGATAGAAGATAGGAGTACCCTGTGGGTTGTTGGTTTGTTATCGTTCTTCACATGAAAAACAAAGGCATCGGAAAGATGGTATACCTAGACTTTGGTGCGTAGGAAAGTTATCTGAACACGAGTCTCAAGTTTGTCAAGTCTTTGCCTAGATCAACACTGGGAAAAGCTTTCATATTGTGAAATCGTATATGTCTATTTGTCTTGAAATAGTTTTGAGTTTTCTTTACTAGTTTGATTGCTTGTTATTTGTTCTTGAATGAAGTAAGACAATCATCAACATTATAATCATTATATACGAAATAACGCGCGTCTTTTAAGTCATTATCTTAGGACATACAAATCTAAGGCAGTCTCTATGATGATTTGACACTCTGAACTGGTACAACATTTGCTCAAAGTCTCTAGTAATGTCAATGTAATTTTTAAGAAAAAGCACAAGAATTCCAACAAGGCTATTTATGTCCGTGGCTAATTTCACAAAAAGTCGATAGTCTAAAACTACACTTACGACAGATCTTAAGTCCAGTTCATTTATACAAAAAATCCTTTCTACATTTGTCGTGCCTCTACCCAGACTTAAGTGTTCAAAATATACTTACGACCACCAAGGGTGTGTCTGATCGTCAATGAAAAATAAATTTCAAATTTCGTTTAAAAGTACAGGTAAGGAATGTAGTACATAGATTACACGCGCTAAGCTTAAATGGCGCGAAATCAATCACCCGAAAAAAATACGACTGTTAAAAATTACAGGTAGACCAAAAGATTATAGCAATTACATTTAAATATTGCTTTGTTGGCAGAAACAAAAACAAACAAAAATGAAAAAAAGGTGTTGCCCAACTTTTTTATGCTCAGCGTAAGTTCTCCAAAGCCGGCCCTAACAACTTGCTTGTCATGTTTATGGTCATCTAATTTGAGAAGTCTGGCTTTTTGGCAGAATGAATTTGTTACATGCGACTGTCATACAAGTGAGAGGTTTAACTAGATATAAAACCAGGTTAAATCCACCATTTTCTACATAAGAAAATGCCTGTACTAAGTCAGGAATATGATAGGTGCTGTCCATTCGTTTGATGTGTTTTAGCTTTTGATTTTGCCATTTGATTAAGGACTTTCCATTTTGAATTTTCCTTGGAGTTCGGTATTTTTGTTATTTTACTTTGTTTCACCTATGTGAGTTCTGGTTTCACGTGTGAACATTTATATGTATGCGCATTGCACCACAATAGAGACAAGCCTGATAGTGGCCTTAGTTTGGGTTTGTGATGACATTTTACTATTCCTGACTGTTATGACATAAATACCAGGCATATTTTCGTCCAAAACGATGTACTCCTCCTTCCCCTTTTCCACTAAGATTTGTCTGAAGTACTAGATTTGTAATACGTGTATTTAGCATAAATGTCATATTGGAGTGTATCTTGGTGTTGTGCTTCCATAACTTTCAAGTGTTTTCTCCGTTTCTTTTCCTTCTCACTTGCTTTTTACAAAGAATGTCGAATTCTGATAGCATCAATGTTAATCCACAAACGCTTATTATTGTCACTCACATTGATATTTGCCTTTTCAAAAAGATAAGTGTTAATATTTTAAAGAAATATTGAATTACTGTAATTAGAGAGTTTTTCTTGTGTTGAGATATAGCCACTTCCGAGATGATTGTTACACAGTTACGTCCATCTTCATGTTTTGGTGTTTTCTACTTTTTGGAATTAGTTTTTATATATCTAGTTTTGGTATACATGTCTTTATAAAATATTTTATATATTTACTTAGTGAAATGAAGATGCCAAATCTGTAATCTTTTGCTTAGAAACTGGTATAAGGGCTTTTTAAAGCTATCAAAACTGGCTTGTGATAACTATAATATGCTTCCAATGAGTTTCTTCACAACAGTTTGTGAATATTGAGTCCAGAGTTGTTAGTCCATATGTAGTCACGTGACCAATAACTTGAAAAAGTCCCTGAACTTGATATATTCTAATAACCTTTTCGTACTTAGTGATGGATTCTTAATATCACAGTTGAAGTCCCCACCTATATCAATAATTTTTTTTATAATCTAAAGTAGAACAAAGATTTTGCATTGCACTGAAATGACTGGCAACTGATTCTCTAAGTCGTAAATATATACACAAGTTGAATACACGGAAGGATACCTTTCATTATCTCAGTTTTAATGTTCATTTATGTACTAAGATTTATTTGATTGAATTCATATTTTATATCATATGTATGGTAGCATAACTCCATACGGTTCTCACTATTATTCTACAGCCATAAAATTTGATCGTCCCCAATATTTCACGTAGCATACCTACTCTTCAGACGAAGTAGCAAGTTGAAACTTGCAAATGTCCCCCATGGGAACTTCCCAAACCAAAAATGATATTTGATCTCCGTGAACACAATAAAAATAAAACAAACCCTTTTTTAATTCAGCAACACTATGCTGAAATCAAAGCCAATTATTCAGATTTCTCAACTGTCTATACTGATGGATCAAAAGATGGTGACAGAGTTGCATCTGCTGCTGTCTTCAGGGACAGAGCTGCAACTCTCCGTTTGCCATCTGATGCATCGATCTGCTGAAGCAGAAGCAATAATTTTGGCTTTGAAATTTATTGCTTCTTCAGATAAATCCAAATTTATTATATGTTCTGATTCACTTTCAAGCTTACAAGCTATACAAAATACTAAAATTAAAAACCCAACAATTCTCAAAATTGTATATGTAATGAGGAATTTAAAAATTCTTCTTAAAGAAATAGTATTTCTATGGGTGCCGAGTCATGTTGGAATCCTTGGAAACACAGCTGTAGACCTTGAGGCAAAGAATGCCCTGGGTGACCCTTTATCTAACTGTGATATACCATATACCGATTTTAAATCTAATATTAGAGAATATGTTTTTAATATATTGAAAAATGAATGGAGTAAAAAAGATGATAATAAATTACATGAAATTAAACCTAATTTAGGTAAACCTTTCAATAATTTTATGTGCAGAAAAGATCAGTGTGTTATTTCTAGATGTCGTATTGGCCATACTAGAATAACACACGAATATCTTTTAAAAAATGAAGTAGAACCACAATGTATACCTTGTAACTGCAAGTATACTATTAAACATGTTTCAAGCAATTGTATTGATTTTGCTGATATTCGCAAGAAGCATTTCAATGTCAATAATATGTATGATTTATTTAATAATGTTCCATTTACAAATATTGTTTCATTCTTAAAAGAAGTTGGAATATATTCTAAAATATAAAAATGTTATTATATTTAAAACGATTTTAAATTTCATCACGTTATCTTAATGTTCATTTTTATTTGTAAATAATCAATTTGCTTTAATCTAGAATTTTAGTTTATTGAAGGGCCTTTTGTCTGATTTTAAGAATATGCTTTAAATTGTAAAAAAATATTCGAATTAGCTCTTGCCGCGATATAGCCTTGTTGTGCTAATGCGGCGTAAAGCAACCAACAATCAATCAATCAATCAGACGAAGTATACGTGTATTTCATGTTAATATATTAGTAATGATATGATATTTAAAATTTGATTGCCAAAAAAAATTGAGGGATATAAGGACACGATGTTTTTATTGAAAACGGGTCCATTGCGGTGTTATTGGAGACCCAGTTTATTCCTCGGATACTTCATGTTCAAGCTTTTTGATGTCTTAGTAAACATGAGTGGCTTACTCCTTGTACTTATTATACCTTAATTCCCATGATCCATTTTCATGATAAAGATTCACCACTGCTTGAGTTGGGAACATAAATAAATTTTCTGATAATTTTAGTTTTGGCCAGCCTGTCTCCTTTTCATCAAGAAAGTTCAGAACATCCCAAGTGCAATGTTCTTAGAAACTGAATTACTATTCCTACCAATCAATCCAGGAATGCAATGTTCTAAGAGATTGAATTACTATTCCTAACAATCAATCCAGGGATGCAATGTTCTTATAGATTGAATTACTATTCCTTACAATCAATCCAGGGATGCAATGTTCTTAGAGATTGAATTACTATTCCTAACAATCAATCATTCCGTTAATTGACCTAAGCATTCCTGAGATTTAAAACATGAAGTATTAAATTAGAATGTTATAGACTGAAATAACATTGTATGCAAGATAAGATCTTAAAAACTATATTAGAGGGGGGTTAGGATGAAATATATTGTCCTCCATTTTTTAAAGTTATAATCACTGATCTGCCTATTTATGTTTCTATCTATTCTGTCCTGGATTTTGTTTTTATAAATTTTCATCCTGAAACTTTTTTCTGAATGTAAAAAATAGCAAGCGGGCATGAGAATAGACATACAAACAAGAGTAAAATTGTCTTGAACATGTCTTAAATAAATTTAGCATTTGTCGTCAGTCTCACACTAACCAGCAGTTACAACATGTCTACATGGGGCTCCCACAGGGTACCCCCCTCAGGTCGCAAGGTCGCTTTTAAATTCGTCGCAAGGTCGCGAGGTCGTTTATAAGGGAAATGTTAAGGTCGCAAGTCGTTTTTTCCAACATAGAGGTCGGAAGTCGTTTTTATATTTAAAGGATGAATTTAAGTCATTGTTGTGTCGATTCTTGTGTTATTAAACAAGGGACATATATGTTCCTGATTAAACCTTTTAGTTTTAAATTAGATATTTGGACATTTTGCGGTGCCCTTGGGTTCGGATGTTCTTGTTTTGTTTGAGGCCATCCAGAGATGGCTGTCTGTAAGTGGGAAGTTCCTGCTCTATTGAAGTTCGTGTCTTCAGCTCTAGATTTATTTTTGTGTGACATTTAATGATCAATTTGTGATGTCTTCGTGCCATTAACCCATATCCGTTCTTTTCCATATTGAGACCAAAACAGGACTTGAACTTTTTGATCTTTCAGAACAGTAGTTTCAACCAAAAATTCAGTATTTCACTAATCCAAAACAATATTCATATTGAGCAGGTTACCAGAACTCTTATAAAATCACTACTAAACCTACTGAGATACTTTGAACATGATCTATAGACTGATGGCAACAAGGAAATGTCTTAAAGACAAGGATGTCCCGCTCGGCGCTTATTTCCATTTTCGATGGAACTCTCCCATTTTTACACAGTTGTTAGTCCATATCATGATAAACAGAGTACGGTACAAAATTTCATGAAGATTCGACTTGAAACGTCTTAGGAAATCATCTTAAACGCAAAGGTAAACCAAAGTCTAACTGACGAACGAACGGATGGACGAACAGACCGAAAAACTATATTTACCGCAACAATGTTGTCGGGACAGAAAACATGAAACTGATCATCAACCTTACTTGGATACATTTGTCTCTTTGGAGCACACAGAGACGCTAGTAGCTAGTGCCCTTTGCGCTAGTGATGACCATCGCCCATAGTGTCCATAATGTATTTGAAGCAATAACCCAGACCAACTAAAATCTTTTAAGAAAAAAAATGGTCCAAAAATGATCAAAACTTGACAATTTGATAGTTTATCAGGCTCTAGAAATAAAGAATTCTAACCGACTATAGATACAAAAAGGGTCACAAATAGTTCAAAATTGATTATTTGAAAACTGCATGTTGATTTAAGATGAAAATCGAACTTAACCTGTACTTTATAGTGCTAAACAATTGGGAACAAATGAAATAAATCTTTGATCCGTTCTCAAGTTTTCATCTGAATACCACCATGGGACGGCCAGACAGATGGAAGTACGGACGGATACCCAACCATGTAATACTTCTCTACTGCGTGTAGTGGAGTATAATAAAGTAGACAAAAGTGTGACAGATGGCCGGAAAAACAGTATAGCTGACCATGGTTTGTTGGACCAACAGTCAGCAGTTTATGTTTAATAACAGACATGGGATTTAGGCGTTTTATTTTATCAGATCTACCATCATAATAGGTCATGACGCCAGCCGATTGTTCTTCCCGATCTATTTCTACTGATGGGGAAAACGTAGTTTTCTGAAACAGTTCTCTGAGGAACAACTCGGTCAACATTGTCAGTCTCATTTTCGTCCTCGTCGGATTCTTTTTCAGGGCGAACCAATTGACACTGATCAAGAAGAATGTTGTAGTCATCTTCAATAAGATGAAAATAGTCACAATGTTCTTCGTTCATTGAAGTATACTTTGACTTGTCAAGTTTCCGGATTATCGAATCTTTTGTAGTTTTCTCTGGCAAGGTCGTTTTTGGCGTGGGTTAAGTCGGAGGTCGTTTTTTCCAAATTTCACAGGTCGCAGGTCATTTTTATAAGGCACTCAGGTCGGAAGTCGCCTCTAAAAAGCCCGGAGGTCGCAGGTCGTTTTTGACCCTGCGAGAGCCTCAGTAACAGGAGGGGACTCCTTTGGAAGCCCCAATGATGCACTGTCACATCTTTGTTAGCATCAACCACCGTACACTTGAAGAGACGACGACGAAAACTTCGAGAGATTTTAGATGACAGCTTGATAAAGTCAGATCAACAACATACATACAAAGATTGCCAAATAGAATATTGTTTGCCTCAGATCATAAAATCGGGGAAAATTTGATATCGTTGATGAAGAAATGCTCAAAGTTCCCATTATACCTTCCTGAGTTTTCCTATCTTACATTTGCAGAAATCAAGAATTTGTAACATCTTTTCTGGGTATAAGAATGCCGGACTGCTTCATCTTTTAAAGTACATGTGTGATGACAATACAGAGGAATGGTCAAAGCTTTTGTCTGAAGGATGTAGTGATGATGCAACGACTGTTGGAGATTAGGTCTGTTTCCATTACTACAACGGCTGCATGTGGTACTGTTTATACGTACAGTACACAACAGGATTCACTTCCTAAAGCTTTTACTGAGGTATATTTCTTAAAATGTATTGTAATCTGCAATATCCGTAACTTTATACTTGGGTATTATATATTAAAAGTAAAAGCGGTCGGTTTCATTTTTGCTGTGGTCAGCTATGGTAAATAAAAACAAAAAATCAGTTTTTTTTAAGTAATGTTCAATTTTCGTTTTACCTGTAATATTAGGTTTACGGGAGGAGTGGTCAGCCATACAGTCTTAATAAAATGGATTGCTTTACAGTATTCTTAAGACATATTTGTATATGAATGCATTTTATAGGACAATGACGATTAAGAAAGCCAGAACACAGATCAGGAATAAATTAGAATGAGATCAGATTTACAACATGGAAGAAGGCACAGGATTAACAAATTTCAAAAGTAGATGTAAAGTAAATATATTTAAGGATATTATTCAGTAGGTTATGCAAAATATGTGGTAAAATGTAACTGAACTAGCAGAAAAGTGACAAAAAGGATCAATTCCAATCGTATTTTGTTGGGAAAGAAAATTATATACTAGTACCCAGACAGAATGATCGATTTTTTAAAAGAAACAAAAAACCTGAATTATCATTCACAGAACAAATTACCCATGCACTTCTGAAAGTGGACGAGAAGAATATCAAGAATGTGCAGCCATAATACCTGATTCAGAGTCAGACATATTATATACTGCTGTTCCACTGAATAAAGAATTTAGCTGTCAAACCCCATAATGGGCATCCCTTGCAATAAACATTTTATGTATGACGATGCAAGTGTAGTTTTATTCAGGGTTGGCAAATTACTATTAAAACTTTAAAAACAAAATTGCTGGTGAGGGAATACATCACATAAACTACATGTATTACACAGTTGATCAACTTAATGTTGAAAATCAATTTTGATGATGGGAGTTTTTAACGACTTTGACTGGCTATACAGCCCTCGCACGGTCGAAGAAGACACAAAACCAATTTTAAATTCAGAAGACTGAATGTTTTTGTTTTCATTTCTGAACATTCAGTGACAAACATTCTTCACATTGCTTTTGAGAATTATTGTCTAACCTTTAATAATGATAAAAAAAAAGATGTGATATGATTGCCAATGAGACAACTCTTCCAAAGAGACGAAATGACACAGAAATTAACAACTATAGGTCTTCGTACGGCCTTCAACAAATGAGCACTTTTTCGAAAATATAAGTCCAACATATTTATTTTCATTTGCTTTCAGTTTTATGATTATCATTATCAATTTTCAAATTCTTTGACGATCGACCTTTGAGAATATCATATCTTTGTTTTCTTCACATTTATTTTCAGTTTCAATTGTTTTATTTAATAAAAGAAAAATTAGCATCATTTTTAAATCTTCACTAGTTTCTGACATCAAAATTGTATCATCAGCACACAGTAAAATAAACCATTAATTCATTGGCTGTATCTCTTCAATATAGTTTCTAACCCTTTAGATTTCATAGTTTCTAGAAAGTCTTGCTAGTCAATTATAAATAAAGAAAACAAGATAGGTGGGAGATTCCCCTTTGCTAACTCCTATATCACAAGCAAAAATGTAAGCCGGACTTTTCATTATTATGTACTATGCAAGATTTCGTATCTGACACATAATTTTACAACTCTAAAAAATATCAGGTTCATGTGGTTTTGTAGAAGTTTAAAATATAAAGAGTATTTAATCTTTATAGAATTTTAACTATTGGTTAAATTTGATGCAATATTTTCTTTTTTGTTCGTTTTAATTTCCCATTTTCTTTTAACCATTTAAGCAAATATTTAGGACGGTGGTTAGGACATCCTAGCTAAGATAATCATCTGAGATAGCTTCGACATGTCGTCAGTTGGTTCTAACTTAATCCTATTAAATTTCTGTCCTTAGAAATTCTTAGAACCAATCTTAGGACAGTTTCGGTATTATGGTGTTAAAAGGTCAAAAGTTATGTCCATTATTCCACACTACACCATCATCATTGTGCGAAATAATAAGGCAGAACTATTTGACATTTATCAAACCAAAGTACATATGTCATTCAGAATCAATTGCACAAAGACAATTTACTTATATTTCGGTTTCTCAACCACTTACCAGTAATGCTTTGAAGCACTGGAATAAAACTTAAAATAATAGAAGAAAAAAAAAACCGCACGGTACGATGATGTGTTATAGAATTATGTTGGCTTTCTATGAAATTCTTTAAATTTTTTTATCATATTGTTATTTCCATAAATTCATAACCATAAGCAATAAACAATACTGCAGACAAAGGAATGCATATCTTTATTTTTTTATTTATTTATATCGGAATCTCTTAGGTCAGGTGAGCTAAAAAATGAAACAAACAAACCTGATTGACTAAATATTGAACTTCAACTTTTTGTTCTTCATTCTCATATTCAGCAATTGTAGCAGCATTGCTTATCAAGTCAAGTACACTTGATATTTGTTCACATTCTGTACAGGAACGTCCATGAGTATGCTCACATTTCCTACTGTACTTTTGGTCATCATGGGATAAAGCAAATGGATAACAGTGATCTGACACTTCTGAAGACTGGCTTATATGCAACTGAAAAGTAAACAACCAAGTCTATAGGACAAATAATTTAATTTTGGATGTAACACGTCTTCTAGTTGGCTGAAAGTATTTTGTCTATCAGCTCATAGACATAATTTTGTCATGTGACTGTGACGTCACCAATGTTTTTTTTTTCAAAATTTACTCCTTAAAAATAGAATTTAGTATTAAATTATATGTTATGACTGTTATATGTTTCTGTCTATTTTAAATAACCTAAAAAATGTGGTGAACACTTTTAAATAACCCGCTATGCGGGTTATTCAGTGTGCACCACATTTTTATGTTATTTCTTCATAGACAGAAACAAATATTACAGTCATTCCTTAAATAAATCACTAAGTTTTGATAACAAATGTATTTTTAATAGAACCACCAGTAATCATTTCATTTAAGTTTTTTATGCTTTGATCTTCGTGTAATAAGTGAACACATATAATCAGTTTCTTCATGCAAAATGGCATATCATGAAGTTTCATATGAACTACAAGAAAAGAAAATGCTGACTAGTGATAATTTGTAACCTACAAAAGTGAAACATTGATTGATTGATTGTTGGTTGCTTAACGACCAGTGGCAAATATTTCATGCATATTCAGGACGAGAACAAATTAACAATAAATACAATAGGTAGGTTCTGTAATAGGGGCTTCCTGGATTAAGGTCGAATGTCGTACACATACCTTATATTGGACTTTCAAGTACTGTTTACCAACATTCTCTTCCCACTGCTTTCCCTTTCCTATCTGACCAAGAATGCTGGAAACTGTTTTCAGGTCATCAAAAGCTTTTCCTCCTTCTGCAGCATAATTGTCGAGTCCTTTCATGCTCTTGCGTACACTAGGTTGGATAGCTTCCAACAGTCTCATGTGTGATCTATCTGATAGCACAGACAAATAATTCATTTCTTCACAATATTGCAAATAAAGATTGACAGTTCTTGTTCTAACTGTATTAAGAATTATTTTAGGTGCTGTAAAATCTAACCCTGATGCCAGTTTAAAAGTACATTCCCCCAACGGTGAGTCTGTCATAATAGAGACATTGGAGACAAAACAAACTGCAGAAAATGGTCAACCTGTTGTTTGATTGCTTTTTCTCTGTACAACTTACTTTCAGTAACTGGCATACCAACACCATTAAGCTCGGCATGGTTTTTGGCTGATGTATATTTGTATCTACTTAAATTTGGTATCCCTTTCTGAATCTCAACAAAAGAATAATCTTTCACTAAAAGTGACAGAAATTGTCCCTGTACTCCCCAACTGGTCATCGTCGTATATGCTGCTGAAACAGATCTCAGTAGGTCATTGTTTTTGGTAGTATCCTGGTCTGATAAGAAAATCTCCAATTGGTTCTCTTGTCCAGGAGTCAATATAGATAAAACCTGTTCCATTATTTGTTTAGCTTTTCTTTCATAGTCTGACTTTGTTCTATTTGAAGCAGACATCTAGTCAACACTCAAAACTTTTTTAACTGGGCTTATTCCAACTTCTTCCAAAAAAGAATTTAACGCCATTATTTTCCTCATGGGGCTTTTCATTTGTACAGTACTACATGTAGATTGAGATGATGCCATGTCAAGTTGCCATTCTGAGACGTCACTAATTGTGCTGGCTGTGGATTGAGATAATTCCATTACCTACAAATCAAAATACATTCTTTCTTACTAAAAACATACAATGATTGATTGATTGATTGTTAGTTGATTAACGTCCAGTGGCAAATATTTCATGCATATTCAGGACGAGAACAAGTTTACAATAAACACAATAGGTAGGTTCTGTAATAGATTAAGGGATTAAGGTCGGAGAAATTTAGACTGCCACGGGAAATGAGGGTATATTGGATAGGGACAGAAATTTAGCCTTGCAACAGGTCACCTACGGACCCCTCAAAGAGTTGTTGCAAGGGTTCTTAACGTGCAAAGAGCCTGGCACTCTCTTTACACGAGGCATCGGATTTAACGTCCCCATTCTGACCGGACGTGGCTGCAAATTTGTACATCCCGCACAGCCAAACGGACGCCCCACTTTAGCACGGGTTTTACTGCCGGTCGGAGGAAGACCAATGGTGACCATACTTCTATTCCCCAGTCACCCTTGGGGGGTAAAACATACAATGACAGCACATATGATGCCCCTCTTGTTTTATAAACTTTTCATATATGTATAAAGGTTGAACTGACCTAAACCGTGTAGTAAAGTGAATGGTTTTTTTTAAACTCTAATTGTAGGGTGCCCAGTCAACGAATTTGATCGATTTGGGTTAACGGAATACCACACGGCTGTATTTCATATCATTGAAAAGAGGAGAACAAGCCTCGTCGAAATATTGATGTCGTCGTTGTCTACAGTGGTCACGATCTTCTTAAATTTAGATCAAAGGTCAAAGCTAAAATTTCAAGCAAAACGCAGTCACGTTTAGATAGCTAGCCGCCCCTACACATATGCGTTTATAGCAAAATAAATTCGAATAATTCAAAGGATTATAACTATAGTTTCTATATTTAGGACTAATTTGATATTTATGTTCGAGATTAACATTTGTAATTATAGGGTGCACATTTACAATTTTCATTCAGCTGTTAAAAAACAGTGACCTTGACCTATTAAAATTTCCAAATTTGGAATTTTTACACAAGATTCGATACAAGTGATCTCTAGAGATGTTTTTTTAGATATTAACATTTAGTAAGTTGACCTGCCAAAATGTTATTTTTCCGTCTTTTGATAGAAGGTGTTCGTAATGATTTTCTGGATAAATATCCAATTTTCTATTGGTGAGTGTGGAAGCACATAAAATTGTTCTTAGTTCCAAAACTGGTGTAATATTGACGCAGAATGGATTGAATTAGCAGGTCTGAGTATATCTTTGCTTTATAGAAATAAGAAAGACTGCAAACAGTGAAACAAGGGGAGGGTTTCTGTTAAAGTATATATGAAAACAAAATGACAATTAGAAACATGTTAATCACTCCATCTTACACACTTACACAATCTTATTAAAATATAGATCTCTGATTCGTTATCCTCATATGAGCTGATAATATACGAGCACGCGAGTTAATATAGATCAGAATTTTAATCAGATTGAAACAACATAGAAAATTGCCGAAGCTAGCAGTAGCTTTTACGTTTCATTGTCTACTGTTAAGTTGAAAGCCCACCGACCAGGTTAAGGTTAGAGAGCTAATTTCAGTTGTTCTTTTTTTAAATCGCATTGGAAGCAAGTCGCAGAATGCGAGGCATACAGCATACAATCTGATGGTGGCGGCGGCAAAATCGTAAACTATTTGTATATCTTTATATTTCAAAGGGTAGAGGAATCGGATGATTCATACGTTGTATATAGATCCATTGTGTTACGAAGTTCCCGTCAGTCATACAAGCATTGTCCTTGACCTCATGTTTATGGTTTAGTGACTGCAAAAATACTGTAAAGATTTTTTTCGTCATGTTAATGTCTCACTTGTGAGTTTGAATGTCCCTTTGGTATCCTTTGCATCTCTTTTATCGTGAGTTCTAGGATAGCTATATTTGGTTAATAATATATGGTATCCTTGCTAGGTCTACATGTCGGTCATATATAGTTCACCTGAACTCGACCTCATTTCATGGATCAGTGAACAAGGTTAAGTTTCAGTGGTGAAGTCCTTATCGCAGATACTATAAGTAGTGGGTCAAATATATTTGGTGTATGGAATGGTAGCAAAGTGTACATGTCTTTGTGGCAGAGTTCATCTGACCTTACCTCATTTACATGGAACATTGATAATGTTAATTTTATGTAATACTTGTATAATACAAGCCGACCGGCAGTAAAACCCTTGCCAAAGTGGGGCGTCCGTTTGGCTGTGCGGGATGTATCAAGTACGCAGCCACGTCCGGTCAAAATGGGGACGTTAAATCCGATGCCTCGTGTAGAGAGAGTGTCACGCTCTCTGCACGTTAAGAACCCATGCAACAACTCTTTGAGGGGTCCGTAGGTGGCCTGTTGCAAGGCTAAATTTCTGTTCCTATCCAATATACCCTAATTTTCCCGTGGCAGTCCAAATCTTCCCGACCTGCAACCCAGTTGACCTCTATTACCGGACCTAACGTTTGAATTTATTTTAATTTGTTTTCGTCCTGAACATGCATGAAATATTTGCCACTGGACGTTAAGCAACCAACAATCAATCAATCAATAAAAATAAGGATAAGTGGAAGTAATCAGTTATAGGCAACCGTACGGCCTTCAACAATGAGAAAAACCCATACCGTATGGTCGGCTATAAAAGGCCCGGATATGAAAAATTGAAAAAAATCATTTGAGAAAACTAACTATTTTAGAGTAAATGTCTATTAAATGACATTTGAACAAGAGCTACTTGTGTTATTAAAAAAAATGTTGTCCAAAAATTAAAATAAAATAGTTAAACATTTAAAGTAGTTTTTTTTTTATTTTAGTAAACCTGACTGGAGGAATTTCAGAGAATTTCAGAAAAAAAATCTATCTAATTTATATATTTTGTATCTTCAAAACATGACTCTAAAAGCCTTCAGGATGCAGGATTTTGCATCTAAGTTTTAAAAAATTTTTTTTTTGGGGGGGGGGGCATGCCCCAAGACCACCCTAGAAAATTTTGCGGTGATACTACTGAAAAATACTGAGAACATTCCAAAAAATAGTGATAGACTAAACTAGGGGTAAACACCTCTGTTGACGTCCTTTAAATGTACAATATGGACACAACAAAGCAATGCGAGAACATTCTCTGGCCTGATCTCGGATATGGTATAGTTATTTTTTGTATATATTAAAGACTCAATAATAGATAACGAATTGATTTGTGCAAGTATTCTCAGATTTTATTCCGACTCAGTAAACAATTGACATCGGCAGCATGATTTTTATAATAGTAGGTCACTTTTTCAAAGTTATTATAATTCAGAACACAAACTACGTGACAGTAGCCAATACCTCATTAATTTACATTTTACAAGAATAACGAATGTAGCTTTTTAAGTCATTTAACATCGATTAATTACTTTGCGTCTGGCTTAATTAACTAAATGATTGATTGATTGTTGGTTGCTTAACGTCCAGTGGCAAATATTTCATGCATATTCAGGACGAGAACAAATTAACAATAAATACAGTAGGTAGGTTCTGTAATAGGGGCTTCCGGGATTAAGGTCGGAGAAATTTAGACTGCCACGGGAAATGAGGGTGTATTGGATAGGGACAAAAATTTAGCCTTGTAACAGGTCACCTACGGACCCCTCAAAGAGTTGTTGCAAGGGTTCTTAACGTGCAAAGAGCGTGGCACTCTCTTTAAACGAGGCATCGGATTAAACGTCCCCATTCTGACCGGACGTGGCTGCAAATTTGTATATCCCGCACAGCCAAACGGACGCCCCACTTTGGCACGGGTTTTACTGCCGGTCGGAGGAAGACCAATGGTGACCATTATTCTAATCCCCAGTAAACCCTTGGGGGGAATTCACTAAATGTATTTACATTTAACTTACTATCAAGCATGAACCATAATGTATACCTTGCAACTGCAAGTATACTATTAAACATGTTTTAATTAATTGTATTGACTTTGCTGATATTCGTAGAAAGCATTTCAATGTCAAAAATATGTATGATTTATTTAATAGTATTCCAATTACAAATATTACAAACATCAGGCAGTTCATGTTCACTATAGTTATAATATAAGAAGTTTCAAATGTAACGGTAAATTACAAATATATCATTTGTGAATATGCATTCAACAGCAGTGAATAAGAATGTAGAAAACTTGGCTATAAAGAAATAGTCTTTAGTTACAATGCTCAATTGATGTGTGTCTCATGTTGTTTTATGTGCAGCAAGTTATTTTTTGACAAATGATACTTTATAATGCATCTAATAATTAATTTGAGTAGTCTGTACTTGATAATTTATTATTAAACTCATCAATGACTAAATGCTTTTTTTAAGTGTAACGTGGAAACAGAAGATACATTATTGTTATTTACAAGAATACGTTTGATGATTTTCGCTTTACATTGTCAAATTTTCCACCTCTTCCTCTACCACGGCCTCTGAACTGGCTGCCTCTTGTTTTGATCTATAAAACACACACAAATACAGATCAGATGAGCTGAAATAAAGGATATAAATGTAAATTGTAAAACTCTTCAAGTTTTGCAATAAGCCTGATAAGTAGAGATAGTATGATACTTGCATCACTGTGATGAAACTTAAACTGGCATTCCTCCATTTAGTTGAGATGTTACTCACAGTCAGTGATTCTTCGCATTGTTAATGGAAATCACTGAATAAAATGAGCAGTTGCCTAAAAACAAAAATATCAGCCAAGAATTATCAGTATCAATTAAAAAAACATTGAAATCACAAGCTGTTTAGAACTTTCCACAATTTTTACTTTTTCTGAACTGACAAATTGAAAGATAAAAACGAATTAAGGGAGACATGACACCTTTCTGAATAAAGTCTTATTAACTCTCTTCTTCTGTTAGGAATTTCTGAAACATTAGGCGATTCACTAAAAATACATAAAAAAACCTGATTATTTCAGTGTACCTGCATGACAAAAGATTGATTGATTGATTGCACTTTTCAAAAAGTTGTGCAGAATTTATCTTTGTTTCAAATAAAGAAATACTTGGCATGAGTAAAGTTTCATCCTGTCCAGTACTATGGAAAAATTTCACATGACATTTCATTGCATATAAGAAAATAACGATCACTGGAAGTTAACCAATAAAATTCCCCCCCCCCCCCCCCCCCCTTGTTTAACCTGTGTACAAGCTTTAGTAACCATGTAACCTCAAGTTTCCAAAATATTCTATAGAAACCTCAAATAAAAAAATAATGGTGCTTTGAAATACCCAAGATATATGTTTATGACCTAGAAATGTTTTACTGCAATGAAATGTAGGATCTATTACCCACAACTGTCAAATTCAAGGGAATATTTTTTTCGACCTATTTTCGTATGCAACCGGATGTGACGTACTATGATTTGGTGGTATTACACCTAAAGAAGACTTTTTTGTTAAATAAACTGAATGTGACTTTTTTCCTTTGTAATACTGGTTTTTTTTAAGCATTCCTGTCAAGTTTTGGCATAATCAGTTCAATACTTTGAGAAAAATCTAGTATAATGTAAGGCGACATCTACAGCGATTAGAGCAAAATTTCTTCGAAAAATCCAAACCAAGCCGCATCATGATAGAATATAGTGTGGACCAATAAATGATCAAATATTTATCTCATATGCCTACAAACAGTTGAATATGATACAAAAGATGACTTTAGGATGATAAATACTACTAATGGACCTCTTTGTCTTCCTTATAAGGTCTCTTTTAGTTCATTTATACCTCTCATTTCTACTTTTTAGGCTAATAAATAAAAATTTTGGGGTAACTTTCACTCATTTATGATAGAAATGTTATAATAAATGATTAATTGAAGTATTCAAGCTGAATGAACTATCCGTATAAAAGTTTACTGTCTCCAAGGATGTTTCAATAAGTCCTTACATAAAACTTAAATTTACGCCGCGTTCCAGAGAGGGACATAAAAAGCTTCTCTTTTGGTGAATAATTTGTTGTTACTGCTTTAAAAATAATTTCATTTACTTAAAACTATATATTTATTAAAGTATTTCTTAGGAAAATTTTTCTAGTATAGCAGAATATAAGAAATAAGGAGAAAAAGCTCCCCAAAACTCTAAGTATGGCTTGTTCTGTCAACTAATATTCATGGTAAAGTCCTATTTCAAGGAAATTTTCTCATAAAATGTTTTTGAGACTCAATCCACTCAGAATATTTCATTATTTGTAATATGTCACTTAAATAGCAAGAAATTTTAACACATGAGAGTACTCACAAGGTCAAAGGTGCATGTACAGCTTCCCATATTAGGTGTAATACCACCATTGATTTTCCCCTATTAGTCTTTGTTAAATTTGCACTTTTCAAAAAGTTGTGCAGAATGTATCTTTGTTTCAAATATAGAAATACTTGGCATGAGTAAAGTTTTATCCTGTCCAGTACTATAGAAAAAATTTCACATAACATTTCATTGCATATAAGAAAATAACCATCACTGGAAGTTAACCAATTAAATTTCCCCCCTTTTTTAACCTGTGTACAAACTTTAGTAACCATGTAACCTAAAGCTTCCAAAATATTCTATAGAAACCCCAAATAAAAAAATAATGGTGCTTTGAAATACCCAAGATATATGTTCATGACCCAGAAATGTTTTACTGCAATGAAATGTAGGATCTATTACCTACAACTGTCAAATTCAAGGGAATATTTTTTTTCGACTTATTTTCGTATACAACCGGATGTGACGTACTATGATTTGGTGGTATTACACCTTTAGGCATATATCTTTGAATATTGTTTTTATTGATATTAATATTGATAGTGTTAACAATAAATTAAAAGCAAACTTAATTTTATTGCTATATAGATATGCACATTCATGACCCTACACCCCAAGGGTGACTGGGGAATAGAAGTATGGTCACCATTGGTCTTCCTCCGACCGGCAGTAAGACCCTTGCTAAAGTGGGGCGTCCGTTTGGTTGAGCGGGATGTACAAATTTGCAGCCACGTCCGGTCAGAATGGGGACGTTAAATCCGATGCTTCGTGTAAAGAGAGTGCCACGCTCTTTGCACGTTAGGAACCCTTGCAACAACTCTTCTGTCCCTATCCAATATTCCCTCATTTCCCGTGGCAGTCTAAATTTCGCCGACCTTAACCCCGGACGCCCTTATTACAAACCTACCTATTGTATTTATTGTTAATTTGTTCTCGTCCTGAATATGCATGAAATATTTGCCACTGGACGTTAAGCAACCAACAATCAATCAATCAATTAAAGAATTATTTCATGAATACATAATATTTGCTCTCATTCGAATAATTTATTACAAATTGAATATAACTATTTTTAAATCATTCTCGTCGTTTTCCTTGTAACAGGTTTGGCATAAATTCTGTAATAGGGGCCGTCCGGGATTAAGGTCGGAGAAATTTTGACTGCCACGGGAAATGAGGGTATATTGGATAAGGTCAAAAATTTAGCCTTGCAACAGGTCACCTACGGACCCCTCAAAGAGTTGTTGCAAGGGTTATTAACGTGCAAAGAGCGTGGCACTCTCTTTACACGATTTAACGTCCCCATTCTGACCGGACGTGGCTGCAAATTTGTACATCCCGCTCAACCAAACGGACGCCCCCATTTTAGCAAGGGTCTTACTGCCGGTCGGAGAAAGACCAATGGTGACCATACTTCTATTCCCCAGTCACCCTTGGGGGTAATAATTCTTTAAAGTGCGTGCATACAGTATTACATTTTTTTGTAGCAGCTGTTCTCATATTCTTTATCGTTCATTATTCAAAATTGTAATCAATAAGATTATACAAAAGTTTACAACTAAGATTTATCTAAAAAAATCATTATGAATTAACAATTAATAATTATTATAATACAAACTAAAAAGTAATTTTGTAATGCATCAAATTTACACAATTGTCAATCAGTCAAACTGAAGCAACGTTGTTACTGGTTGTTTCCAACTTCTTCAATGGTGGCATACTTTCACTGTTGTTACTGCATTTTCATAATCAATAAAATCCACGAAGATTTCCGAAAATCTACTTGTTATAATCAAAGAGTTTCTTCTAATGACAGATTGTAAGATGATATTATGTTGTCTATGAACATCATGGACGACCTCCACCCTGTGGTTTTTCATGTTTTGTTTCTCCAAGTCATTATTCACATACCATCTTCGTTTCCGCTTTTATCTCTTCCGCGGTATACCTGATGCTTTTAAATATGGCATTGCAAGGTACTAGGGTATAGCAAAATTTTCTGACAAGCTGAGATGTTTGCACCATTTGCTTGAAATCCAGAATTAGTGTAGCCAGAAAACAACTTCTTGTGTTGTAAAAAATATTAAGATAATTCAATTGATTTTCCGCATTTTGCAGATTTATTTCAAGATAATCTTCTTTCATATTTTGACTGCTATCTTTAGCATGTTTTATGGTTTCTACAAAACATGGTGTTATTGACTGGTCATTGGCTTCCCCTGCTGATTGTAATACATTTGCTGCATTTTCAGTGGCTTACAACATCATTTATTAACATAGTAATCTTTGTGTATGGCCTTATAATTTACCTAGCATCCCTACACATAATTTCCTGTATTTGGCTGGGAACATCATTTATTAACATAGTAATCTTTGTGTATGGCCTTATAATTTACCTAGCATCCCTACACATAATTTCCTGTATTTGGCTGGGAACATCATTTATTAACATAGTAATCTTTGTGTATGGCCTTTTAATTTACCTAGCATCCCTACACATAATTTCCTGTATTTGGCTGGGAACATCATTTATTAACATAGTAATCTTTGTGTATGGCCTTATAATTTACCTAGCATCCCTACACATAATTTCCTGTATTTGGCTGGGAACATCATTTATTAACATAGTAATCTTTGTGTATGGCCTTATAATTTACCTAGCATCCCTACACATAATTTCCTGTATTTGGCTGGGAACATCATTTATTAACATAGTAATCTTTGTGTATGGCCTTATAATTTACCTAGCATCCCTACACATAATTTCCTGTATTTGGCTGGGAACATCATTTATTAACATAGTAATCTTTGTGTATTGCCTTATAATTTACCTAGCATCCCTACACATAATTTCCTGTATTTGGCTGGGACGAAAGGTCTTGTCATTTGTTTCCGTTTTCTGTTGGCAGTACATATGTCATGTATCAGTACTTTAAAAAAGGCCTTTACTGTAACTTTTGTTTCAATAATATTCAGGGCTTTCAACACCATAACTTATATGCTTTTTGGAGTTACCGGTCCTTGGTATGGTGACATGAAATTTTGAACGAGAGAAAAAATGTAAAAAAGGTGTAAAACATCTAATTTTGAGATATGTAATAGCGGTAGAACGGTTACAACTGAATATATATGTTTGAGATAACAATTTAGTAGTTTGTACCAATAAATACCTGTAATTAATAATCAGAATTCAAGTACTGGACATGTCAACAATTATGAACGACGCTCTAAATAAAACAGTCTTGAAAAAGGAACAAATACAAGTAGGTAAATCAGCAAAAACTATTCCAGATTCACCAACTCCAAATTCTACTTTACTTGTCTCCGAGATGTTACAACCTACAAAATATTATTAATGAGTATTTAGATTTACATTTTGTTAGCCATATCACTGAATGGCTATATTAGGTATTTTTGGAATTGATTTGCTCTTTAACGTTTGGATAAGTCTTTTGGTTTTCAAATATTTTGGACTTAATGAGCTGATCACAAAAGATACATAATTTGTCAAAAAGCACATCTGGCGCAATAAAATAGATATACTGTTTATGATATTAAACTTACATTATAATTAATAATTCATTTAAGATATTAAATGTTCTCACAAAATTCTTTCTAGTATTGAAGACAATGGGTGTCATAGCCCAAGGCTAATGTACACACCACCTTTACTAGACGGGATATAGTATGAACAAATAGGAACGTAAATTTGCTCAATTAGACCAAAACCTTTCATATATTGATACACAATGTTATTCATACTACATGAAAATGTTGCTTGAATTTTCTAACAATACAGCCCCCAAGGGTGACTGGGGAATAGAAGTATGGTCACCATTGGTCTTCCTCCGACCGGCAGTAAAACCCGTGCTAAAGTGGGGCGTCCGTTTGGCTGTGCGGGATGTACAAATTTGCACTGTACCCTCCAATATATTCCAATATACCCTCATTTCCCGTGGCAGTCTAAATTTCTCCGACCTTAATCCCTTAATCTATTACAGAACCTACCTATTGTATTCATTGTGAACTTGTTTTCGTCCTGAATATGCATGAAATATTTGCCACTGGACGTTAATCAACCAACAATCAATCAATCTAACAATACATGTATATCGTCGCTGTTATGCAAAAACCCCGTATCTCATGTGACGAAAAAGTGTAGTCGGATTGGTGAGAAATCTTGTTGTGCGAAAATATCGTATATCAAAACAAAAACACCCGGCACGACAGCTGACATATAACAGGTATAGTTTTATCAATTTAAGGTTTTCAAAGCTGACAACCCCAATGGGTGACTGGGGAATAGAACTATGGTCACCATTGGTCTTCCTCCGACCGGCAGTAAAACCCTTGCCAAAGTGGGGCGTCCGTTTTGGCTGTGCGGGATGTACAAATTTGCAGCCACGTCCGGTCAGAATGGGGACGTTAAATCCGATGCCTCGTGTAAAGAGAGTGCAACGCTCTTTGCACGCTAAGAACCCTTGCAACAACTCTATGAGGGGTCCGTAGGTGTCCTGTCGCATGGCTAAATTTCTGTCCCTATCCAATATACCCTCATTTCCCGTGGCAGTCTAAATTTCTCCGACCTTAATCCCGGACGCCCCTATTACAGAACCTACCTATTGTGTTTATTATTAATTTGTTCTCGTCCTGAATATGCATGAAATATTTGACACTGGACGTTAAGCAACCAACAATCAAGCAATCAATCAAAGCTGATATAGCTTAGAAATAATGAAAAGCTTTAAAATTACAATATATATTTAAACTTTTTATGCATTTTTTGAAAGATAAACAAACCAAACAAAAAGTAGAAGTACCAATCACCATTTTGTACGGTACAAACAGGTTCTTTAACGTTGCTTATAGACATGTAATAGTTATTTTCAGTAAAAATACAATTGTAGTGGTTATTTCATTCGGTAGCTGTGTTTATATGAGTTGCAATTCGTTCATTTGAAGGTGTTTTATTGTCCGACATTTTAGCTCCAACGGTGAATTGAGATACGATGCTTTAGACCGAAATATATATAAAGATTGTTGCTTTGATTAGTGCAATAATTCAGATAAATAAATAAAACTAACAGAAGATTGATTGATTGTTGGTTGCTTAACGTCCAGTGGCAAATATTTCATGCATATTCTGGACGAGAACAAATTAACAATAAATACAATAGGTAGGTTCTGTAATAGGGGCGTCCGGGGTCAAGGTCGGAAAAATTTAGACTGCCACGGGAAATGAGGGTATATTGGATAGGGACAGAAATTTAGCCTTGCAACAGGTCACCTACGAACCCCTCAAAGAGTTGTTGCGAGGGTTCTTTACGTGCAAAGAGCGTGGCGCTCTCTTTACACGAGGCATCGGATTTAACGTCCCCATGCTGACCGGACGTGGCTGCAAATTTGTACATCCCGCACAGCCAAACGGACGCCCCACTTTAGCAATGGTTTTACTGCCGGTCGGAGGAAGACCAATGGTGACCATACTTCTATTCCCCAGTCACCCTTGGGGTACTAACATAAGAAAAAGCACCCCTTTTGAAAAAATAAAAAATGATTAAAAAGCGAAGAATGTATGACAAAATTTTACAGAAAAAATACGAAATTAATATTCTTTAAAATGACTCATGATAACGAAAAAATGCATTTAATTCAAGAATTATTTAGTCAAAATAATATGTAAAATATTCATGAGCTGAAAATAAAATGCTTGATCAATACAAATAAATTTTCTTTCTAAGGTTTGATCGAGTAATGTCTAAACAAGATGTCACAGTCGGCAAATTCAGACTCTACTGAATACGAAGAAGAATGGACTTGTTTTATATGTAATCTTGTAGCAAATGATAGATTTTCTTTATATACTGAACTATTAAGTGCTTCATGTGTTATATTGATTGAGTCAAATGGAACCAGATGGTTAAAATGTGCTTGATGTGATAGACGATACCACATGAATTGTGTCACAAATATACCTAAAAACATAACTAACGACGATTTTCCTGAGGGTGTTTATTTATGTGACGGATGTGGATGGTTTGTAAGTGGAGCTTATGACTCTGACAACAATTCAAATTGATCATGTCCAAATATGAATTTAGACACGGATTATAGTATGAATAAAGATACAAATATATTGCAAACATCTTTAAAGAGAGAACGTGGACATTATTCTTCAAAAGGACGGCATTTTGACTTCATTCCGACAATATATTACGCTTGGTTTAAAGTAAATTAACCTCGATATCAGATCATCGATAGAAAACCGAATAATTTTGACAAGTACCAAAGCATAGAGTGGAAATTTCACCCAAATTGCAAAAATGGATGCTAATAGATTATCACTAGGACAACAGTTAGTTGAACTTGCAATGAAAAACAAAGATGTCGAAAACAGAACTTTGGAATCCTCTCAGTCTATTTCTATGTTAAATGCATCAACGTTTCTTCGCATTCAAGGAGAAACACTTCAAAATTATCGTCAGATCAAAGACTTGGAATGTGATGAATCTGACAGTTTTGATTCAGAAAAAGAATTTTCTCAACCATATTTAGATGATTCCACAAAAGACCCAGACTGGGGTCCAGAAAGAGATTCAAATAATGATGATGCAATTTATTCAGAAAATGAGGATTCAGACTTGGAAAAGAACAATCTACAATCAGAGAAATCAGTTCTGGAGCCAGAGAATAACATTATCCAAAAAGATGATGCAGGCCTTGAAAACAAAGGACACACTAGAACTAAAGGAAAGAAAAAAGCACCAGCCGAGTGGTTGAAGAATACAAATAAAAAACTAAGAATGGAAGGCAAAAAATACAAAGGAGTCCTAAAAAATGAGAAAGGAATAAGAACCTACTGTGTTGACCGAGAACAGAGAATACTGGCTCCTAGTGGATGTACCAACAAATGTAAGAAATCAGAGAAAAGAAAGGGTAAAATATTTGAAGAAAAAGAAAGAGAAAAAGTATTTAACCGTTTCTGGCAACTCATATAGGAGGAAAAGAAAGTATTTGTGTGTAATCTAGTTGAGAAACATGTGAAACAAACAACTGTTGACGCAAGCAGAAGGAAATTTTCGTACTCATATTTCTTGACCAAAAAACGGTCAAAAATTTCTTGTGCAAAAGCATGTTCCTAAGTACACTAGGTATCGGAGAAAAGATGATGTATGAATGGATTTTGAACTCAAAGAATGGAATTCCTCATAAGTCAACTGTCAAAAGACGTGCCAAACAGTATGACATTGACAGAAAACAATATGCAAAATCATTTATAGAACGCCTACCTAAACTTCCTAGTCACTATTGTCGTGCCTCTAGTTCTAAAGTTTACCTTGAACCTGTCTTCAAGGCATTATCAGATTTGCAAAGAGAATACAGAAAAGAGGCCAAAAAAGATGACAGTCCTGTGATAAGTCGAACTATGTTCCACAACATCCTTGACGAATTAAACATTTCATTGTTTCAGCCTAGAAAGGACCAATGTGACAGTTGCTGTGGGTATGAAGCCGAACACATCGATAAAAAGGAAACAATCAGGGCGGAAAAGAATAAGGACAAAGAAGCAGCATTGACAAAAGATGACACGAAAGTCATTAGTTTAGATCTTCAGGCTCTTTTAATGTGCCCTTTATTAAAAGCGAGCGCAATGTATTACAAAACAAAACTGTCCTGCCATAACTTTACAATATTTGACATGAAAACTAAAGATGTTATTTGTTATTTTTGGACAGAAGTCGAAGGTGACCTAACATCAAATTCATTTGCATGTGTTGTCGATTACATAATGAGTTTGGACAATAGCATTTAAACTATAATAATATACAGTGACGGTTGCACATACCAAAATAGGATCTTGCTTTGTCCAATGCACTATTGAAAGTAGCCTACGATAAACAAAAATTACTATTTTTCAAAAGTACCTAGAAAGGGGTCATACACAAATGGAGGTTGATAGCGTTCACAGTGTCATAGAACGTTAACTAAAAAACAAGCCTATTTATGTGCCGCAGAATTATGTAGATATCTTTAAAGTATCCCGCCTTAACGTTCATATGACGTAAAATATCTCTCACATCAGTTTTTCAAGAAGTATTCTGATCTAAATTATTACAACTCTATTTCTCCAGGTTCTAAGGTTGGTGATAATGTTGTCACTGAGATCCGTGCTCTTATGTACTTACCTGAGGGAGAAATAAAGTATAAACTGACAATGTCGGGGGATTACTTAGAATTACCAAGACGGGCAAAAATTTCATCACTTAGAGATACGGATCAAGTAGCTAATCTTCAAGATTCTTCTTTGTCTATTAAAGACTCGAAGTATAAGCACCTCTAAGAACTGAAAAGTGTTGTTCCTAGAGATTTCCATGCATTCTATGATAACTTACCACATGCATAACAATGTCTGATATGTTTTATGTACATGTATAAAGAAAGGATATTTTGTAGTCTGATATTCTTCGACTTTCTCGTGTGTTCATTTAATAATAACAAATAAAACTATATGACTTAGGAAAAGTCATTTTATGTTTAAAAAATGCATTGACATTTCCAATGTTATTTTTTATTATCATAATTTAGATACAATATCAAAGGATCGGTGTTGAAAAACTGTTTTGGAAATATATTGACTTTCTGGTTCTTTTTTTTGTTGACAGTTTTATATTGTCTATTTTTTTCTGCTATCATTCTGTATTCGGCATTAAGAATTGTGCATGTACGGTGGATTTTGTTTGTATGTTTTTTTTTATAGTTTAAAGAATAAACAGTAAGATTATGTGTTTATTCAAACAATAGCAAATTATAAAAATGCATCAACCATAGCAAGGGTCACCTCTGTTTTTTGTGGGGTTAGTGTTGCTCAGCTTTTAGTTGACTGTGGTGTGTTTTGTGGACTGCTGTTTGTTTTTCCGTCTTTTTCTTCATTTTTTGCCATGGCTTTGTCAGTTTGTTTTACACAGTTGAGTTTGATTGTCTCTTTGGTATCGTTCGTCTCTCTTTTATTGTAGTCAGTAACAAGCCATCCTTTTATTGAATCAAACAATACGCCTTGGAATCACTGATTTTCTTTAGAAATATTGTCAAGTTAATATACCAACCATTATTAGGATTGATATTTTTACCATATAAATGTCAAAATGCCTTTTGTGTATCTATGAATTATAAACTGTCTTTAAATCTAAAGATTGCGTCATCTATGTTGCTCTTTTTTATATTCAATATAAGTCTAAAATATCGTAGATTTTTTATGGTCTGATGATAATAAAGAAAAATATCGTATCTCAGCTGACAACCAATGGGATTGCAGCAGGAAAAAAAATTACATACATTATCAATACTTGATTAAATTTACAATCAATTTTTCAAATTTAAGGTTTATATAATTAAAAAGATCGATATGAGTCAGTTTTTACTGCCTGGTGTAAAATTATCAAAACCTTATGTACGAGGTTTTTGCATAACAGCGACGATATAACATAAATGATTTTGTTTTACATATTATTATTTAGTTCATAAGTGGGAAAAAAGAGAAATTTATAATAAAGGAGGAGCTAAAAATATATGCAAAGCGTTATTCTATGGTGAAAATGCAGAACGTGCAATTGTGGACACATTAAAGAAACATCACCCTGATGACTTAGTAACTGGAGCAGCTGCTATCATACAAAAGGAATGTAAGCTCAGTCGCAAAAATTTAAGATCCAAATAACAAGACAAGACACACAACGCAGTTATTACTTTTACCTCGAACAAATACAGTACAGTTGATACAATCAGACCAAGTAATTGTGTGGATTTGATCTTGTGCATGGACGTTGTTCAAATAGGGTTCGATTTTCAGTCTTAAAACTTTTTTTAGAAATGGGTATACATTGATTACAGCCTTACATACATATAAAAAAAAACTGCCGACTGTTAAAGACAATAGTTGTTTTCTCAATTTTCCTTCAAAGATTCAAAAAAATATTATGAACAGGAGGAGAGGTAGAGTATACTAGACACCTTCTCTTTCTATAATAATATAAAAGATAATACATAGCCCAAAACTGTAAAATTTCCTAAAAATGAACTTTTTCTGGACAGTAACAATAAGTTGTCCTGTTGGTCTGAAGATTACTTAACAGGTTGATCTAAACATATTTAACACTTTCATAACATTTCATCAATAAGATATCGTGATAAAAACTAAAATCCTTTTAAACTATTACAACAAATTCATATTTTGGAATAAATTCCAATTTCTTTTAAAGATGAAACAAATATTTCAACAGGAACATTATTTAATGATTTTAAAGTATATAAAGAAAAACATCTCTTCAAAACCAGTACTTGTTGATGAGAGCACTCAGTGCAACTCAATGAAAGGTATCATATCAGAATTTAAGTCGAATATAGACAATTTAGAGTGTATGGCAGAGGAAAAGACGTAAAACGTCAACCAAGAAATTAAGGAGTTTACATTTAGAAGTACTACACAAGGTAAACCATTTACTGATCAATTAAGGCAGGTGTATTACTGCTTTCGTAGCAGAAAGATTGGTCTGGAACACATTAGCTTATCACTAGATGATCTACCTAGTATTTCCACAGCAGCAAAACTAACTTACGAGCTAGGAATAGTAGCAAGGAATCACGCGAAGGATGAGCTTGCTCCCTTAGACAAAATAACGATGCAAAGAGATACCACAACAAAACGAGGTAGACATTTTGTCGGTTTAGAGTTTTCGATAGGTGAAAAAGTACTTACTGCTAGCTTAAGAGAAATTGCAAATGGGAAATCATGTCCGGAACAACACATGTGTTTTAGGTCTTCAGCAGAGAATCGGAATAACGGATCTGGCACGGTGCCTTACCTTTCTTGTATGATGGATCGGACAATAGTGTCTTTATCACCGGCTTGTATCCTTTGAATTTCGTTTATGTGGTCGCCGATATTTCCACGCTTATAAAATGGTCTAGATCTTGTATTCGCTGTTTTTTTTATAATTGCAGTTCTTGTCGTGTACTTGCTTCCTTGTGCTAGGTACATTGTCACCTCACATTTGTTCGTCAACTTGTACACATTCAGCGGTCTGTTTTTACGGAACATCTCGGACATCTTTATCCTAACGCTTGCGGGTGTTCTTAAATATACCTCACCAAATTTTGAATTACCATGAGGTGCTAATCCTGGACTTTCCTTTATATTCCACTACAGCAAAATTTTCCTTTGCGAGTTGTCCTAACCAATAAACTCTCTTTTTATAATTACAATGTTGCATAGCTCCTACTAAGCTCAAACACGGTCTACGGAGTTGGTTGTTGGGCCATTGGAACATATACTTTCTTCTTGTTAACCAATTTTTGACTAGGCAGTCAACACCATCTCTCTTACAAATGAGTCGTAATCCGTTAGGTGTTTGTTGATAAAAAATATTTCGGTTTCGAACCATTGATCTTATACCCCCCTAAGGGTGACTGGGTAATAGAACTATGGTAAATTAGTCTTCTTCCAACCGCCAGTAGAACGCTTGCCAAAGTTGGGCGTCCGTTTTGTTATGCGGGATGTACAAGTTTGCAGCTACGTCTGGTCAGAATTGGGACGAGAAATCCGATGCCTCGTGTAAAGAGATTGCCACGCAAAGAACGCTTGCAACAACTCTTTCAGGGCTGTAGGTGACCTGTTGCATGGCAAAATTTCTGTCCATATCCAATATACCCTCATTTTCCAATGGCAGTCCACTTTTCAAGCAATTTGTAAGTAGGCAGCACTTACTATCCTGTTGTCTTGGACAACTTCATAAAAATTCCCTATCATAACACATAGAGAAGCTAAGTATCTCCAATAGAGTATAAACTCGAAGTAGTAAATGGTATACTTCTGTGACTGTTCACGCAAGCGAAACTGCCCTGAAAAAAAAATTACCATCAAGGGTATCTTAGTGGGATACATTTTTTCTAACACAAATGGATGGTACCAACGGAGAATGCCAGTTGTTACTTACGATAACGCCTGGGGGATGAGCTTGGATTAATCGGATCTGGCATAGTTCGATCATATGTTTGTAGTGGTAGTAGTAGTACACTCTCGGATTTTGTTATATTTCTAACTTTTCTGGGTAAACTCCCGATTACACTACCCAATCAACAATAGAGATTGCATTGTTGACGAGTGATGTTTTGTTGTATGTTCATTTCATCAGTAACAATATACAAAACCTAGCCTTAAAGCGATAACAAGGAGTCCAAACACGTTTTTCCTTTTCCTTTTTTGCCTGTTTTAAGAATAAAGAGCACAATAAGTAAAATTATATTGGATTTCCAACTTCATACAGCTTGGTAATCGAACAATGTTTACATGTTATTTTCAAAATGAACTTTAAGGCTTCAATTAGTTACATAACATTTTAAAACATATATAGATGTCTGCCAATGAATTAAAATTAAACGGCAGATAATCAAATAGTTATTGTTAATCAAATAAATGAAATTGTAAATATTTGAAATATAGATCATTACATGATTCATTCGGGCTGTGAGTCCCATATGATCACGTTCGTATTTGTTTGTAGCACCGCAATGCATTGTTTATTGTTTTATTTTCATATTGTTTAGTGAACTGTATGGTACGCATATAAGATTATTCTAATCTTTTGAAAAGTTGATACTGATTTACAGTTCCTAGGAGTTAACTCGAACACACTGAGTAGTAGTGACCCTGATACAACTGACAATTGAATTGTTGAATTGAATTTGGATTGAATATGGGTGTACTTGCCCCAAACATGCAGGAATAAGGAGCAAATTAGGGGCCAAAACAAGCTGTTTTCTAGTTTCCAGGCTGTGATTAAGTGCAAGGTTCTCTCTTAACTTGTACTACAAGGTTCCATACCACAAAGGGAAAGCTGGGATAAAGTTGGGGGGTGGGGGGGGGGGGGGTGGTAATTACTTCAAAGGGGGTTCAAAAAGATTGGGGGTGGGGTACCACTTTTTTTAGGTTTATATTTTTTGTTTTTTTTTTGTTGAAAAGTTTGGAAATTTCAAGTTTTTGGAATTCTTCAATGCACAGTATTGCGCAAAAGATTTTTAATATCTTTTGTCCACATTTTGTTGTGTGTAAGGAACCATTTAAATTCATACAGTAACAAGCTTTATATTGTGTCCAAAGTTGCAGCAACTTTTCAGGGTTCAACCTCTGTGGTCGTATCAAGCTGCGCTTAGCGAAGTATTTTATTTGTTATATTACCTTTATGTTTCCTTTGTGCTGACTGTTTGCATTTGTTTTGATTCCCCACCCATTTTTTCTGCATTTCGGTAAATAATTCTTCAAAACCGTTTCTGCCTACTCCTCTGCACAAATAATGTGTGTATCCCTTTGGTGCTTCAAATATCATGATTAAAAGTATATCTACATCACTGGCTTTTAAATGATCAGGTTTCAGCGCTGTTGTTTAATGCAGTAGATAAACGGCGTCTTGTACGGGAATGTATGAACGAAAATAATTGTGTCGTTGTTATTACGAAGAGTCTAACTTGCGATATCTCTCTGGTGTTTTAAACATAGGATACTATGACCGACCGTGCGAGAGCTGTATAGCTACACAAGGTCGTGAAAAACTCCCATCATCAAGGTATACCACTGTTCACAAGTCTTTTTCTACAGTGATTTATGCATATATATTTGAGTCAATCATTTATCGAGGTTTCTACAGATATATCTTAATATTATATCGAAAAATGTTATTTATACTTAGCATTTGTTACAGGTTGGACGTGGACGTCACACAGGTGAGTTTTAAAATAATTTTGTCGTTGTTATTACTTCGAGTGATATTATGGCGTCAAAATTATTACCGAACTTGCATGGACTAGCAATTGTAGCTAAATAGGGCCAACGAAAAAATCAAAATGCCATCTTTTTGGAAATACCTAAAGGAACATTCGTCTACGTTACAAATAGAGGCAACAGTAGTATACCGCTGTTCAAAAGTCATAAATTGACTGAGAGAAAACAGATCCGGGTTACAATCTAAAAACGCCACGTCCGGTAGAATGGGGACGTTAAATCCGATGCCTCGTGTAAAGAGAGTGCCACGCTCTTTGCACGTTAAGAACCCTTGCAACAACTCTTTGAGGGGTCCCCCGTAGGTGACCTGTTGCAAGGCTAAATATCTGACCCTATGTATTATACCCTCATTTCCCGTGGCAGTCTAAATTTCTCCGACCTTAATCCCGGACGCCCCTAGTACAGAACCTACTTATTGTATTTATTGTTAATTTGTTCTCGTCCTGAATATGCATGAAATATTTGCCACTGGATCTTAAGCAATTAACAATCAACCAATCAATCAATCTAAAACCGAGGGAAACACACCAACTATAAGAGGATAACAACGAAATAACAGAACACAGAAGTGCAACAAAAAACAAACAACAATGCAACATTCATAGAAACAAACTATGAGATAACAACTGCCATATTCCTTACGTGGTAGAGGACATTTTAAGAAAAAATGGTGGGTTAAACCTGGTTTTGTGGCTAGCCAAACGTCCGCGCTTTATGGCAGTATTAAATTTAGCGTTAAAATGGCAAAATTACATGACGGGACCAAAGTACAAATAAATGCAAAAACACGAAAGACAAAGAAATACATATATAAACAATATAACTGTACATTTCGACATATTAACCACAGAATAACAAGGAATAACTAAACTAATTTAGGACAGTTCACAAAAACAGCTTAATAGAATTACGAAGTGTGTGTCTGTAACTCGAACGGATAACGCCACTAAAAGGAACGTCACAAGTAAATTTCTATAAATTGGATATAAATAAGATTAGCTTTCTAAGTATGTTATTTGATGTATATAACAATAACAAGAATACTAACATAGAATTGTGTTAGTTATAGTGTAACTAACTAAATCGGCCTTTCTTCCAAATCAAACTGTAAAACAAATAAATCCTGTGCACATAGTTGCTTTGAACTAAAATCATACAAATGAATTGGGTGACTTATTATCTTTACCTTTCCATAAGAATAAAATACAAGAGTTATATGCTCTTTTTGTCCCACCCCCAAGGGTGACTGGGGAATAGAAGTATGGTCACCATTGGTCTTCCTCCGACCGGCAGTAAAACCCGTGCTAAAGTGGGGCGTCCGTTTGGCTGTGCGGGATGTACAAATTTGCAGCCACGTCCGGTCAGAATGGGGACGTTAAATCCGATGCCTCGTGTAAAGAGAGTGCCACGCTCTTTGCACGTTAAGAACCCTTGCAACAACTCTTTGAGGGGTCCGTAGGTGACCTGTTGCAAGGCTAAATTTCTGTCCCTATCCAATATACCCTCATTTCCCGTGGTAGTCTAAATTTCTCCGACCTTAATCCCTTTATCTATTACAGAACCTACCTATTGTATTTATTGTGAACTTGTTCTCGTCCTGAATATGCATGAAATATTTGCCACTGGACGTTAAGCAACCAACAATCAATCAATCTTTTTGTCCCTGCAGCCAAAGTGCATCTCAGGGGCTTAAATATCAAATGAAAGAACTCTCAACAATTAATTCTTTTAAGCTGTCCTATTCAAGAGACTTTAATTACCCATTTCTTCATTTTAAGGGAATATTCAACTAAGTTAGCAATTACATCTGTTAATTTACCACACATGCTAGGATTAAATTAATTTTACATTTTTTTATATGACCACACAAATTGTGCTCGTTTATCTTTGTTATTGTTTATTTTAGTTTCGGTGTGAAAACTTTTGTTGACCAATGTTTAAATCGTGAGAAAACCTGCCCCTGAACTTGTTTCACTGTTTCTAAATGATTTAGTTCAATTTGTATCTAATGCATATGATTGGTTGTCAGATGTTTACACTGCTGTTCAAACTGCTCTTGATACTGAAGATTTCCTGTTAAAGATTCAATCTTATCAGTCCCCTAACGACGAAGTCGTAGGGAACTTAAGGGTTTGCACTCCGTCAGTCAGTCTGTTTGTCCATCTGTCAGTCCGGCAAATTAGTATTCCACACTTTTTTCTTTTGTGCTTGAAAATATTTATTTGATATTTGGTATATAGTTAAATCATGGCAAGTTACAGGTCAGTTTTGAATTTTGTTCCGTTCTGATGATTTTGTGCAGAGTTAAAGTTTTTGGGCTTAGAAAACTCCCTTAAGTACACAAATATATCTGCAGTAATTTTGCATTGCACAAAATTTTAATTCCACCAGGTATTTCAGAAAAGCTCGTTGAATCATGCAAGAAGTTGACTACCGTCTCGAAACTTGGAGATGGCTTTTTGGGGGCTGGACCTTCACCAGTTTTATTCACTTCTATTCTATGCTCTGTCGAAGCTGACTTAGCTTTTGTTGTTAGGTTTCTCCATTTGTCCCTCATCTCTTAGGTTCTAATTGCAACACCAAGACCATTTGTTTTGTTGGTAATGTTTGTCCATATTCTATTTTTCTCATTGTTTGTTGTACTGTTGCTGTTTTTCCCTCAGTGCAGCAAACAGTTTTCAACATCTGTCTGGATGATGTTATCCTCTAACTGGAAAAGTTGGTTTTCCTAAATCTTGTTAGCTTCTTAGGATTGACTGTTGCGTCCATTTTGTTTACAGTTGACAAAGTTTAGGTGCTTGCTCATTTGTATTTATAGGCAAATTTGCATTATATGTGTTAATCCTGGCTTAATCAAGTGATGAAAATTGAATACAATTATAAGTTAATGCAACGATTAAAATATACTCAGCAACAGATTTTAATCATTGCTTTAGCTAATCAAAATATAAGTAGAATTTATCATTTGATTAGCTAAACAACAAGTCGAACAACGGACCCTAGGTGCAAGCAACGGGGCATGTTCAAAATTAAACACTACATTTGTCATTTTGTTAACTGTTGTCATACATATTTTCTCTTTTTTTTCAAAATATTCTTTTAAATCTCCTACTGCACTTGTTCTGTTTTCAGTCCGATTTCTTGGTCGAATATTTCGCAGAACTCTGCGAGTCTATCAGTTGGGTTGGTGGTGTCGAAACTATCTACAACACTAATATTAGACCCCATAGTCAATACTGGTGTTACAAATGGATTCTTTAAAAGCAAATCCGATCGGATTTATAACTAAATAGCTACAACTTAGGTTTTCAGTTTCCATATCTTGTATTATTTTTAAGTGTTTTTCATCTTTCTCTAGACTGCTGTTGTGAGAGTTTGTTTTCATGGATTGGACCCTCAACTTCAGATCAAAGTTTCTAAGTTTTGTTACAAGTCTTGCACATTAAAAATCCTCTCGGAAAGAACAGACTATTCTGGTACTGCTAAAACACGTTTTACGATTACAGATAAACCTGGGACTGTTATAACACATTGAAGTCTCAGGATAGACGTAATTGCGTTATGAAGAGATATTATTTTGATAAGTACTACGAAGGATATTTCAAAGGGAACTCTAAAGTAAGGGGGAAATGGTGAGGAGAAAGGTCTCAAGATTTAAAGAAAACAAATAAGAATATCCGAGTTCTAAAATTGTACTCGAGTACTCGTTGCCATCCATAGTTTTATGAGTTTTAAGTAGACACATTCTTACTTATAGTAGAAAACAAAATATGGGATAGTCATCATACGCCAAGGTCCAAACACATTTATGTCTTTGAAATGACGATACCATTTATTACATTTACTTTGAATGAAAGGTCCAAACACATTTATGCCTTTGAAATGACGATACCATTTATTACATTTACTGTGAATGAAAGGTCCAAACCCATGTATGCCTTTGAAATGACGATACCATTTATTACATTTATTTTGAATGAAAGGTCCAAACCCATTTAGGATCGATCTTTCATTTGTATTTCTTTGATCGGGAAATGTATGATAACGAAACTTGATAATGAATGTGTCAATTTCATTTAAATTGGCAACATCTTTGATTTATGTTATCGTCAACCTCACCTATAGGCTGGGGCACATGTGATACAATCTGAATGGCATTGTCTTGCTTATCACGCTAGGCTGAAAAGGATTTGGCATATTCAAATCTTGTATAGCTTCAACATTGATGTCATTGCGCGCTAACTCGTGTGTGGAGGATGTTCTTCCTCGGTCAGATGAGGCCTTCTCTTGCGCATCTGAAGTTTAACAAAATAATTTAATATACAATAAACAAAAATCCTATTGTAAAATTACGTTGATGCATATTTTTTACTTTACTGCCACTGACTTAGAAAAATTTTAATATTTAGATAAAGATATGTGGTAAGGTTAAAAATACAATTGTGAATGGAAGAGACGACAACCCGACCAAAGAGCAGAAAACAGCCGAAGGCCACTAATGGGTCTTCAACACAGCGAGAAAATCCTGCATCCGGAGGCGTGCTTCATCTGGCCCCTTAAAAATATGTACTAGTTCAGAGGGACAGTCAAACTCATAGATCGAAAACAGACTGACAACGCCATGGCCAAAAATAAAAAGACAAACACACAAATAATAGTACAGATGGCACAACATAGAAAACTAAAGACTAAGCAACACGAACCCCACCAAAAACTGGGGGTGATATCAGATGCTCCGGAAGGGTAAGCAGATCCTGCTCCACATGTGGCACCCGTCGTGTTGCTTATGTTATTACAAATCTGGTAAATAATCTAGTTCGGTAAGTCACATTCGTGAAAAGGGAACGATATTGTAGTTACGACATAAGGAACATATCCGATATCATCTTTGAAACGGTTATTCCATAACGGTCAACCAACGTAAAACTTACGAAGGGATGATTTCAACCTTACCATTTGGAACTCTTGGTTAAATAGCTTTCTTGTGAGCAGCAATCCTCTATCAAGGAAATCATGATAGAAAACACAAGCCCTGGAATATCGTATCAATTGGGAGATATATACTCCGTATTCTGGCGCTGCTGGAATGTTGCTACATAGAAATGGAAAGTTCACAATTGGGAAGCTGAAATCATCTCTTTTGTCGTAAAGTTTTGTTTTCAACCGACCCTCAATCAATTAAACTGATTGAAAGATTGTTTTTGTCATATCATATAAATATCAAGCACAACCCCTCGCGTTAGGGGTTTAGTATCATACCATCATAAATATATATAAGAAGAACATAACCCGTATCATGCAACAACTGGTTGGAGAATAAATGTGTTTATTTCAGATGCAAAGACATTATATGTCAATCCATATTAAAGTAATATATTCCATCTTTAATGACCTGACAACAGTATCGTAATTATATCTCTTCTTAATAAGTCTGTTTAAAGGTTTTGTTAGCCCCCAATGCGAATGCCGACACTTTTGTGCTTTGTAAAGAATAGCACGATAAAAGACCGGATGTAAAACAATAGAACGCACTATCAAGACGTCTGCATGTTGACTTGCATTTACTAATGATGTCCCTGCACCGATGACAAAATTTAGTAAATGCTTTGACTAGTTCGCGATATCGAAAACCGATATCGATAATAATTTTTCAGCAATACATAGATTTCTTTTGTTAAAATCTAATACAAACACCAGCGAATCGAACAGGTTGAGATGTATAAACACCATAAGATGGTGACAACGGAACTTTTAGACAACTATCCTTTGAGTTTAGTGGACAAAGACAACAAGCAATAATAGGTGACCACGCAATATTTAACAGTGATAAATACTCATTCAGTTCTGTATAGTCAGCTAAAATATGCTCTGGCATGAAAAATGTTAAACAATGCAGAGCACAGCTGGCATTAGTATTTCATCCATAAAATAGAAGCACAAATGATCTCAAGCAAGTTACTTATTATTCAAATTTTCTAGAGGCATATGTTTAAGTATTGTTGTTGGCTTATTGCATTACTGGATCGGATACGCATACCCCATATATTAATATAAAAAATAAAATTAATGTTGTACATTTCAGTGGTACATGGGCTATTGTTATGTGCTTTGACTGCTTCAAATCACTGTTATTTATACTCAGTATGTGTCCCTACTCGTAGCCATAACTATACCATTTCTGTCTTGTTTTCTCCCTGAGAAAGGAAGTTCATCAATCAAATACTATATACAAAATCATAGAAACTTCAACATTGCTTTTACCAACGCATTCTGCTGCTCTCCTCCAAGTTTTATGTTTTACCGGCCAAATATCCTTGAATTATTTTGAATGGCTTGCAGAAACTCTGTTATATCCTTCTGCATATTGTGTTTGCTGCATTTTTAGGATTATGACACATTAATGCTGGTGGTCGTTGTATGTCCTGTTCTTTTTTCAGTTGTTCCAAGTCTGATTTAGATTTTATGTTGGGTGTTGTTTCCCTTAGCTGGAAACTCATAACATCATAATAGTGTGAAAGTGCTGCAAATAAAATTCAATCTTGATCAATAACTTCCATTTCGAAAATGGGTCAAGAAACCTCAAGATCCTACGAAAATCTTGAGATTCTCTTTTTCCGACACCGGGGTAAAGTAGAAACGGTTTTGAAACAGAATATTCGAGGGATATCCCATGTCCATCCGGACCATAAATCCACAAGCTAAAATTCCTGGTATCAAGTTCATCAGGGTCTGGCCTCAGTAAAAAAATCATTACGTCAGGATAAACATATTATCTGGTAGAAAGTTGGCCCTAGGTTAATTCTGACATTTCCTGAAAATATCCAGATTATCATGAGCATGTCCTCTGTTCCAGATCAATTATTTCTTCATGCTGTTTGTTAATGCGGTGTTGATTCACTTGTTGATGGCAAAAGGATACAAGTATTTCAGAAAGAATTTCAAAACCAAAGTATAATCAATTTTTAATTCACAAATATTTCCTTCTTATCAGTTTAAGTCTATTTCTCATAATTATGTGGATGATAGCACGGCTGGTATCGTAATTGTCTAACAGCAGACCTGTAAAAAAAATATCAATATCATTTAGACTATATCTACATGTGTCATCCATAACATCTTCTTTATAGAATTTTGCTGTTTTGAGGATGCTGCTCCATATTCATTTGTTGATATCAACGGCCTTATAGCTTTTATAACTCAGTCATTCTCTCAATCAAACTTAGAAGTTTATGAAAGTGCTAAATACATTGATTGTTTACACAATTCTAATTTTTCAAAAAGAAGGGGAAAAAATGGAACAAACATGCGTGTCCAACCAATCCGTATTAGATAAGTTCTTTGTCTAGTTTTATTTTTATTGTCCTGCACTATACAAATGATTGAATTGATTTTCTTCCTTCTTAAATTGAATATAACAATTTTATGGAAAGCAAAATTTGAATTACCAATAACTTGCCCTCAGCCACTTCTCATCTCATGGCTTCTTCCCCTTTACAGTTGTGACTCCCTTACACTTGCAGTAATTAGTTCATGTACTGTGAACAAATAGGTTAAGATCATGTTTACACCCTCAAGACAGTTTTTGTTCTTAGAAGATGAACTCTGAGTTCCTTCTGTTAACAAAAAATGAACAGTGATAACATCAGAATTATGAAAATGATAAAAAGCTGCTGTATTTCTAGCATCAAATATAACAACTTTACTTTGAATAATAACATGTAAATGCAATAATATCAAATACACTTGGTCTTCTGATACAGCCCCCAAGGGTGACTGGGGAATAGAAGTATGGTCACCATTGGTCTTCCTCCGACCGGCAGTAAAACCCGTGCTAAAGTGGGGCGTCCGTTTGGCTGTGCGGGATGTACAAATTTGCAGCCACGTCCGGTCAGAATGGGTACGTTAAATCCGATGACTCGTGTAAAGAGAGTGCCAAGCTCTTTGCACGTTAAGAACCCTTGCAACAACTCTTTGAGGGGTCCGTAGGTGACCTGTTGCAAGGCTAAATTTCTGTCCCTATCCAATATACCCTCATTTCCCGTGGCAGTCTAAATTTCTCCGACCTTGATCCCTTAATCTATTACAGAACCTACCTATTGTATTTATTGTGAACTTGTTCTCGTCCTGAATATGCATGAAATATTTGCCACTGGACGTTAAGCAACCAACAATCAATCAATCAATCAATCTTCTTATACATCTTACATTTTACGATTTTTTACGGCATTGAAATTTGTTTTCTCTACGAAAATTCTTGGGAGGTAGCTACACAATGTTGTGAAAATTAGATGGAATACGTGTGTTCCCTGGTGGCTGCAAAGTTTGGGGTCGATTGGACATGTAGTTTTAGTGAAGTAGCGGACACGAGAATTTGGTCCGTTTTTCGAGAAGAATTGTAATAACAATATTAAAAACCAATTGTTCAAAAAATAATTGAAGGTCCCTCCACTTCTAACGATGTATTTTTATAAGAAAATATTAAAATTAAATTTTTCGGTTTAAAATATCATTTTAATATGCATTAAAAAAAATCATTATAATCAGATCTATTATTTTGTTGTTATTTAACCCGTTTAGGTAAGGGCGTTACATAAAATTAAATGCAGAAAAGTGGTGGTGGGAGTTGGCATGGGAGGGTTATTATTAAGACCCCATTCACCTATGATATAAAATTTTCATTTTACTTATAATTAAAAGGAAAATACAACCACACACAATTATTTGATTTGAGTGAATCCCATGCCCCAAACCACAATCAATTTTGGAACAGTACCAAGAGATTGTGTTCACTGCATATATATATTTGACTGTTATATTTAAAATCCACAATAAATTAGATTTTCCCATGGATAACATTGCAGTTAGGGCTGTTCCATTTAAACATACTTTGTACACACAAAAGGCACTTTGAGGTTGGGGTACCATCTAAAGAGACAATTTTAGAATTTCACCTACAATTTCACTGTACAAAAACACCCACCTGTAGATGATATTTTGTAGTGCATTCACATTAAAAAAGTTGACATAAAAATAAAGAATTCAGAAATGTTTGTTGCTGCTGAATTATAATGGAAAAATGCGTCTCTGCATGACATTATGAGCTTGCATGTTAAAACTATCTATAAGAAAGATGTTTGTAACAAAACCTAAAACAGAGTATTCATTTTTAATAGATAAAAAAACAGATCCTGTTTCCGCATTTTGCCTACAAGTTGGATTTCTATTTTCTTCTACATGTATTCTATTTTATGTAAATGAGATTTGCCATACTATATTACAAATGTAGACATTTTTTATTGCTTGCAGTAAGTGTCATCAGAACAGAAAGTAGAGAGGAGTTATTTAAGATACTTGAAGGCAAAGTGTTTGTCAAAGACCTAATATTCAATTTAAACAATTTATTTTTATTCATAAAGTTAACTGCTTTTATATTAAAATAAGAAGATGTGGTATGATTGTCAATGAGACAACTCTCCACCAGAGACCAAATGACATAGAAGTTTACAACTAAAGGTCACTGTATGACCTTCAACAATGAGCAAAACCCATACCGCATAGTCAGCCCCGAAATGACAAAATGTTAAACAATTCAAACGCGAAAACTAACGGCTTGATTTAAGTACAACACAATGAATGAAAAACAAATATGATATACAGCAACAAACAACAACCACTAAATTACTTCTGACTTGGGACAGGCACATAGAGAATGTGACGGGGTTAAACTAAAATAATATATTATCAAATTAAATATGAAAACACATCTTTATGCATTTGTTTGGAGTATTCTACTATCTGAAGCTGAAGTTTTTCAACCAACAGTAATGTCAAAATGATCTAACTTTTCAATGGAAATACTAGAAAGGAAGAGCTGAGAGGCAGGGTAAAAAAAGAAAGAGTGCATTTAATTGTATTGGAATACCATTTAAGTAAATCTTTAGATTAAAAGATGACCCTTTAATTTTAAGTGTGCCTTAAGCACTGAGGGCTATTTTTCGACTATTCTAGTTTAACTGTCCCATAGGTATCTCCCGCCTCTCTTTTAGACGTGAGGTATACATCAATGCAACAGCAACTCGATGAACAAAAGTAGTCAAATTATATTTAGATGGGAACATAATATAGCATATAGTCTTCAACAACATAGATGTCTATTCACTAAACTAGTTGTGAATGAATAAAACAGAAACAGACATCTGCCATATCCATCTATACAGAATTTCAGGAATAACATAAAACATTAAGATTTCACAAGACAGGAATTGATTTATGGTAAACGCAAGTAAATGATTTTTTTTTTTAAACATTTCACTAATGTGGGTCTTCAGTAAATGAATAACGTTATCAGAAGTGTTACTCTAACGTTAATATTACGTAAATAAATAATGTTGTAAAAATTATAATTCTAACGTTAGTCTTCTGTAAATAAATAACGTTATCAGAAATGTAACTTTAACGTTAGTTTTGAGTAAAAACAAACATTGTTAAAAAAACATAACCACCACGTTAGTCTTCTGTAAAAAAACAACGTTGTAAGAAATACTAATCAAACGTTAGTCTTCCATAAATTAATAACGTTATAAAAAGATGTATCTTTAATGTTAGTTTTACATAAAAAATAAACGTTCTCAAAAACGTAACCACCACGTTAGTCTTCTGTAAAAAATTACATTCTAAGAAATGTTACTTTAACGTTGGATTTACGTTAATAAACAACGTTAGCAGATATGTTACTATAACGTTTGATTTATGTTTCTTGTAATGTTACTTTTAACGTTACTTCCACGTTGATCGGAGTCTACAAAATGACGTAAAATAAACGTCTCTCAGTAACGTAAATATAACATAAAGTTTACGTTATACCAACGTTATACTAACGTTATTTTGTTTGCTGGGGTAATACTAACGACAAATTATTTTCCGTGTGAGGTTGCCCGGCATATTTTCTGTGTATGACCGCCTCTACAACTTAATTTTGACGTTCGCAAAGTAATTTGAAATATATATTAAAGACGAGATGTAATTGATGCATTTTTACAATGGCTCAAATCGCTACGTCAATTTCAACCAATGAAATACAAACAAGGTAGATGTGTAATAGAAGTAATGCTTAGCGATTAGAACCCAATATTTATTTCATCGATTTAGAAAGTTTTCTCACATAACCGGTTGCTCCATTCTGAGTAAGGAACTGAATAGTTTGGAGAGGAGCTCAAACAATTATAATCAAAATATTTTTGTCTTTCTGTCGGCCTACCATTTAATCTTAGCGTACTATCAACGGCAAAATTGTTTAATTATTATCTGTTTGACGTTTACACCGACAATGTAACCCGCATCCGGCTCTCTCCATAGTAGCGGATCCCCTATTAAAGTATGACCTTCTGTACTTATTAGGCGGAATCCAATATTCCGTTCGGAAAATGCCGGATGCGGGTTATATTGAAGGTGTCAAAGTCACACAGGTAATTATTAAATAATTTTGTCGTTGGTAGTAAGCAAAGATTTATTGGTAAACGACAGAAGTGTCGGGACAGACAGTCACAAACACTGTATTCATAATTAATTAAATATGTAGGAGAAAGTTCTTGACACAACTTCTTTTAAAGCCCCCGCAACTGAAAGTTTGAGGGCATATTGTTTAACTCCTGTCCGTCCGTCCCATTTATATGGATATATAGTTATTCAAGACGACTCCTCCTACAATTTTGATGTTAGGAGGTTTTCACTCTGCTGGATGTTTGAACATATATGGAAGGTGTGCATGCGGTCAGGGTTTTGATTTTATTAAAATACTTGCTCTTGTGGGATATAGTTGAACTTTGTCATTTGTGAAGTATATAATTGTATAAGGCCTTCGTAACGATTCTGGATAACTCCTACAGTGAATCATAGACTTTTGTCCTTCTATGCTGAACTACGTGTATTTTAAATTAACACTTTGCGTCTGCGGGGACACCATTCATGTCTCCCAGACACAATTATATCTCAAAGAAAGTCTTTCATTGACTTTGTTAAAATACAGTTATTTCAGAGTTGAGGGCGGGGGCATCACTTTGTCAAGTTATATAGTCATTTTACAGTTTAGGAAATTGATTATAAGCCTTGATGAATGCAAAGGATATATTGCTTGGCACTTTGAAGCCATGGATGAATATAATCCACCCTATTTTAACACTCAAAGAAACCACCCTGGAAATTAGATGTATAATATCCACCCCCATTTAATACATACACGGAATCCATACTACTATAGTCCACTCATAAATTACTGATATATAATAGACCAGCTATTGGTGCTAATGCAATGTTGAAGCATAGTGTTATTTAAGTAATTGGTGTCAAGTGACATTTTGACAATTGTCCCCATTCTTTCCATGTAAACACACAAAAAAGACGCATTTTAAGAGAAATGGGAAAAAATTTTGTGTAGAGGAACTTGTCAAGTGTTTAACTCACTTGTCTATCTCCATTTTCCAATTCCACTGAAAAAGTTTTGACTAAATTTTCCTTTCTCCATCTTTCATTACAGTTGACGCTAACTTGCCCATTGCTAAAGTACATTCCACTGGAACTCCTATCTTAGGTTTGTTGAAATGCAGCTCTAACAGAGATTTAATTTCAGTTATACCATATAACTCTGGTTTCTTTTTTTGTAATCATTAATATACTGGCCATATTAATGTAGTAGATGTATCACCACATCCTCAATGACTGCTGATTATAAAAAAATGACCACACATTGTCCATCCGTAAGATTTTCTGTTGCACTTTTATCAAACAACCAGTCTGCTTGTGAAATTTCTGCCCCCTTTTTTCTTTGCTCAATATTATTCATAAGTACTTCTCTGTCATATCCCCATTTTTTCTTGAAATAAAATATGACTAGTGTTCTGTACAAGTCACACTGGCAATAATCATTATTCCCGCTGTCACAATCAGACAAATATTCATTGTCGATGTCTACTGTAAAGTTGTTCTTCAGTTCTACATATTTCAACTGTTCAGTTAGAAACTTGCAGATGAGTTTTGAATCTGGCATGGTAAAAACAGCAGCATGTTTACTGAAGTTTTCTTGGCTTACAATTTCTTTTTTGTTTTCAATGGGCAATGGTTCCTTTTTTCTCCCTTTTCAGTCTAGTACTGGCCTTGAAATCATTAGGAGTAAAATAATACTTCTCTTCACAAATGACAATTCTGTCTAAATTTGGTAAACTGTCAACATTTAGGCATTAATTCTAAATTTCATTGCATTTCAGAAAGATGTTTATTTGAAAATAACGTGTACCTGTTGGTGGCAGCACTTTTCATATCAACAGAATAAATATATAATGGTGAAAAATACAAAAACCTACCCATATCTTGGTCCCAGACCGATTCCATTAAATAGAACAGCAACAGCCGACGAGGTAATGGTATACTGGCAGGGATTTTCTCCCCAAGATGGAAAAGCGTAAAAGGCCGCTTAGAAATAATGGAAGCACAACTTGGGAGCTATTAAAGGATTCCTTTCCAGGATAAAAGTCATACACTGAAAACATAGAAGCCTCACCTTTACTTACTGACAAAAAAGATATGATTTTCTACTGTCAGCATACTTTTTGTTTAGGTTAAGAAGACTCTTCTCTTACATGAAGCTTATGTGTGCCTAGTCTCATATGTCAGAAGTTGTTCTCAAGATGATTTTCTCTGAATCATATTGAGGATATCTAGATTATATCTGCTTTCTTATGACAGATCTTGTGAGATATTACAAATGTATTTACAAATAATATTACATCTAATACTGTCGAAGAAAATGTGTATTTCATCATTTTCTACGTAAGAATCCCCACTCCAATTTGATATATATTTTGGTCGACTAAAACTGACTAGTTTTTAGTCAGGATTTCCATTTGCATATTTACGTATTGAGATGTAGTTTATTTGGAAAGCGGTACTGCATGATCGGTCAATAAACAACTTGGATGAGGATAAGACAATTAATGGAGTTCAGTACAAGATATGGACATTACTGTTTACAGTGCATGCTCTTTATGATTTATATCATCTTAACAACATGATTTTTGGAGAAATTTGTAAGATGGGGCATGCAACCTGTTGTTTAATCCCGTTTTTCAAATCATTGTTTATCTCATAAAACTAGGAACGGGAAGAATGATTGAAATTCAAGATTTTGTGTTACTGAATGTAATGTATGAATCTTTCTGTGGAGAAGAACAATATTATCCTGTTACGAGCAACTCTTTTTAAACTACTGAAGGTCGTCTATGTAGCCTAAAATTGGACAAGTCTGAAAGCCTAAACAATATTTCAACTGAGGGTCATGAAGCCTTTGGTCAATTATTTAAACTTATATCAGTTATTAAAGACAATGGCATGTTAATAGAATAATTTGCACAAAATTGTAATTACAGTCACAATATTCTATTTTATGTGGTCATACTCTTTTTTCCTTCCAAAATTGTGGTATATACAGAACAAAGGACTTTCAATTACATTTAATATAAATTCTGCAGCAGAATAAAGAAAATTATGCCCATATGTGTCCCATGTACGGAATCCCACCAGTATTTGGTCGACAATAACGAATACGTGTCACAACACATATTGGCATAATGTTTCTCTTGTGTCAGTTATATCGTTGGGTTCTGTGGTCCCTGGTCATGGCATCTGCCTTCATAACTAAATATCTAGCATCATTCAGTGCACCACAATGGAGAAGCATAGCCCAAAACCTTTTGTAGTGTTTTGATGGGTAACTTCTGACGGACCAGTCCACAAGGGTGACTGGGGAGTAGAAGTATGGTCACCATTGGTCTTCCTCCCACCGGCAGTAAAACCCTTGCTAAAGTGGGGCGTCCGTTTGGCTGTGCGGGATGTACAAATTTGCAGCCACGTCCGGTTTGAATGGAGACGTTAAATCCGATGCCTCGTGTAAAGAGAGTGCCACGCTCTTTGCACGTTAAGAACCCTTGCAACAACTCTTTGAGGGGTCCGTAGGTGACCTGTTGCAAGGCTAAATTTCTGTCCCTATCCAATATTCCCTCATTTCCCGTGGCAGTCTAAATTTCTCCGACCTTAATCCCGGACGCCCCTATTATAGAACCTACCCATTGTATTTATTGTTAATTTGTTCTCGTCCTGAATATGCATGAAATATTTGCCACTGGACGTTAAGCAACCAACAATCAATCAATCAATCTGACGGACCATCCCACCACATTTGTCTGTTTTAGTCATCGATAATGCATGACACGCAAAAGCAATATCTGCATTCTACTTTGGACAGGTCTTGTTGTATGACAAATCTAGCTTGATCATCGTCTTCATCTGTTTCATTATTGCCTGTTCGAGTGCTCTGTTTTATGGTCATCTGTGGATTGTGTGCGTTCTCCCCTCATACCGGCCTAATCAAGAAATCCTGACTGGAAAAGAGAACTCATCAGTAGCTACCAGCAAGAGCCAACAAACGAGAGCGACGACGAGGATATCTCAGAGCAAAGTCAACAAGAACCAGAACAGAAAATGACACTTTAAGAAACCTTACCTGAAATCGGAAAAATTCACGCCAGTACATCAGCAATTTCAATCATATCAACAACACAGGCAATGATCACAGATTTAGAAGCGCTAATTGTGAAAAATAAGTGCCAAAAGAAGCAATGTCCCATTGATAGTTTCCTTGTGTGATATTTTATGTGACTATATACTGTAACATTTAGTGTTTAAATTAATTTGTTAAATGAAATGCATCGTTTGTGTACATTGTAGTGCTCTGTCTCTAATATGACGTTCATCAATAATGTATGTCTTTTTACCAAGCTAGTATTGATGATGTTCTTTCCATTAACAATCCGAACTTTTCTGATTGGGTTCCATTAATATATCCACCAGATCTAGAAATTAAAGAAACAACAGACACAGCTTCCACCGCCTCATTTTTAGACTTATACCTCGAATTTGACATACACAGTCATCTCAGTACCAGAATCTACGACAAACGAGACGATTTTAATTTTGAAATTATCAATTCCCACCCACCTTAGTAGCAATATACCAACTTCACCTGCATATGGGATATACATCTCCCAACTTATTCGGTAATCAAGAGCTTGCTGCTCCTACTCAGACTTTGCAAAACGTCACCAGTGTCTGAGCAGAAAGTTGATGAACCAGGGGTATGTCAAAGAACGTCTCGTCCTTTTTCTTAAAAAGTTCATCGGAAGGTACCAAGACCTTGTTGATAAATATTCCGTATCAACTTCACAAATAATACACGATGGTCTTGAAGTATAGATTCTGCGTACTGACGTTGTTTATCATCTAACTAACGTGTTATAGTATTCTTTTATTTGTCTTTATTAATATTACTTATACTGTTAAGTCTGTTTTTTGAGATATCCATATGACATGACTCTATACTTATGTATCCCGTTATACTTTGAACGACAAAATTATTGTATTTATTATATTACTTTTATTGTTAAGTCTGTTTTTTGTGATATACATTTGACTTGACTCTGTATTTATGTATCCCGTCAGACTTTGAACAACAAAATTATTTTATTTATTAATTTTACTTTCACTGTTTATTCTGTTTTTTGTGATATCAATTTTACGTGACTCTCTACTTATGTGTCCCGTCATACTTTGAACGACAAAATTATTTTATGTCTACCTGTGCGAATTTCAAACGCTCGATTTTACGCCAGTACTTAAAACCTTCCATCCTTTAAGGGTGGATTTTACATAGATAAATAAAATCGTATAATAAAAAAGTAAAATGAGGATGTTAAATTTGATGTATGCCTTTTTGTGCTTCATCGTTACATTTGTTTGTTTTTATTGTGATTAAGATGATAACACAATGTTGACTGCTGTACCCCTATTTTTGACATTTTTTTCTAATGTGTATGTTTGTTTTGTTCACGCATCGTTGTCAATATAATGGAATTTGATGCGACTGTCATACAAGTGAGAGGATTAGCTAGCTATAAAACCATGTTCAATCCACCATTTTCTACTTAAGAAAATGCCTGTACCAAGTCAGGAATATGACAGTTGTTATCCATTCGTTTGATGTGTTTGAGCTATTAATTTTGCCATTTGATTAGGGACTTTCCTGTTAGAATTTTCCTCGGAGTTCAGTATTTTTGTGATTTTACTTTTTAGTTATGTAGTGCTGTCACTTTTTATTTACATTATGTCACCGTGTTTATACGATAATGACAATTTGTTTATGGAGTAGATAGCAGTATTATTACATATATATATATTACACTTTTATTGTAAGGTGTATTCTGTTTATTATTCCAGCAAAATTAAAAAAAATAATAAAGATAGAAATGTTTTTATTGTATTTATTTTATAAAACATTTAGAATATTAAACTTACACATGAAAACAAACATTCTGATTGAGATAAAATACATTGTCAAATATACTAATACACACATATCAAAGGGAAGTTACTCTTGATGTTTCAATTTTCAACAAACCGGCCGTATTCCGTGGTCCGAAGTGCGGCCGGTTTTGAGAAGTTTACTGTATAAAATATTGTTTGATAAAATCGAGCAAAAGTGTTCATGAATTGGAGTGGCTGTTGAAAGACTTGAAAATAAACTATGTAAAAACAAAGACGACGGTCTTATACATCATATGCAGATTTGTTTGAGTACTTAGTCAGAAGTTTTTTGACGAAAACATCGGCCATTATGCATACTAAACATTGCATTTTGCCATAACTGTGGAACAATTAAGGCGACGAAGCAGCAATGGCTATCAATATAATGTGAATATTGATTCGAAAACAATATCATTTAAAAGAACTTCTAATGCAGACGACAATATAGACAATAGACTGCGACAATAAGGGAACAAAAACTAATAGCAGTGCAATATATAAAGTCTTACCGAATGTGATAAATACCTAAGAAGAGATGGGTCGCCTAGAAGATTGTGCAATGCTTACGCCAAGACATTAAATATTTAATATAGCAGATCACATTTATAGACAATATTGTTAACACAGAAGATACTGGTAGCCACAATTTCGGATTCCTATGTTGATTGTTGTCTTTAATAGTTGGAACTTTAATTGTATTTGCCTTACTTCCTCAAACAAAAGTACCCCCCAAGGGTGACTGGGGAATAGAAGTATGGTCACCATTGGTCTTCCTCCGACCGGCAGTAAAACCCGTGCTAAAGTGGGGCGTCCGTTTGGCTGTGCGGGATGTACAAATTTGCAGCCACGTCCGGTCAGAATGGGGACGTTAAATCCGATGCCTCGTGTGAAGAGAGTGCCACGCTCTTTGCACGTTAAGAACCCTTACAACAACTCATTGAGGGGTCCGTAGGTGACCTGTTGCAAGGCTAAATTTCTGTCCCTATCCATTATACCCTCATTTCCCGTGGCAGTCTAAATTTCTCCGACCTTAATCCCTTAATCTTTTACAGAACCTACCTATTGTATTTATTGTGAACTTGTTCTCGTCCTGAATATGCATGAAATATTTGCCACTGGACGTTAAGCAACCAACAATCAATCAATCAATCAAACAAAAGTTCAGAGTAGTTATTCCTAGGACAGTACAAAATCTTCATTAATTCTACATAGAAATTAGAGTCAAATTCAACTTCAATGTTATTGCCCCCCAAGGGTGACTGGGGAAAAGAAGTATGGTCACCATTGGTCTTCCTCCGACCGGCAGTAGAACCCTTGCCAAAGTGGGGCGTCCGTTTGGCTGTGCGGGATGTACAAATTTGCAGCCACGTCCGGTCAGAATGGGGACGTTAAATCCGATGCCTCGTGTATAGAGAGTGCCACGCTCTATGCACGTTAAGAACCTTTGCAACAACTCTTTGAGGGGTCCGTAGGTGACCTGTTGCAAGGCTAAATTTCTGTCCCTATCCAATATACCCTCATTTCCCGTGGCAGTCTAAATTTCTCCGACCTTAATCCCTTAATCTATTACAGAACCTACCTATTGTATTTATTGTTAACTTGTTCTCGTCCTGAATATGCATGAAATATTTGCCACTGGATGTTAAGCAACCAACAATCAATCAATCAATTTTATTGTTGTGCTGTACTGTGACTAAGCTTTCTCGCAATTTTTGATTTCATAACAGTCTATAAGACAGTTGAATGGGATATCCCATAAAATTTTGGGAGAAAGTCATTTCCACCAAGCGATAATGATAATTACAATATTGGATGCCAAGTGACGATCAAAGCTATCTCTGGGCAAGGTGAGCTAAACATGAGTTTATTTTTACCTCGTCACTTACTGGCTGGTTTCTCTTATCAGTTGGAACAAACATGAGGATCCTGATGTTGATGATAATGAGGAATTTTCACTTGTCTTAAAGAAACAATATACAATCTTTAGATAAAAAATGTTTATTATATTTTTGCTTGAATGTTCTACTTTTTCACCGATACTCTTTAAAATTATCGTCCTTTAGAAAATAGTTTATTTTATAACATTTGATTCTAAAATAGTACAGGTAAGTTCTTCTGAAAAGTAAAAATGCTGCAAAATTTCAATTTTGGTTTTATTCTTGTTTAGCTTTTTGTTTGTTTGATGATACATTTTGAAAATCTTGGACCTTCTTTTTCAACAAGCACACCTTAATGCAAATGAACGTAAGTAAATGAAAATTTAAATAAATACTAGTTATATGTATAATTGCAACACATGTTAGAGTTCAGAATTATCTGTAAATGTAAATATCAAGCATGAAATTCATGTTATTAAAAACAGATTAATGATTTTCTTCTGAATTTATTTTTTCCCTCAACAGATATGTAATACAATTGATGAACTGCAGTTGCATAAAGTCCTTTTCCATTTTTAAAGTTTTTTATATATGAGCACAAGAGTTACTAACCCTTTCAAAAATCAGGATGTTGTGGATGCTTTATCCTCTTTGCATGACAAATATGTCGTTGTTCCAGCAGATAAAGCCTCCAATAATATTGTCTTCATATGTAAAAACCATTATTTGCAATGTCTCACAACAGAGATTGGAATAAATAGAACTACTGGTAACCCTACATATTCTTTAACATCATTTACCAAGGACGAAATTTTACAAAATCACAAATCTGTCCTTCTTTCTTTTGGTATCAACATCAAAGAAAACGAAGAAAATTTACCATCATTATACTGGATACCAAAACTACACAAAACTCCATATAAAGAACGATACATAGCTGGGTCATCAAAATGTTCGACTAAACATCTTTCTAAAGAACTGACTACTATTCTTTCTACAGTTAAAGATGGGCTTCAAAAATATTGTGATGAGATATATTTTACCAGTGGTGTTAACCAGATGTGGATTCTCAAAAATTCGAAAGATCTACTGCTTAATCTTCGATCACAATCTTTGCAATTTTGCAGCAACATAAAGACTTTTGATTTTTCTACGCTTTACACTACTATTCCCCATGCTCAGTTGAATATCGACTTCACCATCTCATTAAACAGAGCTTTTTCTATAAAAATGGGAATCGTAGATACAAATTTCTTGTTTTGGGTTACAATAATTCATATTTTGTGAAAAACCACACTGAATCTACCAGAAAATATACTGAAGGTGATATTATCAAAATGCTGGACTTTTTGATCGACAATATATTTGTTGAGTTTGGAGGATTTATATTTCAAAAGACAGTCGGTATTCCAATGGGAACTAATTGTGCATCCCTACTGGCCGATTTGTTTTTGTACTCGTATGAAGCAGAATTCATTCAGAACCTTCTAAAAGACAAAAAGAAAAAGCACCTTGCGAAATTCTTTAATTTTACTTTCCGATATATTGATGATGTTCTATCATTGAATAACCCATATTTCAGCCAATACTTACATCTCGTATATCCCAGCGAACTTGAAATTAAGGATACTACTGATACTAGAAGGACTGCTTCATCCCTTGATCTTTTCCTCAATATTGACACAGATGGACGACTTCACACGAAAATCTATGATAAACGGGACGATTTCAACTTCCAAATTATGTATTTCCCATTTCTCAGCAGTAACATACCCTCTGCCCCTTCGTATGGTGTTTAAATATCTCAATTGATACGTTATTCTCGTGCTTGTTCACAATATACGGACTTCATATACAGGAGTGTGCTCCTTACACAGAAACTGCTCCAACAAAGTTATGAGGAGGACAGATTAAAAATGACACTCCGTAAATTTTACGGACACCATCACGAATTGGTTAGTCCATACGATGTGTCTTTGTCCAAACTAAGGACATTTTTACCACGTGTTAGATTTTGGTTTGTCATTACATCGTCTGATCTTTTAATTACCGATTGTGACTGTTGTGCTGAGTGTGAAACCGCATTGCTATAAGACGTGTCACGGTACCTTTCTATCCCAAATTCATGTATTTAATTTTGATGTTATATTTGTTATTCTCGTCGGATTTTGTCAAATGTCTTAACGTCTTTTCTGTTTTATTCGTGTGTTATGGTAAAGATAATTAATCACCCCCTTCATTTATTAGATTTTTGTTTGGTTCAACGAAATTTATACGATATATTTGGTTTACAGTTTGATTCAGAAGAAACACCGACATAGCTAGATAATACAATTAATTATCTAATAACTACCACAATTTGATATTAATAAGTATTGTAATTTTCATTGTTATAAATAAATGTAATGTCAGTATTACAAATCTAATATTGAATCAATCCTAATCCTATCTTATTTTTGGGAAATATTTTTACAAATTCAAATGTGACGTCACTTTGTGTTTTTTTTTAGAATTTCAAATGTGACATCACTTTGTGCGTTGATGCTTTGGCTACCTCGGCTGTGTATTTTTATATTTTGGATTAAGTTGTTTTATGTAATGTATCCGTTTTTATTCTGTAGTTAGTCCCCACTTCGGTTTTATCATGTATATCTATTATATAGTCATTTTATAAAATTTACTGTTTGCAATATTATAAATTATTCCTAATAATAAGGATGTTCTTGTCCCAGGCAGAAAACCCTGGCCGTGTTAGGCGCAACATTTTGGAAGTTTTGGTTCTCGGTGCTCTTCGGCTTTGTACTTGTTTTGGCTTTCAAGCTTTTTTCATCTGAGCGTCACTGGATGGTCTTGTGTGGACGAGACGCACGTCTGGCGTATTGAATTTTAAGTTTAGTACCTTTTGTTAGCTATTACTCGTGTGTTTCTTTGTCCTATATGTTCTCCCATTTATTTGTATTGTGGTCCTGTCGTATGATTTTGGTGTTGTGTTTGACGTTGCCATTAAAGCGGGAGGTTTGGCATGCCACAAAACCAGGTTCAACCCACCATTTTTTTCTTAAAATGTCCTGTACCAAGTCAGGAAAATGGCCATTGTTATATATTATAGTTCGTTTCTGTGTGTGTTACATTTTAATGTTGTGTTTTTGTTGTGTCGTTGTTCTCCTCTTATATTTGATGCGTTTCCCTCAGTTTTAGTTTGTAACCCGAATTTGTTTTTATCTCTATCGATTTATGAGTTTCGAACAGCGGTATACTACTGTTGCCTTTATTTAATAGGGTTTACTGTGTTTATCAAGTTATTTTCTTTGAAAATGATTTTTTATATCCAGATGGATTATAGTGACAAGAAAATGTTTAACATTGCAAACTGTTTGAAAACTTTTAAACTGCCCAGAATCTACCTGTATTGCCTAAAACAATTGGTACATTACATTTTTATAAAATATGTAAATATATATATAAATTCTCTAACCTTTCCCAGTGGATGACTCAAGATCGTAAAATTCTTACTTTTATTCTCGAGCCTGGGCAAGCTGATTAAAAGTAAGAATTTAACTATCGAGAGTTGAGAAAAATTGTAATTCATGAGCAATAGTTTAAGAATCAGTTTCTCTAATGATTTCAATGAAAAATTCCAAATAAGTCTGGTGGGAAATACAACAAGGCAATTAAATCCGCATGCAATTTATCTATTTTTTTAACTAAAGGGTTGGGAAACTGGTTTAAATGGACAAAGCTGAAAGAAATTCTGTTATCTATATACCTGTGGTGATGTAGTGATAAATCTGTCTGGACGTATGAAAATTTTCCCTGCAGATCTAAATGAGTTGAAAAAATTCTTTAATTTTTTTGGGGTATCACAATCAGAGGGTATTTTCAAGATTACCACCAACAGAGGAGAAACATACTTGATAACTGTATCCTCTCAAAGGTACGAAGATTGAGTATAAAAACTCTCTCATCTGATCTGTACTCCAGTCTGTTGGCATAGAAGTTGTCTGCATGCTTCGCCTGAAATGAGACTGTGCTCTCTCTGTAATTTTTACTCCTACAATTCAAGTTACAGCATGAGGTTATTATTTTCCTAGCAAAGTTCTACCATTTAAAACATTTCTAAACTTAAGATAAATATATACAACACCATAATTGCAATTGGAGCTTATGATGTTTTCATATTCAATTCATTTGAAGGGCTTAATTAAAATTACATCATTCATATGTATGAAATTATCTTTATTTTTCTTGTATGCTCAATCATTAAACTTTAACAACTTACTTCATAACTATATCTTTCAAATGCCTCATTAATATAATGCATATACATAGTAATAACCATTGCTTTCTAAGCTTGGTAGTAGTAACAATATGAATAGAATATGCACACTCTATTCCATCTGACTAATTTATACCTGGCTTATAATTTTCCTATTTCGCATTTGTTTACCAAATGTTGATTTCTTTAATGTCAAATTGAATCTAGATTATCTTGTACAGACTTTTTAGATTTTTTGTTGAATCAATTAAGGCATTACCATGAAATATAAACCCAACATCCCAAGAGCGTAATTTAACATAAACAGAGAAATCATAGATGTAAACACTTTTGTTAGCCAATTTTTAATGTCCCCTATGAAATGGCAGATAGTGTAAATTGGCTTTTAAGTGTTATGTATAATACCCATTTGCCATCAGAGTTGTGTCGAGAAACCACTATACATACCTAAGCCAACAGAAGTCAAATTGTCCAAGTGTAAATTGCTGTTTATCCTTGTTACACATGGATCTTGCAAACAAGTAATTTGCGCCCTAATGTAGAGCTTATCCGCATATCTGATGCAGAATTTCTTCTTGCAGCTCTTCCTCTTCTGTCTCTTTGATTCTGTTCTGAATGCCTTCACATTTATCAGGAATGACCTGCTTAATTCTTCTCCAAGCACATTGGCATGGCGTGGATTGTTCTGAAGTTCATGAAATCGTTTTAATTTCGTTAGTCAAAATGTTACAACTTATCAATGTTCCATCTAAATCACATTAAAAATTCAAACAGCTTGTAATTTTTTCACATGTATTCAGCTTGTAATTTTTTCACATGTATTAACTTTGATGAATTTGTCGAGCTTCATTTATATCCATCCCCCAAGGGTGACTGGGGAATAGAAGTATGGTCACCATTGGTCTTCCTCCGACCGGCAGTAAAACCCTTGCTAAAGTGGGGCGTCCGTTTGGCTGTGCGGGATGTACAAATTTGCAGGCACGTCCAGTCAGAATTGGGACGTTAAATCCGATGCCTCGTGTAAAGAGAGTGCTATGCTCTTTGCACGCTAAGATCCCTCCTTGCAACAACTCTTTGAGGGGTCCGTAGGTGACCTGTTGCAAGGCTAAATTTCTGTCCCTATCCAATATACCCTCATTTCCCGTGGCAGTCTAAATTTCTCCGACCTCAATCCCGGACGCCCCTATTACAGAACCTACCTATTGTATTTATTGTTAATTTGTTCTCGTCCTGAATATGCATGAAATATTTGCCACTGGACGTTAAGCAACCAACAATCAATCAATCAATTATTTATATCCAAAGGAACGTTTTAACAATTATACAAACGGCAGCTTAATGTCAAACTACGGAAACTGGTCAGCTGTTCATTTCAATCTTTTTGTTTTAAAAAGTTGTATACCAGATATCTTGAATTTTAATTCTGAATCAACACGTTCTCTGCAAATAAGAAAGGGGTTAAGCGAAAGGCAGATGCTGGAATTAGATATTTTTTTCAGAAAAATGACTGCAAGTGAAAAAGAGAATACACCTCCGTCTACACCGTCAGTATCAGCAGAGGTCATTGCTTCTCCTTATCCCAAGCAAGCTAAAGTTTCAGCAATTGATAACAGCAAGCACCGTGTTTCTGGTTTCAATGGCAAGTGGCTGACTGAATTTCCATGGCTTAAGAATGTTGAAGGGGGTAAGGAAAAGTTATAGATTTTACTTCATAAATATTATTGGCAACTTATTTGCAGAAATTAAAAAATTAAAATCGTTTTAAATATAACAACATTTTTATATTTTATAATATATTCCAATTTCTTTTAAGAATGAAACAATATTTGTAAATGGAATATTATTAAATAAATCATACATATTATTGACATTGAAATAATTGTATGTGCAGAAATGATCAGTGTGTTATTTCTAGATGTCGTATTGGTCATACTAGAATAACACACGAATATCTTTTAAAAAATGAAGTAGAACCACAATGTATACCTTGTAACTGCAAGTATACTATTAAACATGTTTTAATCAATTGTATTGACTTTGCTGATGTTCGTAAGAAGCATTTCAATGTCAATAATATGTATGATTTATTTAATAATGTTTCATTTACAAATATTGTTTCATTTTTAAAAGAAGTTGGAATATATTCTAAAATATAAAAATGTTATTATATTTAAAACGATTTTAAATTTTATCACGTTATCTTAATGTTCATTTTTATTTGTAAATAATCAATTTGCTTTAATCTAGAATTTTAGATTATTGAAGGACCTTTTGTCTGATTTTAAGAATATGCTTTAAATTGTAAAAAATATTCGAATTAGCTCTCGCCGCGATATAGCCTTGTTGTGCTAATGCGGCGCAAAGCAACCAACAATCAATCAATCAATCAATCAAAAACGATCCTGCGTTTATTTATAGTAATACTGAAGCATCATATTCTAGAAAAACAAATGATACACGGAAAGTTAACCATGGCGCAACGTCAGTGTTTAACCGAAAAACAGATGTTAATATTAAACGGAATGAAGAGAAAGAGGCTGTACGTTGTCCTATTCATAAAGCCAATCATCATTTGAATACTTGTCGAGCCTTTAAAGCAATGACTTATGATTGATTGATTGATTGTTGGTTGCTTTACGCCGCATTAGCACAACAAGGCTATATCGCGGCGAGAGCTAATTCGAATATTTTTTACAATTTAAAGCATATTCTTAAAATCAGACAAAAGGCCCTTCAATAAACTAAAGTTCTAGATTAAAGCAAATTGATTATTTACAAATAAAAATGAACATTCAGATAACGTGATAAAATTTAAAATCGTTTTAAATATAATAACATTTTTATATTTTAGAATATATTCCAACTTCTTTTAAGAATGAAACAATATTTGTAAATGGAACATTATTAAATAAATCATACATATTATTGACTTTGAAATGCTTCTTGCGAATATCAGCAAAGTCAATACAATTGATTAAAACATGTTTAATAGTATACTTGCAGTTACAAGGTATACATTGTGGTTCTACTTCATTTTTTAAAAGATATTCGTGTGTTATTCTAGTATGACCAATACGACATCTAGAAATAACACACTGATCTTTTCTGCACATAAAATTATTGAAAGATTTACCTAAATTAGGTTTAATTTCATGTAATTTATTATCATCTTTTTTACTCCATTCATTTTTCAATATATTAAAAACATATTCTCTAATATTAGATTTAAAATCGGTATATGGTATATCACAGTTAGATAAAGGGTCACCCAGGGCATTCTTTGCCTCAAGGTCTACAGCTGTGTTTCCAAGGATTCCAACATGACTCGGCACCCATAGAAATAATATTTCTTTAAGAAGAATTTTTAAATTCCTCATTACATATAAAATTTTGAGAATTGTTGGGTTTTTAATTTGAGTATTTTGTATAGCTTGTAAGCATGAAAGTGAATCAGAACATATAATAAATTTGGATTTATCTGAAGAAGCAATAAATTTCAAAGCCAAAATTATTGCTTCTGCTTCAGCAGTAAAGATCGATGCATCAGATGGCAAACGGAGAGTTGCAGCTCTGTCCCTGAAGACAGCAGCAGATGCAACTCGGTCACCATCTTTTGATCCATCAGTATAGACAGTTGAAAAATCTGAATAATTGGCTTTGATTTCAGCATAGTGTTGCTGAATTAAAAGAGGATTTGTTTTATTTTTTATTGTGTTCACGGAGATCAAATATCATTTTTGGTTTGGGAAGTTCCCATGGAGGACATTTGCAAGTTTCAACTTGAGCAACAGATTTTAAATCAAAAGAAGCTAAATGTGGTTTTAAACGTATACCTAACGGAGGAATTTTATTTTCATGTTTTGCAAAAATATCTTCATAAATTGGATTAAAAACACAGCTGTAGGCAGGATGATCTGAGAAGGCTTTTAGTTTGACAGCATATTGAAGTCCAAGCTTCAAACGTCTGTTTGAGAGTGAGTGCTCATCACCCTCTACATACAGACTCTCAACTGGTGAGGTTTTAAATGCGCCAAGACAGAGACGCAAACCCTGATGATGCACAGCATCGAGAATCTGTATGTAGGACTTCCTTGCAGAGCCATACACTATAGAGCCATAATCTAGTTTAGATCTAACTAGAGATCTATATAAATTAAGTAAAATGTTGCGATCAGCACCCCAGTCGGTGCTGCCGACAACTTTTAAAATATCTAATGCTTTTAAACATTTCGATTTTAACATTTTGATATGGGGTAGAAAGGTTAACTTTTTATCGAAAATTAACCCAAGAAATTTGGTTTCATCAACCATTTTAATTGGGTTGCCGTACAAAGTGAGTTCTGGATCAAGATGCAATTTCCTTTTGTTACGAAAATGCATCCCGACCGTTTTTGAAGTGGAAAATTTAAACCCATTTTCCGAGGCCCATTTTTCAATTCTTCCAAGACATAACTGTAGTTGTCTTTCTATGTTATTCATATTTTTGCCTCTATAACATATTAAAAAGTCATCAACATACAATGAACCTTCAATATTACTTTTTAAAACTTCAACAAGGCTGTTGATTTTAAGACTAAATAATGTAACAGATAAAATACTGCCCTGAGGGACACCCATCTCTTGATCATACAGATCAGACATGGTTGAATTTACTCTAACATTAAATTGTCTGTTAGATAGAAAATTCTAAATAAAATTTGGCATAATGCCTTTCAACCCCATATCAAACAGATCTTTTAAAATACCATACTTCCATGCAGTGTCATAGGCTTTTTCTAGATCGAAAAAGACCGACACTACATGTTCATTTTTCGCCAAACCATTACGGACAAATGATTCGAATCGAACAAGATGGTCAAGAGTACTGCGACCTTGGCGGAATCCACACTGGATATTGGCTAAAAGCCCATTGGATTCCAGGAACCAAACAAGGCGATCATTGACCATCCGTTCTAGTGTTTTACAGACACAACTGGTAAGAGCAATTGGCCGATAATTAATAGGATCCGTGTGATCTTTACTTATTTTGGAATAGGCACGACGGTTGCAAGCTTCCAGATTGATGGTAAATCACCAGATTCCCAGATGTTATTCATAAGCTGCAAAAGAGCTTCCAGCGAGGAATCTGGCAAGTGTTTTAACAGTTGGTAGTGAATATTATCAGGCCCACAAGCTGTATCATGGGCTTTTGACAGAGATGTTTTAAGTTCTTCAAGAGAAAAGAGTTTATTATAATTTTCACTATTTTTTTATTTGAAGTTTAATTTAATTTTTTCTTTTTGTTTTTTAACTTTTTTAAAATCTTCGCTGTAGTTGTTAGAAGAAGAAGATTTCGCAAAAGTTTCACCAAGCTTGTTGGCAATATCTTTTTCAGATGTTAATAAATCATTGCCATTTTTTAAATGTTTAACTGTGGCTTAAGAATTTTTACCTTTTATCTTTTGTATCATGTTCCATACTTTTGTCATCGGAGTGCGAGATGTTATCTCCGAGACAAATTTCTTCCAAGACGTTCGTCGTGCTTGCCTGCAAGTCCGCCGTGCCTTAGCGCGAAAAACACGGAAATTACTCAAGTTTTCCGTCGTTGGTTGTTGATTGAACCGTCTTTCAGATTTTTTACGGTCACCTATTGCTTGATCACAAGCATCATCAAACCATGGTTTGCTGGGATGTTTTGGATTTCCCGAGGTCTTAGGAATAGTTCTGTCAGCAATTGACGTTAAAACTGTATTAAAAGTTAAAATTGGATCTTGTACAGTCTCAAACATCTTTGACCGAAGTTCCGCTTGACAGAGATTCTCAAACAAGGACCAGTCCGCCTTGTCAAGTTTCCAACGTGGTACTCTCTGTTGGGCAGAAGTAAAAATATGTTCAAGTACTATTGGAAAGTGATCACTTCCACGTAGATCATCATGAACACGCCATGAATAATCCAGAAGAAGAGAGGGATCGCAAATAGTGATATCAATAGCAGAATAAGACCCGTTTCCAGGATGAAGATAAGTATTAGATCCATCATTAAAAATGCATAATCCTTCTTGAGAGACAAAGTCCTCAATGATCTTACCTTTGATATTATGAGACTTGCTTCCCCACAAAGGGTTGTGGGCATTGAAGTCGCCCATAAGTATAAATGGTGAGGGTAATTGTTCAGTGAGGTTTTTGAGTTTAGCTTTATCTATAATTGAATTGGGTGGAATATATATAGAACATAATGTAATTGTTTTATCTAATGATAAACGAATTGCAACTGCCTGCAGATCCGTGGTGAGTTGGACTGTGCTATGAATGACGTTGTCCTTCACAAAAATGGATGATCCGCCTGCAGCACGTTCATCTACCTTAGAAAATGTGCTATACATGTTGTATCCTTTTAAAGATACATTGTCACTTTCTTTTAAATGAGTTTCTTGAAGACAAAATGCAGAAGGTAAAAATGACTGAACTAGAAGCGTTAACTCGAGAAGATTTATTTTAAGACCTCGGCAATTCCATTGGATGATATTAGTCATGATTTGAAAATAGAAACGCGAATGCTGTCGAGTTTGCCAGCATTCTTATTTCGCTCACCCTGAGATTGTGATCTTTCGGGTGGCGGAACACTTTCGATTTCCATTTCAGTTTCGTCGATAAGTGTTGAAAATCTGTTGTGTGAGGAGAGTCGTCGATCTCCAGGACCACACGCGGCTGCTTTTACTCCGCCTCGACCCCTACCCCGCGACCTCGAATCAGAAGACTTCTGAGAGGATGTATTTACTGGCTTCTTTTGGACATCCTTCTTTTCTGGAGAACGAAGAGGAGACGGGGCTCTAGTAGACTTTGTACTGGGTGTAGAAGATAACTTTTTAGATGCAGATGAAAGAAGACTATTTGAGATGGAAGAATCATCTATGTCACTGGGAAGATCCCAGACAGATTCACCGCCCCAACTGTCTGATTTAACTGCATCTTTTTTATCTGATTTCTTTTTTTCATTTTTTTTAGATAATGACATTGAGCTCTGTAAGGAAGATTGAGTTGACTGAGTACTGGTTTTAGAAGGCTTTGATTTTCTTGGAATAATTAATTTATCGGAAGTTTCTAATTGAACAGGCAACATTATAAAAGTTTCAGCATCAATTGGCCACGTCATGCGAGTTTGTGTATTCTCATGACTGAATGAGCGACCAACTTTGCTGGCGTACGATGGTTTGTTCGAAACTAGAGGATCACTCGAAACAGAAGCTATCTGTTTAGCTTCTGGGTAACTGATGTTTCTTTCTGTTTTTATTTTAATAATATTTTTTTCTTTCAGGTAAACAGGGCAGTCCCTAGATGATGAAAAATGGGATTCACCACAGTTTACGCATTTTGAAGATTCAGAGCTACAGGTTGTTCCCTCGTGTCCTTCGCCAGAACACTTGAAACATCTCTGCGTACCACGACATTGTTTGGTTCCATGACCAAAACTTTTGACAGGTGAAGCATCGAATTGGGTTAGGGATGAATCTGTCAACTCTGATTCCGAAGCAACCTAAAGTAATAGATGAGGGAGGAGTTGGAGTTTTGAAGGTCAAAAGATATGTATTTAATTTGGTTATATTTCCATTCTTTTTTATTTGAAATCTAACAACATCAGATACACCTTGGTTTGTTAATTCATCACTAATTTCTTCCACGGTAAGATCACCCAGATATTGACTTCTGTCTCGAATGATTCCTTTGCAACTGTTCAAACTATTGTGAGGAGAGACAGAAACAGAAAAGTCTGTAATTTTTGTCATGGTCAGCAAATTTGTTGATTGACTTTTGTTGGAACATTCAACCAACAAATTCCCTGATCTCATTTTTGAAACTTTTTTAACTGTACCAGCAATGCTTTGAATTTGTTTATGAATTACAAAAGGAGATATTTTTGAAACTGGTTTTTCATCTGTTCCTTTTATCACAATAAATCGGGGCCAACTATCATCTTCCTGACAGGGCGCAGAGTCATCACATTTTCTTTTTTTTGTTGAAGCTAATTGAGAAGTTTGGTTTTTGTTTGCCATATAAAAGGAGAAAGATTCACTATCCTTGTCATCCACCCACCTCGGAGTGCCTACAAGGGCGATGCTGTGTATCCGTGGCGAGCCGGGGTCAAGCGCTAATGCTGAAAGCAAGCTGCAAGTATAATGCAGCCTGTCCCCAAAATTAGCACCCAAGATCCACTGCGGAAAGCACCAGATGTTTCAAGAATAGTATACTCAAGCAGAGCGTATCCATCAAGCGAAATAGAAAGCGTACCACTTGATTGACCCATGAGCCATCGCCTTCTTCAGTTATCCGAAATATAAATAGCTTAATTTAAATACATGTGTATATAATGAAAATTGTTACAAGAAAGCTTATTGTTGAGGATTAACTGAAGGGCTCGACATGACCAGCCGATTGATCGAACCGGGTCAATCCGACCTCCCGTTTAGATGATATCAGAGCCAAAGCAGCTTATTGAACTATAGTCTCGTCCGTCCGGGTATTTTCTGACCGTAAGGAGTCTGACTACAGCCCTCATCCGCAAGGATCTCGTCAACCACCGACACGGGTAGCAACCCACGGCCAACGGGTTGGAGAGCCTATTTTATTCAAAACATCGGGCAACTCGTACGATGTTCGGATCACTTTAGTCTGGTCTCTATCCTTCGACCTGTCCAGCATGGGTAACCCTACCAGGAGACGAAGCTCCAGCTGGCATAGCTTTTAGGGTCACTGAGACACGCAAGCCCCCCGACCACGGCAAGGATAGCGATCCACCGGGGGGCAATGACTTATGAAGAACGTAGAAAGTATCTGAAGGACAATAAGATTTGTTTCAAATGCTGCCATTCGACAACACATATGTCAAGAAATTGTACCGTAACGGTAAAATGTGAACATTGTGGAAGTAATTATCATATAACCGCTATGCATTTATCTGCAAAATCTAGTTCTCCTGACGGCGGGGAGAAATCATCTGAAACAACGCAAAATGCTAATGATCATACAGTGTCATCCAAGTGCACGTCATTATGTGGATTTAGTGGTAAATCATGTGGAAAAACCATTCAGGTCCGTGTGTACCCAAAGAACTTTCCAGATAAAGGCGTTTATGTGTACGCTATATTGGACGACCAAAGTAACAGGACTCTTGCTAAGACTGAGCTGTTCGATCAATTAGGTATAAATACATCAGCCATTCAGTATACTATGTCATCTTGCGCTGGGCGCACTATCATGAACGGTAGATGTGCAGAAAGTCTGATAGTTGAGTCATTGTCTGGTAACGAAAAACTTGAAATACCTTCAGTAATAGAGTGCAGTGCAATCCCAGACGAAAAATCAGAAATTCCGACTCCGGATATTGCTAAATCGTATCCCCATTTACGGGAGATAGCTCATCAAATGTTAGATTTGAATCCAAATATAGACATTCAACTTTTAATTGGAAGAGATGTCCCAGAAGCGCACCACGTGTATAGACAGTTGACAGGACCGAAAGGCACGCCATTTGCCCAGGAGCTCTTTTTCGGTTGGGTGATTATAGGCGATGTTTGCTTAGGCAAAGTGCACAAACCAAATTTTGTCAATGTTAATAAGTCTAATGTAATGAACAATGGTAGAGGAACTATATTTGAACCTTGTATAAACACTTTGTATGTAAAGGAAAACACTGAATTGGCTCATGTTAGAGATAATGTTCATTCACAAAGGTGTAATAATGACCCATTGTTTATTAAAACCAAAGATGACGACAAGACTGGCACATCAGTTGAAGACCGCTTGTTCCTTAATCTCATGGATTCAGAATCTAAGAAAGATTCCAATGGGCACTGGACTGCACCCCTTCCTTTTAGACCAAATAGACAACGATTGCCGAACAATAGGAGTCAAGCATGGAAAAGGGCTCAATTACTCGATAAATCGTTCCAACAAAATCTTACTAAAAAGACTCATTTTGTTGAATTTATGCAAAAAGTATTAGTAAGCGGAGCAGCCGAGGTAGCTCCTACAATCACAGACGAGGAGTGTTGGTATCTTCCCCTTTTTGGCGTTTACCACCAGAACAAGCCAAACCAGATAAGAGGCGTATTTGATTCCTCAGCATCTTTTGAAGGAGTGTCTCTCAATAGCGTTATGATGTCGGGACCAGATCTAACTAACAACCTACTTGGTATTTTGTTGCGTTTTCGCAGTGACCAGTTTGCGGCCACTGCTGACATAGAACAAATGTTTTATCAATTCTACGTGAGAGAAGAAGATAGAAACTTTTTGAGGTTCTTTTGGTACAAGGACAATAACCCAGATAATCCGCTTATAGAACATCGGATGTGTGTCAATGTTTTTGGCAATAGCGCTTCTCCTGCAGTGGCAACATACGGATTACGTAAGACAGTTGAAAACTCCAATGAAACGTTCGGCTCAGATGTTAAGACTTTCGTTAACAGGGTTTTTACGTAGACGATGGGCTCATTTCCTTGCCTGAAAGTGAACAATTAATTGATCTTATAACAAGAACACAGATGGCGCTAAAAACAGAAGGTAACATAAGGTTACACAAAATTACATCGAATAGAAGCGACGTAATGAAGGCTTTCCCTACCGATGATATTGGAAAGGATCTCAAGAATTTAAACTTGTGTGAAGACTATTTTCCGGTACAACACAGCCTGGGCCTCGCTTGGAACTTAAATAGCGATAGCTTTATATTTACCCCATTGCAAGACGATAAACCCTGTATCCGGAGAGGTATTCTTTCGTCATTGAATAGTATTTTTGATCCGATTGGATTTTTGTCACCACTCACAATTAGCGGAAAGATTTTGTTACAAGATGCATCTCCACCGGGTACTGATTGGGATGATTTTTTATCACAAAGTTTTCAAGAGAAATGGAATGAATGGAGAATCTCTGTTTTGTCACTTCGAGAACTTAGTTTACCGCGCATGTATATACCTATGTCAACCAGTGTTATGGACAACTTAGAAGTACATATATTTTCAGATGCTTCAGAGAAGGCAGTTGCGGCTTCGGCATATTTAAGAGCTATCGACAAATATGAGAACAGTACCGTAGGATTTATTATGGGAAAATCAAAACTAGCGCCTCTTAGCGGAAACACAATACCAAGATTAGAATTGTGTGGGGCTGTCTTGCCAACCGAAATTGGAAATATAATATCCGAAAATTTAGATGTGCCGTTGGACTCTATCAAGTATTATTCTGATAGTAAAGTTGTGTTAGGATATATCACTAATCAGACAAGACGTTTTCACACCTACTTGTCATTCAGAATTGAACGCATTCTGAGTGTATCGTCGCCAATTCAGTGGCAGTTCGTCCCAACACATTTAAACCCAGCAGATTGCGGCACACGTTACTCAATATCTGTTGATATGGAGAACAACCCATGGCTTCTTGGGTCGAAGTGGATGAAGAACTCTGACGAAGAAGCACAATGTGATGTCAAAACATTATATCCGTTAGTTAGTCCGGATAATGATAAAGAGATAAGAACGGAGATAAGTGCGTCGAAAACTTCAATAAATGCGCTAGCGCCAGTAGTGGGGCGTTTTGAAAAATTCTCTAGTTGGAGACGACTTGTGAAAGCTATATCATTTCTGCAACATGTGGCTCAGTCATTCAGTTTAAAGAATAAGTCATGCCAAGGTTGGCATTTTTGTCAAAATGTCATGTCAGTTGATAGTTATAAAAAAGCTGAATTGTTTATCTTGAAGGAATGTCAAAAGGAAGTATATATACAAGAGATAGAATGTTTGGCTGGAGGCACAAGAATTTCAAAACAATCATCTTTAATGTCTCTTTCGCCATTTTTGGATTCACAAGGTTTGATTCGTGTAGGAGGACGTTTGGAAAAGGCAAAGTCTTGGCTTCCTACAGGAGAATTTAACCCAATTATCGTTCCGAAAAATAGTTACATAAGTAAGCTTCTTATAGACCGCTATCACAGTTCAGTGAAACATCAGGGTAGACATCTAACCGAAGGTGCGTTAAGGAGCGCAGGATACTGGCTAATTGGAGCTAAACGATTAATTTCTTCATTCATACAAAAATGTGTAATATGCAGGAAACTTCGAGGAAAGTTTTAGGAACAAAAAATGGCGGACTTGCCTACTGATAGACTAACACCAGGGCCTCCGTTCACATTTGTAGGTTTGGATACCTTCGGTCCTTGGCAAGTGTTAACTCGTAAGACCCGTGGAGGTTCAGCAAATAGTAAAAGGTGGGCTATTTTATTCACATGTATGACTACAAGAGCAGTTCATATAGAAGTGATAGAATCATTAAGCAGTTCCTGTTTTATTAATTCACTTCGTAGGTTCCAGTCATTACGCGGACAAGCCAAAGTGTATCGATCCGACCGTGGGACAAATTTCATAGGTGCCACAGATGATTCAAATATCGAAGCTATAAATGTTGAAGATTTGACAGTTAAAAACTTTCTATGTGAATCTGGTTCAGTATGGAAATTTAACCCTCCCCACTCTTCCCACATGGGGGGAGTGTGGGAAAGGATGATAGGTGTCACGCGAAGAATATTAGACGCTGTTATCTTAACTTCTATTAGTAAAAGTTTGACTCATGAAAGTTTAACAACATTCTTAGCTGAAGTGACCGCAATTATTAACGCAAGACCCATTGCGTAGATATCATCAGATCCGGAAATGCCTTTGATTCTAAGTACATCAATGCTCTTAACTGGAAAACAAGACTACTTACCTGTGATAACGGACACATATAATCTCAAGGATATGTATCATGCACAATGGAAACATGTACAAGTTCTATCAGATATATTCTGGAAGCATTGGAGGTCAGATTATTTACAATGTTTGCAACAGAGACGTAAATGGCAGGTTGACAAGGACAATATCAAAGTTGGTGATGTAATTCTTATGAGAGACAAATCTGTTTACCGAGGAGAGTGGCCACTAGGCATTGTGGAGGAAGTTATCAAAAGCGATGATGAAAAAGTACGCAAGGCTCGCCTCCGCATCTACAAGGAAGGTAAAGCTGTTACATATACAAGACCGATTAGTGAGATGGTTTTATTGGTAGACTGATTGTGAATATTGACTTCTTTGTAAGAACAATTTATGAAAGGTTTTAGGTGAACTGTTGTTTGTATTTTTAGTGTTTTTTCTGCTGAAGGAATGTTCTTCGATAGCATTGATTTTTCGTAATAGTCAAAATTATGACTTATTTTTACATTTGGTAAATTTGCATAAATTTGTTAGAAAATAATATCATGGGAATGATATTAGACGGGGAGTGTACTGTTACCAGTGTTGATTTTTTATTGTTTAAAAGAAATTCTATCGATTTTTCATACGTTTTCCCGGACTTGTTTGATTGCTAGATTTTTTGTACTTTGAAGTTCGTTACTTTCCCCCTTTCTTTTTTGTTTCCTAAATTGAAAGCATGAACGTGGTCACCCGCATTTAAAAATATCTTAAACTACGCCGACTCACAATGTAAGTTTATAATTTATAGTTTTTAATGATTGTATGATGAAAGTTAATATTTTGATTGTTTTCACATCAAAATAAATATTGTGTATGTGTATATCAGCCAAAAGTGAAATATGATGATTGTTAATTTTGTCACTGTTTTTACAAAAGTATGGAAAGTCATTTGGTGCTATAATTTTTGAATGATTTGATCGAAAATTCATTTTGATACATAAATTTGAACTGTTAGTTTTATGATTTTTGTAGTCATGAGTATGATGAGTTAGCTAAGGTTTTTGTGTTTGTTTTTTTAAGCTTTTTACCAACATCACAGCACATATATGTAGACTCATACTATTTCATGGTTTTCGGAATAAATGATTATACCTGTTTGTGGCTTATGGTTATACTATGCACTGAGGCAGAACATTACTAAAAGAAGCACTGGCACTGTCTAAAATCCTACATGAAAAAGGTCACACTTCATGGTATAGTTATATTATTAAAGTTTTGGAGCTTCTTGATATATCACTCCCAACAGTTTACTACATAAGAGTAAATATTGTATTAAAAATATAGTCATGGGAAAACTTAAAGGATTGTATATAAAAGAATGGAAGATTAACATTTTTAATGATGTAAGAAGTATTAATAACCAAAAAAATAAACTTCGTACATTTCGTTTATTCAAAACAAATTTTAATTTTGAACCCTATTTAAACCTGCTAAACTTTAAACAAAGGCAGGCATTAACAAAACTCAGAATTGGGGACCATCAGCTTGCAATTGAAACAGGGAGACACAAAAACATCCAAGCTCCTGAGCGTATTTGTAAACTTTGTGAGGAGGAGGTTGAAGATGAGATCCACTTTCTCCTTCAATGCAAAAAATTAGAAACTTATAGAAAAACATTTATAAAAGAACTTTGTATTTCTCTCCTAATCTAAAGAAATGTAGCACCGAAAATATGTTTATATTGCTAATGGGTTGTGAGAATCTTGAAGTTCTACAACGCCTATGTAATTCAATAATCAGTCTCTGGACTGAGAGGGATAATATTATGTTAAAAAAAGTAAATGATGCCAGTTAACTGACCCAGTGAATCATTCATAGGCCAAATTTGAATTTTATGGTGTTATATTGGCGAGGCAAATAATATACTCCTTTGTTATATATACATATGTTTTATTCTAATCTAAACTATATACATTGTACATGTTTACTTGTCAAGTATAAAGCACGCAAGTGATGTTGATCTGGAAACAGTTCTCATATAAAGCTAGTAACAGTTAGGATCTGATAAGAACTTACATTTGATAGTAAACAGATGCCATGACCTTGGTGTTTTCCCAGACTATAGGATAACCTATAGTTCATTGACTTAATATTACATCTCCCCTTTTCAGCTTGTAAGAAAATATAGTAATTACTAATAAATGTTATCATGAATGGAACAGCTGATCTTTGTTTACAAATCTAACCTATCTGGAGGTTTTGATATTCTCCATGACTTGGTTACAAATCTAACCTATCTGGAGGTTTTGATATTCTCCATGACTTGGTTACATACAAATCAGATTTATCAGATTGATCTGTAGTGTTATCTTTCAGTTCATTATTGTGAATTGGCATTTCATCGGGGATTGTTTCAAAAGTATTTTTAACAAATTTTGTATCAGGCTTTTCAGGCAAATTTGAAAAGTGTCGCCGATTCCTACGAATTTCGCCACTGTCAGTTTCAATTATATAAGAACGCGGTTCATTAGATTCCGCTTTGATTATTCCCTGTTTCCTTTGATCTTTAACCCAAACGCGATCGTTTGTTTTTACTTTAGAAAATGGTCGCGCTCGATGTCGTCTGTCATAATACTGTTTTTGTTTAAATTTATATTCATCTTCCTTTCTGAACAACTCGCGAGTGTTAGGCAATTTAGGTGCGAGGTTTTTCGGAGCGACTGGGACCAACGTTCTTAGCTTACGCCCCATCAAAAGTTCTGCTGGGCTGTAACCATTAGCAAGCGGTGTTGTTCTATAAGAAAGTAAAGAATTATATTCGTCGTCTGATTTTTTTAGCATATTTTTAATAGTTTGAACGCTACGTTCAGCTAGTCCGTTTGACTGGGCAAATCGTGGACTACTCATTATGTGTCGAAAACCATACGACTGCGCGAATTGCTTGAATGTTAATGAGTTGTATTGAGGTCCACCGTCCGTAATAAAAGTTTCCGGTATTCCGTGTCTTGCAAAAAATGACTTTAAATGATTCACGACGGATTGAGAACTTGTGCTAGACAATTTTGCTATCTCGATGTATCTCGAAAAATAATCAACAACTAATAAGTACGTTTGCCCTTTTAGTTCAAACAAGTCGGACGCTAGTTTTTGCCATGGTCGTTTAGGAAATTCCGGCTGCAATAGCGGTTCCGCATGATCATTAGCATTTTCGATACATTTTTGACATCTTTTGACCATGTTTTCTATTATTGTACTGATACCAAGCCACCACACCGAGGACTTGGCTCGCTCTCGACATTTAACTATGGCTTGATGACCATCGTGAAGTCGTTCTAGTATTTCGTCTTGTAACGACCGCGGGATAACTAACCTATCGGCTTTTAATAAATTATTTCCCACGATAGTGAACTCTCCCTGTAGACTCCAATACGGTTTCAAGCTGTCACTTAAACTAGATTTTTCTGGCCACCCTTCTTTGCAATAAAACATTAGGGTTTTGCATATTTCATCTTTTACGCACTCGTCCCTAATGTTTTGAAGTCTCATATCTGATGCCGGGAAATTATTAACGATACTGTCCACGTACGCTTTTGTCTCGGTCTCGAATTCATTGGACTCGGACAAGATGTCTACCGGCGATCTAGATAATGCATCTGCGATATTCAATTCCTTACCTGGTACGTGCTCAATTGTGAAATCAAACCTCAAAAGTCGCATTCGGAATATTTGAATACGCGGCGGAAGTTCTGCAATACCTTTACTGCTGAGTAACGGTACGAGCGGCTTGTGGTCAGTTTCGAGATTGAACTTCTTACCTATCAAATAATTGCTGAACTTCTCACACGCCCAGGTCAAAGCTAAAGCTTCTTTTTCTATTTGCGCGTAGCGCTGCTCTGTGTCTGTCATAGAACGCGAAGCATACGCAACAGGCTTCAATATTTCTCCATGTTTTTGCCTAATGACTGCGTCCAATCCAAACGACGACGCGTCAGCTGACACTACAGTGTCCTTATTTGGATCATAATGTCCAAGCGTTCCGGACGAAGCTAGCTCATTCTTTATCTCGGTAAACGCGGTTTCTTGTGCTATACCCCAATGCCAAGCATTGTGAGTCTTTAATAGTTCACGTAGCGGCTTAGTTAGCTCTGTCACCTTGCACGAAAATTTGTTAAGTTGATTCACCATTCCTAAAAAACGTCTTACTCCTGATATATCAGTTGGCTTTGCCATCTCGGCAATAGCCTTAACTTTGTCTGGGTCTACCCTACAACCCGACGCGTCAATGATTTGACCCAGGAATTTGACTGACGGTTTTGAAAATTCACACTTTTCGTTCAGTGTGAGACCGGCTTTTCCGATCGCTTCTAAAATTCTCTCTAGGCGCTCGTCGTGCTCCTCCTGTGAGGCACCAAACACGAGAACATCGTCCATATGGCACAATACGCCTGGATACCCCTCCACTGTCTCTGACATACGTTTTTGAAAGAATTCACTGGCAGAGTTTATTCCGAAAGGTAATCGATTGCAACAATACCTACCGAAAGGCGTAATAAACGTTGTGAGCGGACGTGACTCTTCTGCTAGGTTAGTTTGCCAAAACGAAGAATTTGCATCTAATTTTGAAAATATTCTTGCATTTGCAAGCTTTGCAAGCGACTCTTCTACTGCTGGAAGCGGATAATTTTCACGCTTGACCGATTCGTTCAATTTTGTAAAATCGATACATATGCGCACGTCACCGTTTGATTTCGGCACAACAACCATGCCAGCGCACCACTCGGTCGGTTCATCGACTTTTGAGATAACCCCTAGTTTTTCCATTCTTGTCAACACAGTCTTTACCTTATCCATTAAAGGTAACGGTACTCTGCGCGGCGTTGACAAAACAAACGGTTTCGCGTCTGGACCTAGCGCAATTGTATATGTCCATTTTGTTTTCCCTAGACCGTTAAATATCTTTGGATATTTACCGCGATAGTATTTCTCTTTTTGTTTTTTACCTTTTATTACGTGGTTTTTTTTATTGTTTAGGTTTGTAAATTGAATTTATAATCCTTCTATACATCTCTCTTATTTCTTAAATGTATATTTTATACCAATTGCAGAAATGATGAATAAAAAAACAAAAAAGTAATACATGTACCTACAAAAAGCTAAAATATATTATTATGTAATTGTGGTTTGAGTGTGTGGAAGACCTGTTGAAATATAATCAGTATTTAAAGATTTTACAGTTATATTTGTCATAATGACATGTGTATATAAAGGTTTTTTTTCTGAAAGAAGATTTATTTCACTCCATTTTGAAACAGTCCTAGTAGCTAAGGAATATAACTAATGAATCACGGTACTTATGTTTAAATATAAATATTCTATACTCTGCACACCAATATATATGCCCATTGTTCCTGTTGTCGTTGTTTTTGTGGGATTTCTTGTTGACGTTGGTTTATCTGTTGTAGGTGGATGTTTTGTAGTTTTTAAAGGTGATGAAAAAGTTTCTGGAGTTATTGGTGTTGAAGTTGGTTCATCTGTTGTTGGGGGATTGGGTGTACTTCCCAAAGGTGTTGAAAAATATAACAAGTTGAAATATTGTGAGTGTTCACAAACATGTATATATGGTAACACATTATTTTCATTATTACATGTTTTGTGTGTTTAACGAAGATAAAAATGTTTGCTCTCACCAATTAGGAGGAATAAACGTAAGTTTTGCATTGATATCCAGGAGGGAGTATTAAGGAGTACACATTGATGTGTAAATGATGTACCACATGTGCTCCGACATTGATATTTTATTTTAATTGAAAATTTAGAAACAAAACTGTTCAAACTTACAACACATTCCATAATGACAAATCCATTTTCACGACTTTCATTGAGTATTTACCACTGTAGTAGGTTTCTTCTCTCCTCAATATAGAATTGTGCACCTACAACGGTGTTTTACTTTGATGGTTGATATCATTTGATATTGACGAACCTCAAGAAACATATACCACATCCAGTATTCCGAATCCAATTTACCCCAAGACCTACTTGGGTCTCTGGTTTTTTTTTTGCCCTTGTTCATATGTAACTTTTTGCTTGTCATTATCAATTACAGAGTTGTACATGTGAAGATCCAAATCGACATACTCGCCCCTTTGAATATTTTGTCTTAAACTGACTAACTGATGTAATGTTATTCATCATCAAGGCTAGGCAAGTAACAAGGTGTTTGCATGAACATTGAATGATCTTGACTAACTGTATTACATGATTTGTAACATCAAATACAGGGACCATTACTGATACTCCTCCTGAAGTTGAGGTATGGTTTGATACTGAATCTGGTACTGTTTGGGGCTGAGTTCCCTCTTGTCGTGATGTAGCTTCTAATGATGAAGTTTTTGAAATGGCTTTCCGCTTTTTCCTTGACCCTCTTGTTTTCATCAGAGTCTTGAAACTATAAGATAAAATTGAACAAATAATATTGCTTTATAATGAACTTGTTAAAAAGCGACTTCGAAAAGGGGAATAGAAGTATGGTCATTTGGTCTTCTTCCGACCGGCAGTAAAACGCTTGCCAAAGTGGGGCATCCGTTTGGCTGTGGGGGATGTACAAGTTTGGGAATTGTTGTGGCTTTATGTGGTCTGTTATGGTTTTGTTGTATATATTTGATTATCCATATGGTTTTGTTATATATATTTGATTATCCATATATTTCTTCCAATTCAACCAGTTTTATGTCATCAAGGTCCATCACTTTATACCTACTGATATAATTATTGTTCAAGGATTGCAGTACTTTCGACAACCCGGGTTGCACTTTTTTTGCAGTCTGTAGTATTCCCGGAGAAACTTTGCATCACACCTTAAAATGTTGGTAGTATATCCTGTGAAATATCCCTTAATTATTGAGAATATGTGCCAAAGTTGCCAGTTGTTTCTGTTGTCTTTTTGGGGTTTTAAGTTGTGGTTTACTGTTTCACTGTCTTTGGCAAATATTCCTAATCAGTCATTGCCTCTGTATGCGTTCTCAGAATTGCATTGACGAGAAAATATGCACGCCTGCATTCTCTGCTGTTCAGTTATAATTTAATACTAGTATGTTCAGCCACATTCTTAGTTAATAAAACAGATATCTTCCTGCCTCTAATTTCTATCCCGAGATGAGATTGGCATAGCTTATGTTCAAATACAGAAAAAGTATTCATAATAACATGATCTATTGCACCTCCCAAATGGCTCTTTATCATCTTCTAACACCATCCCCTCCGCCTCACCACTTCTTCGTCTATTAGATAGTATAATGTCAGCAATACACATCTGTGCAAATTCAACAGATTATTCCTGGTCGTTTATATCAGATTTTTTTATTTTTCAGTAACTGATTTGATGATTGCCTTTAGTAGAAGATGTATTTACTTTAAGTCCACGTCTTTAAGTCGTAAGAAAGTAAAATGAATTTTCATTTTTGCCTTTTGCACGTTTTAAATTATATATATAATACATATGTTTCTTTTTTCAGTTCGACATCCAATCCAAAACGGGATGTCTTTTCTTTTCTAGAAAAGAGAGTCACCCCTCAGCAATGTCTATCCCGCCCGATTTAAGGAGACAGGGAAATGGTATTATAGTACAGAACAATGTTACATGTACAAAAAAGTTGGTAAGTGTTTTAGTAGGTATTTATTACTTGTTCTCCTCTACATGACACTGAGAAAGTATACTGTTGAACATGTATAAATAATAATCAGGACATTATATTCCTTTTTTTCTATCGACGGGTGCGTTAATAAGTTATGTATCAATCAAATGCTACAAATATGCAAAATATATTATTAATACAATAATTTATTGATTTATTAAACCTCGTCCACATTGTTGTCTTCCAAGATTATTTTAACGCCCAAGACGTTAAAAAGCGTAAAATGAAAGAGACAGACCCAGCTAGGATAAAAAGATTGGGAAGAATGAAGATAGACACAGTTGAATTGGAGCACGTTTCCTATGCCATTATGAAGAGAGGCATTTGGTCAAAAGTAATGTATTGCAACAAATATCTTGTTATTTCTCAAGAAATATAAACAAAATTGAATCGGTACTGTTTACTTGAACAATAAATTGCTAGCTACCCACCATGTCTAAAAGAGCCGATAAGACAACTGAAAGCACTCAAAATTTATAACATGTAATTTTCGTTTTAATGTTACCATATAAAATACGGAAACTGATGAAGGCCAAACATATGATGCTATTGAATACAGATGCTTTTAGGTTTTACCTTATATGTCAATTCAACCCCCCTAGGGTGACTGGGGAATAGAGATATAGTCACCATTGGTCTTCCTCCGACCGGCAGTAAAAACCTCGCTAAAGTGGGGCGTCCGTTTGGCTGTGTGGGATGTACAAGTTCGCAGTCACGTCCGGTCAGAATGGGGACGTTAAATTCGATGCCTCGTGTAAAGAGAGTGCCACGTTCTTTGCACGTTAAGAAACCTTGCAACAACTCTTTTAGGGGCCCTTATGTGGCCTATTGCAAGGCTAAATGTCTGTCCTTATCCAATGTACCCTCAATTTCCCGTGGCAGTCCAAATTTCCCCGACCTTATTTCTATTACAGGACCTACCTATTGTATTTATTGTTAACTTGTTCTCGACTTAGGGATAGTGATCCGGCGGCGGCGTTAGATTACTTCTTAAAAGCTCAATATTTCAGAAGGCATAAGACCTGGATCCTTCATGCTTTGTATATAGATGCCTTTTGTTACGATGTTTCCGTCTGTCCATTGCCCTTGGCCTCATTTTCATGATTCAGTGACCCCCCCCCCCCCTCCCCAAGGGTGACTGGGGAATAGAAATATGGTCACCATTGGTCTTCCTCCGACCGGCAGTAAAACTCTAGCTAAAGTGGGGCGTCCGTTTGACTGTTCGGGATGTACGAGTTCGCAGTCACGTCCGGTCCCCCCCAAGGGTGACTGGGGTATAGAAGTATGGTCACCATTGGTCTTCCTCCGACCGGCAGTAAAACCCGTGCTAAAGTGGGGCGTCCGTTTGGCTGTGCGGGATGTACAAATTTGCAGCCACGTCCGGTCAGAATGGGGACGTTAAATCCGATGCCTCGTGTAAAGAGAGTGCCACGCTCTTTGCACGTTAAGAACCCTTGCAACAACTCTTTGAGGGGTCCGTAGGTGACCTGTTGCAAGGCTAAATTTCTGTCCCTATCCAATATACCCTCATTTCCCGTGGCAGTCTAGATTTCTCCGACCTTAATCCTTTAATCTATTACAGAACCTACCTATTGTAGTTATTGTGAACTTGTTCTCGTCCTGAATATGCATGAAATATTTGCCACTGGACGTTAAGCAACCAACAATCAATCAATCACGTCCGGTCAGAATGGAGACGTTAAATCCGATGCCTCGTGTAAAGAGAGTGCCACGTTCTTTGCACGTTAAGAACCCTTGCAACAACTCTTTGAGGGGTCCGTAGGTGACCTGTTGCAAGGCAAAATTGCTGTCCCTATCCAATATACCCTATTTTCCAGTGGCAGTCTAAATTTCCCCGACCTTCTTCCCGGACGGCATACATTACAGGACCTACCTATTGTATTCATTGTTAATTTGTTCTCGTCTTGAATATGCATGAAATATTTGCCACTAGACGTTAAGCAACCAACAATCAATCAATCCTGAACATGCATGAAATATGTGCTACTGGACGTTAAGCGACCAACAATCAATCATGATTCAGTGACTACTTGAAAAAAGTTAAGACTTTTAGTATTCTTAATTTCTCTCTTAATATAAGTAATAGGATAACTATTTTTGGTATGTGCGTATGGATCAGTGAACAAGGTTAAGTTTTCGTGGTGAAGTCCATTTCTCAGATACTATTAGCAAAAGGTCTACTATATTTGGTGTATGAAATGAATGTAAGGTGTACATGTCCAACTGGCAGGTTTAACTGACCTTGACCTGATGTTCAGTGGTTACAGTTAAGTTTTTGTGTTTTTGTCTTGTTTTTCTAATACAGTATGCAATATGTCTACTATATTTGGTGTTTAGAATGTTTGTAAGGTATACATGTTCAACTGGCTGGTGTCATCTGATGTTGACCTCATTTTCATGGTTCAGTGGTTAGAGTTAAGTTTTTGTGTTTTGGTCTGTTTCTCTAACACTGTATGCAATAGGTAAACTATATTTCGTGTACGAAAATATTTTACGATGTACGTGTCAGTTCGGCATGTTTTATTTGACCTTGACCTCATTTTCATGGCTCATTGCTCAATGTTAAGTTTTTGTTTTTTGATCTGTTTTTCTTGTTCTTTAAGCAAAAAGTCTACTATATTGTATGGAATGATAGTAAGGTGTATATGTCTGTCTGGAAATTATCATCTGCTCATGACCATGACCTCATTTTCATGGTTCATTAGTCAATCTTAAGTTTTACTTGTTAGGTTTAATTCTTAGATACTGTATGCAATAGGTCAACTATATTTAAAGCATATTTTTGTATGGAATGATTGCAAGGTGTACATGTAGTTCATATTGGTTTATTTGATGTTGACCTCCCTTTCTTGGATCTTGTTAAGTTTATACGATAGTAATGCTTTATATATCTAAGACCATCAACATAAAATCAATAGTTAGTAAAGAAGGCGAGACTTTTCAGCGTGTGCACTCTTGTTTTAAATTGAAAGTATAAGATATAAAAAAAATCACCAGGTATGTTGACTGTGCACATTCAGTAATGTTTGGTGATGAACATCAATTATTTTTCAATTGCAAAATGGTTGGAATCAACATTTTTTTTTACCAGTCAGTATAATTATTATGACAATTTAAAATACCCTATATTCAGAGAGGTCATAGGGTGCAAACAATTTTGACTGAAACTGATAACATATAAGAGACTTATAACTGAAAGCTTCATTTACTTACTCGAGACACCTGATATACAATAACAAAAAAGTACAGGACCAAGTCCTCAGTATAAGTTATATCATGTTATATTGATACAAGTAAATGTGTAAAGCCACTTACCCTTTTGTGTTAAAGTAAAAAAAAACATTTTATGAGTCATAAAATTCATAAATGACATATTTCAGAGTATACACTTACATATTCAATGTATAATAGTAATACTTTTCAGATATACTGACTTTTCAAAAGATAACTTTGTGGGCTTACCAGTTGTATATCAATTTATTTGCAAGGTCTGAAGATATAAAATGTTATGTATATAATATATACTGTAATACTTAAAAGTACACGAGACAAAGAGTTTGGAAGAAAATCCTTACGTGTCATCGACAATATTTACTGTACTAAAAGTAAGTCCTATTGAATGAAGCAAAATATTGGCAGACGAAACTGGAGCGATATCGACATATTAAACAATGACAAAGAACATGATATATTTATAGTAGGTTTTGGTGTAACAATGTTGAATATACTCTGCAAAAGTTCTTTCATTGTTGTAACTATCCGAACTGAAGTGGCAATACCAGTTCCAGATGACATCAAGACAACTGCACCAAAACTGCCTGGCAATGCAGTTCATAATATTGGAGAAGCCCTTTGCTGTTGTCAACAATGTACGAGTTTTGTGATTAGGTCCGTTAGTAGGGGAACAACTATTAGTAAGTCACTGATATTTGATATTCAACTGTATTATTCAAGCAGTACAAAATACCAACATTTAAAACCCGTTAATTTTAAAAAGTCTCATTGACGTTAACAAACCATCTCCATTTATGAATACCTTATTAAGAAACGTAAAATATTAAATAGCTCCTAATTAATAACAGAATGATAAAGGTTTTCTTGGTCTGCTTAAAATAGATAACAAAAATAGCATTATGATTTATTCATTTGCACTGTTTCGCTCCATAAGAGCTCGTCGGTCTGCTATGCATGTCTGTTTGTGGATTTAAAACTGATGACAATGGCTGCTACCTAAACAATCAATTGAGGACTGTTCAGACAGAACATTATCAATTGTTGTCAATTTTAGCATTGAGTAAATCACATAAAAATCCGGTTACACTACATAAACTAGGAAAAGGATGTGAGAATTTGCCCAATTAGGAATTTAGCATTTTCGAAAAACAATTTCACAATGAGGTAAAATATTTCCAAACTTCTTCATTAGAAAATACACTGACCAGATGTCTACTTGAAATCTGTTATTGGAATCAGTGATTAACTTTGGCAGTAAACGACCATATGTTGTTAGTACAGGATATGACAAACACCCTGATAATTTCTGCTTCAATTAAACACTCATCTGTGAACAGAATTTTTTATAACCTACGTGCTCTTGATCACAGTAACTTGGAATTGCAGTAAGAAGAAATTTAAAACAGATTGTTGTATCAATAAGCGAAACAATCAATCAAAAAAGAAAGATCAGTCTCCAATCCATGTATGCAAAAAATACCTCTAAACAGACTCAAGACAGCAGCAAGAGAAAATAACTTAAAGACTAGGCACACTTCAATGTACATTGGACACAGATATACAAACTCATTGAATCTGATGGTAAACATTTTGACTCTCCTCGACATAGTGTACTAGACACTAACCAACACCTCAACTAAAACAGAAATTTCACTAACAAATTCTTAAAATCTCTATCTTTAAATAAACTAATTGACGATAATAATTTTAATGATATTGACTTCTTAGTGACCAAAACTAATAAAATCTATTTAGAAGCCGCAGAAGTCAGTTTCTTTCAAAGCAAATTTTTAAAAAATCCATCAGGCAAAGACAAACCATCACCCAAAATACTATAGTTGACGTAACGACCATCACACATTAAAGTTACGATCATCATGCTCGAATTTTTGAATGACTATTCTACGAAAATTCGAATGATTTTATGTATCAAATTTTATTTCAATATCAACTCACTCACGATTAGTGTGTATGAGACAAGCGGTTTGGCTCAAATGAACCTTTTACTGCACGAAAATTGGAAAAGAAAAACTTATCTCTAGAGTTGTCTCCAATTTTGGGCTAACCGTAACTTCGTTACGACCATCCGCTTACCACCAGTGTACAGTGGAAGAAGTGAGGACGAGACCTCGAAAAATGTCAAGGTTAAAAAGGTGTAATTAAGGAATCAAGTATAGTAGTGATTACTACAAACAGTCGGGAAATTCTTATCTGTAGGATTTTGATGTGCCTTTCTAGGGCACATTGTACAAGATTTGAGCACCATTAGACAGTAAATTTGTGTAAAAAAGCTGTATAAGCCAGTTATTATATTTTTAGTTTTACAAATTCTTTTGACTAAACAAATGGAAGGAAGGATGAAAAATACAACAAAAACTCTATTGCTGTTGATTTTATTTCAATACCAACCTTGTCAAGATAAATTTATTATTGTTTTTATGAAGAAAGAAAAATATTATGCCAAAACAAAAACAAAACACTACAGTATATCTCCAACATTCAAAATTGAATTCTTGTATCTTCAAAATTGGATTTTGAGGTATTAATGTCAAATCAACATGAGTTTCGAAAATGTTATGTAGTTTATTTACTTTTCAGGGTCAACTGCTATGAATGGTATAAGAGGTCAGACAAAGGCTGTTATTATGCGGCTCTCAGGATCGAGTTTAATCCCAGCTGTAGGGTATCACAAAAATTTTGATATTGAATTTGGGGAATTTGCTTTTGTAAACACCTGCGCTTTATGTCTCTAATTACAGGTACAACCAGGTATATCCTCTGGGGATGCAGTGCAACATTACACAGAGATAATAGTCCGACATTCACAAACTATTTTAAATATGCTACTAAATAAAGTCATAATGTACTTACGGCTGTCTAGTCGTAGTTTTCACAAACAACGAATACAGCATGAATTCTTGGATAGACACCCCTTTTGTGAAATATACTTTCTTATACTTTCTTCAACAAGAATTCTTTCTAATTTTAAATTGTTAAGACATGTTTTTTTTTACTTAAAGACACTATGGTATCTCCAGATTGATTGATTGATTGTTGGTTGCTTAACGTCCAGTGGCAAATATTCCATGCATATTCAGGACGAGAACAAATTCACAATAAATACAAATAGGTAGGTTCTGTAATAGGGGCTTCCGGGATTAAGGTCGGAGAAATTTAGACTGCCACGGGAAATGAGGGTATATTGGATAGGGACCGAAATTTAGCCTTGCAACAGGTCACCTACGGACCCCTCAAAGAGTTGTTGCAAGGGTTCTTAACGTGCAAAGAGCGTGGCACTCTCTTTACACGAGTCATCGGATTTAACGTTCCCATTCTGACCGGACGTGGCTGCAAATTTGTACATCCCGCACAGCCAAACGGACGCCCCACTTTAACAATGGTTTTACTGCCGGTCGGAAGAAGACCAATGGTGACCATACTTCTATTCCCCAGTCACCCTTGGGGGTTGATATCTCCAGACGATATACAGACATTCTTGAATTCAGCGGTTACAGCAGAAGCAAAAGCGGTATTAAGTTCCAATAACAAAGAAGTAAAAAGTAAAATCACAAAAATACTGAACTCAGAGGAAAATTCAAAACGGAAAGTACCTAATCAAATAGCAAAATCAAAAGCTCAAACACATCAAACGGATGGATAACAACTGTCATATTCCTGACCTAGAATAGGCATTTTCTTATGTAGAAAATGGTGGATTAAACCTGGTTTTAAAGCTAACCAAACCTCTCACTTGTATGAAACAAGACACCATTTTGCCTAGCCAGACTTTTTATCTTTCAAATTTTAACAGGAAACGCGCAATGTCCAGGGCCATCCTTAACATTAACAAGCAGACTATCAACAGAAAAGTTATTAAAGAGAGAAGTATGGTCTTCTTGATAAACGCTTGCCAAAGTTAGGCGTCCGTTTGGCTGTGCGGAATGTACAGTTTTGCAGCCACGTTTGGTCAGAAAGGGGACGTTAAATCCGATGCCTCGTGTAAAATGGCTATGGATGTCCCAGCTGCCGATCTGGCCAAGAAGATGGCATGGCTAAACTTATAGCACAATTGGACAAAGCGTTTTTACGGGATGATAACGGGACAAAGCATACGAAGTTAACTAAAATATGGACAGTTTGTCAATGTCAGACTACAATGTACTACATTGTTGAGTTCGACAAAAGATATAACATATCAAAAAAATATGTTGTTCGATTCGCTCGTATTTGATTTTAATGAAAGAAATCTCTGTATTACTGAAAAATTATTACACCAGGTTTTTTTTTTAAATCATAAAACTAATGAAAACACGTACAGACATCTTGCACGTTCAGGTATTGCACCGAAAATAAATACATTTATTCTAAAACCAGTTGTTGGCATGATACGTGAAATGTTCTTCTCGTATATTTTAGGATGATATGATACTAAACCCCTTACACGAGGATTGTAAAATTGAGAATGGAAATGGGGAATGTGTCAAAGAGACAACAACCCGACCATAGAGCAGACAACAGCCGAAGGCCACCAATGGGTCTTCAATGCAGCGAGAAACTCCCGCACCCGGAGGCGTCCTTTAGCTGGCCCCTAAACAAATATGTATACTAGTTCAGTGATAATGGACGTCATACTAAACTCCAAATTATACACAAGAAACTAAAATTAAAAATGATACAAGACTAACAAAAGCCAGAGGCTCCTGACTTGGGACAGGCGCAAAAATGCGGCGGGGTTAAACATGTTTTTTGAGATCTCAACCCTCCATCTATACCTCTAGCCAATGTAGATAAAACAAACGTACAACAGTACGCACAGTAAAACTCAGTTTAAGAGAAGTCCGAGTCCGATGTCAGAATAGGAAACAAAATAACATAAACAAAATGACAATAATCCATAAATAACAACAGACTACTAGCAGTTACTGACATGCCAGCTCCAGACCTCAAGTAAACTGATTGAAAGATTATGTCTTCATCATATGAATATCAGGCACAATCCCTCCTGTTAGGGGTTTAGTTTTATACCGTCATAAAATATATGAGAAGAACATAACCCGTGTCATGCCAACAACTGGTTTTAGAATAAATATGTTTAATTCCGACGTGCTTGATTTTCATAGGATGGAGACATGATATTTAGTCAATTTGATTGAGGTCTGGAGCTGACATGTCAGTAACTGCTAGTAGTCCTTTGTTATTTCATGTATTATTGTCATTTTGCATAGTTTCTTTTGGTTACCTATTCTGACTTCTTTAAAACTGAGTATAACTGTGCGTATTGCTGTGTGTTTGTTTGTTCTACATTGGCTATATGTATAGAGGCATAGTTGAGATCTCACAAAACATGTTTAACCACGCCCCATTTAAGCGGTGTCCCAAGTCAGGAGCCTCTGGCCTTTGTTATTCTTGTATGTTTTTTAAATTTTAGTTATCATATGTTTTTGAGTTTAATTTGACGTCCATTTTCACAGAACTAGTACACATTTTGTTTAAGTAAGGTTGATAGATTTAATTATTCCCGTTATCGATTTTTGAATAGATTCAAGTGTTAAAAATAATGTATTATTAAGATATAATTGTAGAACTCGCTGTTATATTAAAATTGCAGTGATCTTGAATTCATACTGATTTAGAGTTTACTAAGTAACTGAACAGAATAATTGTTTATATTTTGCAGATGTTTCATTTACACAGAATAAGTTATTTAAAAAAATCATTATATTAATTCATATTTTTCTGGCATTTAACATGTATTGTTTAATCATGGAATTCCCTTCCTCATTTTAAAGTCTCCTTTCATTACATACATTGTCCTGGCGTAAACGTAGAAAAGGTCCCAAAATTGAACTGCTACTCTAATTTTATTAAACTTTCGTCATGTTCACCAAAGATTGATACAAGATTATTAAATATTTCTTTTCTACAAGAACACAATAGTACAAGATAATAAAAATATAGTTTAGGTTATTATAGCATACGGTATTTGAAAGAGGTTTTGGATATAGAATTAAACTTTTAAAATTATTAATGAATCAATATTGTATATTCATGAATTTAGTCTTTCCATTGTACTTTTATTTATTATTGTAGTACATGTATAATTGTTTTCTGAAAAATAGGTTACAGTAATTCGCAAGCTGAGGACCATTACTTCATGTTGGAGGAAATGAAATTGCAGAAAGTGGAACTTTATAGAATGAAGAAAATAAAAATAATGGAGTATTGAAGAAAAGATCCACTAAGGCATTAGAGGAAATAAGAGATAGTATAAAGGTTGCAGTCTTGTAATTGACTGCTCCATAGGCTTACATGCAAAACAGCTCATCTTTGAAAATAAAAAAATAAAAAATGCTACATAGAAAAAAAATTTCATGTTCATATCATGTATGTATTAATGTGAAATTGTGATTTAATCGAAAAAAAAGTGGGTCATGCCACGAAGAATAAAAAGTTATGTAACCCTGTTGTCAAAACATTTTTTTTCTACTTTCTGTTTGCTGTTTTTACTAGGCCGCACCACTTCCAGTAAACATGATATCCTTCCACTTTCTTGGATTGATATCCCCAAAAAGATGCAAGATTTTTTTTAAATCTATATATATGTTTGAATTCAGCATAAACTTTTAATCAAACAGAAAAAATTGAGTCCAGAAAAAAATTCTGAAAAAAATGGACTATTTTATTTACCTCCATGTTTTGACATGCACCGGAAACTGGAGTTGTAATACAAGACTGGTACCTATAACTATAATGACATGTCTTAAAAAAATAAATCATTTACTTAGTTTCATTAAGTAGCCATATTTGAACATAAAAAATGCCATTAAAAGAATTGTTTTGTTGTATTAATAAATATAATCCCACTATTAAAGGAGTACCCCTTTCTGAAAAGAGGCAAAATTTGGAAATAAGTCATGCCTATCAAATGATCTGTAAATCTCATTCTACTCTATCTTTATGAATGTTTTCTTATTATTTGGATACTGTAAAGCTAGAAGAGAATTCTTATCTATTATTTTTATTTTTTTCCTTCTATTTGATTGAACCACATTCAATAGTTTACCCCTCCCCCTTTTTTCCATGAAATCTACCCAAGTGGGCCTCTTGTTTAAGTCAAATTGAAAAACTACCCAAAACTTTTTCATATTGAAGAATTTGTTGCAATTCAACTATCTAAAGACAAGAACGACCATACCTTTCTCTTTTTTGACTATACATGTCTTTATACATGCCTACTATATGATGGTTTTTAGACTGTACTTGACACCCCAATGCATATAAACTTTGCAATAAAATTCAAGAAAAAACAAAATGAATACTCAAGTTAGTGTTTTTGGTAAGAATATTGATTACTTGTCACACCTAATCACAAAAATCCTTGTCATGATGGATAGTTTTAGAAAAATTCTACTTTTTAAACAAATTTTTAACCCAAATATTGAATTTTCAATTAACCATACAGTGCCGCAGACAGGAAAAGAAGTCATAGACTCTTGTAAAGTGAACATTTTGTGAAAATCTTTTCACCAAAAGTTCATTTTATACATATTCTACCTATATGTCAACTATTGAGCCATAAAAATAATAACCCTAAAGAAAAAAGTTACTTTTGTATGTAACTGTCCCTTCAACTTTACACTGATTTTCAATGAAACTGCGCAACTAGAATTTCCATCACAAGAAGAAGATTTTATAGAGGAAAAAATCTTTCTATGTTCTTTTTAATTAAAAATCATGTATGTAATACTACCAGAATCTCAATTTACCTCAAACTGATGTGCTTTATATCTATTTATACTTTTGAATGGTGTCTTGTATAAAAAATCATAATTATTACATAATTTAAGTTTTTTCATTGTAACTTGATACCCCATGATTTTTTTTTCTTAAAAAGTCCTTAAATCATGATGTTTTGTCATTCTGGGCACACAAAAGTCCACATGAGCTACTTCCTTGCAGTGAACATATGAAAAAATTACCCTATGCAGGTTGCAGTCTTGTAATTGACTGCTCCATAGGCTTACATGCAAAACAGCTCATCTTTGAAAATAAAAAAATAAAAAATGCTACATAGAAAAAAAATTTCATGTTCATATCATGTATGTATTAATGTGAAATTGTGATTTAATCGAAAAAAAAGTGGGTCATGCCACGAAGAATAAAAAGTTATGTAACCCTGTTGTCAAAACATTTTTTTTCTACTTTCTGTTTGCTGTTTTTACTAGGCCGCACCACTTCCAGTAAACATGATATCCTTCCACTTTCTTGGATTGATATCCCCAAAAAGATGCAAGATTTTTTTTAAATCTATATATATGTTTGAATTCAGCATAAACTTTTAATCAAACAGAAAAAATTGAGTCCAGAAAAAAATTCTGAAAAAAATGGACTATTTTATTTACCTCCATGTTTTGACATGCACCGGAAACTGGAGTTGTAATACAAGACTGGTACCTATAACTATAATGACATGTCTTAAAAAAATAAATCATTTACTTAGTTTCATTAAGTAGCCATATTTGAACATAAAAAATGCCATTAAAAGAATTGTTTTGTTGTATTAATAAATATAATCCCACTATTAAAGGAGTACCCCTTTCTGAAAAGAGGCAAAATTTGGAAATAAGTCATGCCTATCAAATGATCTGTAAATCTCATTCTACTCTATCTTTATGAATGTTTTCTTATTATTTGGATACTGTAAAGCTAGAAGAGAATTCTTATCTATTATTTTTATTTTTTTCCTTCTATTTGATTGAACCACATTCAATAGTTTACCCCTCCCCCTTTTTTCCATGAAATCTACCCAAGTGGGCCTCTTGTTTAAGTCAAATTGAAAAACTACCCAAAACTTTTTCATATTGAAGAATTTGTTGCAATTCAACTATCTAAAGACAAGAACGACCATACCTTTCTCTTTTTTGACTATACATGTCTTTATACATGCCTACTATATGATGGTTTTTAGACTGTACTTGACACCCCAATGCATATAAACTTTGCAATAAAATTCAAGAAAAAACAAAATGAATACTCAAGTTAGTGTTTTTGGTAAGAATATTGATTACTTGTCACACCTAATCACAAAAATCCTTGTCATGATGGATAGTTTTAGAAAAATTCTACTTTTTAAACAAATTTTTAACCCAAATATTGAATTTTCAATTAACCATACAGTGCCGCAGACAGGAAAAGAAGTCATAGACTCTTGTAAAGTGAACATTTTGTGAAAATCTTTTCACCAAAAGTTCATTTTATACATATTCTACCTATATGTCAACTATTGAGCCATAAAAATAATAACCCTAAAGAAAAAAGTTACTTTTGTATGTAACTGTCCCTTCAACTTTACACTGATTTTCAATGAAACTGCGCAACTAGAATTTCCATCACAAGAAGAAGATTTTATAGAGGAAAAAATCTTTCTATGTTCTTTTTAATTAAAAATCATGTATGTAATACTACCAGAATCTCAATTTACCTCAAACTGATGTGCTTTATATCTATTTATACTTTTGAATGGTGTCTTGTATAAAAAATCATAATTATTACATAATTTAAGTTTTTTCATTGTAACTTGATACCCCATGATTTTTTTTTCTTAAAAAGTCCTTAAATCATGATGTTTTGTCATTCTGGGCACACAAAAGTCCACATGAGCTACTTCCTTGCAGTGAACATATGAAAAAATTACCCTATGCAGGTTGCAGTCTTGTAATTGACTGCTCCATAGGCTTACATGCAAAACAGCTCATCTTTGAAAATAAAAAAATAAAAAATGCTACATAGAAAAAAAATTTCATGTTCATATCATGTATGTATTAATGTGAAATTGTGATTTAATCGAAAAAAAAGTGGGTCATGCCACGAAGAATAAAAAGTTATGTAACCCTGTTGTCAAAACATTTTTTTTCTACTTTCTGTTTGCTGTTTTTACTAGGCCGCACCACTTCCAGTAAACATGATATCCTTCCACTTTCTTGGATTGATATCCCCAAAAAGATGCAAGATTTTTTTTAAATCTATATATATGTTTGAATTCAGCATAAACTTTTAATCAAACAGAAAAAATTGAGTCCAGAAAAAAATTCTGAAAAAAATGGACTATTTTATTTACCTCCATGTTTTGACATGCACCGGAAACTGGAGTTGTAATACAAGACTGGTACCTATAACTATAATGACATGTCTTAAAAAAATAAATCATTTACTTAGTTTCATTAAGTAGCCATATTTGAACATAAAAAATGCCATTAAAAGAATTGTTTTGTTGTATTAATAAATATAATCCCACTATTAAAGGAGTACCCCTTTCTGAAAAGAGGCAAAATTTGGAAATAAGTCATGCCTATCAAATGATCTGTAAATCTCATTCTACTCTATCTTTATGAATGTTTTCTTATTATTTGGATACTGTAAAGCTAGAAGAGAATTCTTATCTATTATTTTTATTTTTTTCCTTCTATTTGATTGAACCACATTCAATAGTTTACCCCTCCCCCTTTTTTCCATGAAATCTACCCAAGTGGGCCTCTTGTTTAAGTCAAATTGAAAAACTACCCAAAACTTTTTCATATTGAAGAATTTGTTGCAATTCAACTATCTAAAGACAAGAACGACCATACCTTTCTCTTTTTTGACTATACATGTCTTTATACATGCCTACTATATGATGGTTTTTAGACTGTACTTGACACCCCAATGCATATAAACTTTGCAATAAAATTCAAGAAAAAACAAAATGAATACTCAAGTTAGTGTTTTTGGTAAGAATATTGATTACTTGTCACACCTAATCACAAAAATCCTTGTCATGATGGATAGTTTTAGAAAAATTCTACTTTTTAAACAAATTTTTAACCCAAATATTGAATTTTCAATTAACCATACAGTGCCGCAGACAGGAAAAGAAGTCATAGACTCTTGTAAAGTGAACATTTTGTGAAAATCTTTTCACCAAAAGTTCATTTTATACATATTCTACCTATATGTCAACTATTGAGCCATAAAAATAATAACCCTAAAGAAAAAAGTTACTTTTGTATGTAACTGTCCCTTCAACTTTACACTGATTTTCAATGAAACTGCGCAACTAGAATTTCCATCACAAGAAGAAGATTTTATAGAGGAAAAAATCTTTCTATGTTCTTTTTAATTAAAAATCATGTATGTAATACTACCAGAATCTCAATTTACCTCAAACTGATGTGCTTTATATCTATTTATACTTTTGAATGGTGTCTTGTATAAAAAATCATAATTATTACATAATTTAAGTTTTTTCATTGTAACTTGATACCCCATGATTTTTTTTTCTTAAAAAGTCCTTAAATCATGATGTTTTGTCATTCTGGGCACACAAAAGTCCACATGAGCTACTTCCTTGCAGTGAACATATGAAAAAATTACCCTATGCAGGTTGCAGTCTTGTAATTGACTGCTCCATAGGCTTACATGCAAAACAGCTCATCTTTGAAAATAAAAAAATAAAAAATGCTACATAGAAAAAAAATTTCATGTTCATATCATGTATGTATTAATGTGAAATTGTGATTTAATCGAAAAAAAAGTGGGTCATGCCACGAAGAATAAAAAGTTATGTAACCCTGTTGTCAAAACATTTTTTTTCTACTTTCTGTTTGCTGTTTTTACTAGGCCGCACCACTTCCAGTAAACATGATATCCTTCCACTTTCTTGGATTGATATCCCCAAAAAGATGCAAGATTTTTTTTAAATCTATATATATGTTTGAATTCAGCATAAACTTTTAATCAAACAGAAAAAATTGAGTCCAGAAAAAAATTCTGAAAAAAATGGACTATTTTATTTACCTCCATGTTTTGACATGCACCGGAAACTGGAGTTGTAATACAAGACTGGTACCTATAACTATAATGACATGTCTTAAAAAAATAAATCATTTACTTAGTTTCATTAAGTAGCCATATTTGAACATAAAAAATGCCATTAAAAGAATTGTTTTGTTGTATTAATAAATATAATCCCACTATTAAAGGAGTACCCCTTTCTGAAAAGAGGCAAAATTTGGAAATAAGTCATGCCTATCAAATGATCTGTAAATCTCATTCTACTCTATCTTTATGAATGTTTTCTTATTATTTGGATACTGTAAAGCTAGAAGAGAATTCTTATCTATTATTTTTATTTTTTTCCTTCTATTTGATTGAACCACATTCAATAGTTTACCCCTCCCCCTTTTTTCCATGAAATCTACCCAAGTGGGCCTCTTGTTTAAGTCAAATTGAAAAACTACCCAAAACTTTTTCATATTGAAGAATTTGTTGCAATTCAACTATCTAAAGACAAGAACGACCATACCTTTCTCTTTTTTGACTATACATGTCTTTATACATGCCTACTATATGATGGTTTTTAGACTGTACTTGACACCCCAATGCATATAAACTTTGCAATAAAATTCAAGAAAAAACAAAATGAATACTCAAGTTAGTGTTTTTGGTAAGAATATTGATTACTTGTCACACCTAATCACAAAAATCCTTGTCATGATGGATAGTTTTAGAAAAATTCTACTTTTTAAACAAATTTTTAACCCAAATATTGAATTTTCAATTAACCATACAGTGCCGCAGACAGGAAAAGAAGTCATAGACTCTTGTAAAGTGAACATTTTGTGAAAATCTTTTCACCAAAAGTTCATTTTATACATATTCTACCTATATGTCAACTATTGAGCCATAAAAATAATAACCCTAAAGAAAAAAGTTACTTTTGTATGTAACTGTCCCTTCAACTTTACACTGATTTTCAATGAAACTGCGCAACTAGAATTTCCATCACAAGAAGAAGATTTTATAGAGGAAAAAATCTTTCTATGTTCTTTTTAATTAAAAATCATGTATGTAATACTACCAGAATCTCAATTTACCTCAAACTGATGTGCTTTATATCTATTTATACTTTTGAATGGTGTCTTGTATAAAAAATCATAATTATTACATAATTTAAGTTTTTTCATTGTAACTTGATACCCCATGATTTTTTTTTCTTAAAAAGTCCTTAAATCATGATGTTTTGTCATTCTGGGCACACAAAAGTCCACATGAGCTACTTCCTTGCAGTGAACATATGAAAAAATTACCCTATGCAGGTTGCAGTCTTGTAATTGACTGCTCCATAGGCTTACATGCAAAACAGCTCATCTTTGAAAATAAAAAAATAAAAAATGCTACATAGAAAAAAAATTTCATGTTCATATCATGTATGTATTAATGTGAAATTGTGATTTAATCGAAAAAAAAGTGGGTCATGCCACGAAGAATAAAAAGTTATGTAACCCTGTTGTCAAAACATTTTTTTTCTACTTTCTGTTTGCTGTTTTTACTAGGCCGCACCACTTCCAGTAAACATGATATCCTTCCACTTTCTTGGATTGATATCCCCAAAAAGATGCAAGATTTTTTTTAAATCTATATATATGTTTGAATTCAGCATAAACTTTTAATCAAACAGAAAAAATTGAGTCCAGAAAAAAATTCTGAAAAAAATGGACTATTTTATTTACCTCCATGTTTTGACATGCACCGGAAACTGGAGTTGTAATACAAGACTGGTACCTATAACTATAATGACATGTCTTAAAAAAATAAATCATTTACTTAGTTTCATTAAGTAGCCATATTTGAACATAAAAAATGCCATTAAAAGAATTGTTTTGTTGTATTAATAAATATAATCCCACTATTAAAGGAGTACCCCTTTCTGAAAAGAGGCAAAATTTGGAAATAAGTCATGCCTATCAAATGATCTGTAAATCTCATTCTACTCTATCTTTATGAATGTTTTCTTATTATTTGGATACTGTAAAGCTAGAAGAGAATTCTTATCTATTATTTTTATTTTTTTCCTTCTATTTGATTGAACCACATTCAATAGTTTACCCCTCCCCCTTTTTTCCATGAAATCTACCCAAGTGGGCCTCTTGTTTAAGTCAAATTGAAAAACTACCCAAAACTTTTTCATATTGAAGAATTTGTTGCAATTCAACTATCTAAAGACAAGAACGACCATACCTTTCTCTTTTTTGACTATACATGTCTTTATACATGCCTACTATATGATGGTTTTTAGACTGTACTTGACACCCCAATGCATATAAACTTTGCAATAAAATTCAAGAAAAAACAAAATGAATACTCAAGTTAGTGTTTTTGGTAAGAATATTGATTACTTGTCACACCTAATCACAAAAATCCTTGTCATGATGGATAGTTTTAGAAAAATTCTACTTTTTAAACAAATTTTTAACCCAAATATTGAATTTTCAATTAACCATACAGTGCCGCAGACAGGAAAAGAAGTCATAGACTCTTGTAAAGTGAACATTTTGTGAAAATCTTTTCACCAAAAGTTCATTTTATACATATTCTACCTATATGTCAACTATTGAGCCATAAAAATAATAACCCTAAAGAAAAAAGTTACTTTTGTATGTAACTGTCCCTTCAACTTTACACTGATTTTCAATGAAACTGCGCAACTAGAATTTCCATCACAAGAAGAAGATTTTATAGAGGAAAAAATCTTTCTATGTTCTTTTTAATTAAAAATCATGTATGTAATACTACCAGAATCTCAATTTACCTCAAACTGATGTGCTTTATATCTATTTATACTTTTGAATGGTGTCTTGTATAAAAAATCATAATTATTACATAATTTAAGTTTTTTCATTGTAACTTGATACCCCATGATTTTTTTTTCTTAAAAAGTCCTTAAATCATGATGTTTTGTCATTCTGGGCACACAAAAGTCCACATGAGCTACTTCCTTGCAGTGAACATATGAAAAAATTACCCTATGCAGGTTGCAGTCTTGTAATTGACTGCTCCATAGGCTTACATGCAAAACAGCTCATCTTTGAAAATAAAAAAATAAAAAATGCTACATAGAAAAAAAATTTCATGTTCATATCATGTATGTATTAATGTGAAATTGTGATTTAATCGAAAAAAAAGTGGGTCATGCCACGAAGAATAAAAAGTTATGTAACCCTGTTGTCAAAACATTTTTTTTCTACTTTCTGTTTGCTGTTTTTACTAGGCCGCACCACTTCCAGTAAACATGATATCCTTCCACTTTCTTGGATTGATATCCCCAAAAAGATGCAAGATTTTTTTTAAATCTATATATATGTTTGAATTCAGCATAAACTTTTAATCAAACAGAAAAAATTGAGTCCAGAAAAAAATTCTGAAAAAAATGGACTATTTTATTTACCTCCATGTTTTGACATGCACCGGAAACTGGAGTTGTAATACAAGACTGGTACCTATAACTATAATGACATGTCTTAAAAAAATAAATCATTTACTTAGTTTCATTAAGTAGCCATATTTGAACATAAAAAATGCCATTAAAAGAATTGTTTTGTTGTATTAATAAATATAATCCCACTATTAAAGGAGTACCCCTTTCTGAAAAGAGGCAAAATTTGGAAATAAGTCATGCCTATCAAATGATCTGTAAATCTCATTCTACTCTATCTTTATGAATGTTTTCTTATTATTTGGATACTGTAAAGCTAGAAGAGAATTCTTATCTATTATTTTTATTTTTTTCCTTCTATTTGATTGAACCACATTCAATAGTTTACCCCTCCCCCTTTTTTCCATGAAATCTACCCAAGTGGGCCTCTTGTTTAAGTCAAATTGAAAAACTACCCAAAACTTTTTCATATTGAAGAATTTGTTGCAATTCAACTATCTAAAGACAAGAACGACCATACCTTTCTCTTTTTTGACTATACATGTCTTTATACATGCCTACTATATGATGGTTTTTAGACTGTACTTGACACCCCAATGCATATAAACTTTGCAATAAAATTCAAGAAAAAACAAAATGAATACTCAAGTTAGTGTTTTTGGTAAGAATATTGATTACTTGTCACACCTAATCACAAAAATCCTTGTCATGATGGATAGTTTTAGAAAAATTCTACTTTTTAAACAAATTTTTAACCCAAATATTGAATTTTCAATTAACCATACAGTGCCGCAGACAGGAAAAGAAGTCATAGACTCTTGTAAAGTGAACATTTTGTGAAAATCTTTTCACCAAAAGTTCATTTTATACATATTCTACCTATATGTCAACTATTGAGCCATAAAAATAATAACCCTAAAGAAAAAAGTTACTTTTGTATGTAACTGTCCCTTCAACTTTACACTGATTTTCAATGAAACTGCGCAACTAGAATTTCCATCACAAGAAGAAGATTTTATAGAGGAAAAAATCTTTCTATGTTCTTTTTAATTAAAAATCATGTATGTAATACTACCAGAATCTCAATTTACCTCAAACTGATGTGCTTTATATCTATTTATACTTTTGAATGGTGTCTTGTATAAAAAATCATAATTATTACATAATTTAAGTTTTTTCATTGTAACTTGATACCCCATGATTTTTTTTTCTTAAAAAGTCCTTAAATCATGATGTTTTGTCATTCTGGGCACACAAAAGTCCACATGAGCTACTTCCTTGCAGTGAACATATGAAAAAATTACCCTATGCAGGTTGCAGTCTTGTAATTGACTGCTCCATAGGCTTACATGCAAAACAGCTCATCTTTGAAAATAAAAAAATAAAAAATGCTACATAGAAAAAAAATTTCATGTTCATATCATGTATGTATTAATGTGAAATTGTGATTTAATCGAAAAAAAAGTGGGTCATGCCACGAAGAATAAAAAGTTATGTAACCCTGTTGTCAAAACATTTTTTTTCTACTTTCTGTTTGCTGTTTTTACTAGGCCGCACCACTTCCAGTAAACATGATATCCTTCCACTTTCTTGGATTGATATCCCCAAAAAGATGCAAGATTTTTTTTAAATCTATATATATGTTTGAATTCAGCATAAACTTTTAATCAAACAGAAAAAATTGAGTCCAGAAAAAAATTCTGAAAAAAATGGACTATTTTATTTACCTCCATGTTTTGACATGCACCGGAAACTGGAGTTGTAATACAAGACTGGTACCTAAAGGCAGCTAAAATCTTTGAATGAGTTGCTATGGAACGCCATGACTGCCTTATGTTGATGATTAGCATTATATGCAGTGGTCACACCATTATATGCAGTGGTCACACCATTATATGCAGTGGTCACACTATTATATGCAGTGTTCACAACATTATATGTGAAGTGCCATTTTTTACTCAGCATGTGACCGCAGTAGGAAATATTTTTGTCGTTGCAATGAGATACCTTAAATATCTAAAGTAGTCTATAAGAGTAAGAAATAAGTCATTGTATTAATATTTTTGTTTCAATATGAATAGAATATGCATACTCTATTCCATCCGACTAATATATACCTGGAATATAATTTTTCTATTTCACATTTGTTTCCAAAATGTTGATTTCATTAATGTGTGACGGGATTGCTTCCCTTAGAAAATGTGGTAAATACTTAGTCAGCCGTAAGCGGTTTGGTTAACGCGCTGCCTTGTAATAAAGAGGTCCCGGGTTCGAGTCCCGGTGGAGACAAGCAATTTTGTTAAATTGGCGCCCAACTGAAAAACCCACGAATGTCAAATTGAATCTAGATTATCTTGTACAGACTTTTTAGATTTTTTGTTGAATCAATTAATGCATTACCATGTAATATAAACCAACATCCTAAGAGCGTAATTTAACCTATACAGAGAAATCATAGAATGATGTAAACAATTTTAATGTCCACTATGAAGTTGGCTTTTAATTGTTATGTATGATGTCCATTTTCCACCAGAGTTGTGTCGAGAAACTACTGTCCATACATTCATCAGAAGTCAAATTGTCCCAAGTGTAAATTGGTGCACATGGATCTTGCAAACAAGTTATTTGCGCCTTATCCCCATGACTGATGCAGAATTTCTTCTTCTTGCAGCTCTTCCTCTTCGGTCTCTTTAATTATGTGCTGAATGCCTTACATTTATCATGGAATAACCTGCTTAAATCTTCTCCAAGCACATTGGAACGGCGTGGATTGTTCTGAAATTCATGAAATCTTCAAGTAATAGTTGATGAAATGGTGTGCTGAAGATAGTCTGAGAAAAAGAAATATAACTATAAGCAGCAGCTTTCATCATGCATTTACTGATTCACTGTTCAAGAATAAATTAAAGGAATAAACGTTTGCTTGTTTCTTCTGTCTACAGGATACAGTATCAACCGGTTGGTGGATCTCTACAATTCCGAATATCCAAACTTAACATCCGGTGTCCTTTCCCTTGTGGTATTTTCACTTTCTACCGAAAGGATACATTTGACGCATTCAGTGATTCAGTTTACACTGATTTGTTGTCCGTCCCAATGGCATAGCTGCTCATTGTCAAGTTGTTGCATCAATGTTTCTATGCCCAATGTTTAAGCGCCACTCCTCAACGAATAGTAGAGACGGTGTTGTAAAACGATAGTCATTTAGGGAGCTACCATTTGATTTTTATGGGGGGGCTAGGATGAAAAATTTTGTCCTGCATTTTTTTTTAGTTGTAATCTCTGTCCTGCCTTTTTATTTTTCCCTCTTTTCGGTCCTGCCTTTTTTTTTAAGTTTATCCTGACTTTTTTTTACCTAAATTGTCATCCTGACTTTTTTTATTGCAAGTTGGTCATCCTGCCTTTTTTTTTAACTCAAAACTCCTGTCCTGCCTATTTTTTTCAAATTTCATCCTAGCCCCCCCCCCCCTAAAAATCAAATGGTAGCTCCCTTACATCAGCATATGTGTCCAAATCTTACTGACTTCAAACACTCCAAACATTAAGGCAATCAAAAAATCTGTTAAAATTTCTAATGAAGCATACAATTTCTGAAACACTTTCGTTAAAAAATTGATGACGACATATTCGCAACAGTTCCCCTTAATATCTGAGCAGAAAGAATCACTTCCGTATTACTGTAAGCTCTAAGATCAATATGATAATTTTGGAGATGAACTAAAGATCTCCTGGTCACAATAATCTTCGATCAAACAGCATAAAAGTCTTAAACCCTTTTCTTAAACTGACGTGTTTTGTTGTGCGATAAGTAATTAATATTCGCACAACAAAACACGTCAGCTATTGTATAAACTTTTAATAAACAATTTATGGCTGTCTTTAACAAATGTGGAACTTCGTGGGAGTTCGTATTGAAATACAGGAGTCTAATTTGTGCAACTGCAAACATTATCAGTTTACAGAAGCTTGAATAATGAATAATCACATCCCTAACCTCAATCTGGGAATATTGTTTTCTTGTGCATTGCAGTATGAGGTGAAAATATACAGCCTGATTGATTGATTGATTGTTGTTTGCTTTACGCCGCATTAGCACAGAAAGCTATATCGCGGCGAGAGCTAATTCGAATATTATAACAATTTAAGGTATATTTTTAAAATCAGACAAAAGGTCTTTCAATAAACTAAAATTCTAGACTAAAGCAAATTGATTATTTACAAATAAAAATCAACACTAAGATAACGTGATAAAAATTAAAATCGTTTTAAATATAACAACATTTTTTATATTTTATGATATATTCCAATTTCTTTTAAGAATGAAACAATATTTGTAAATGGAACATTATTAAATAAATCATACATATTATTGCCATTGAAATGCTTCTTCCGGATATCAGCAAAGTCAATACAATGAATTAAAACATGTTTAATAGTATACTTGCAGTTACAACAACACAACAAAACCCTTGCTAAAGTGGGGCGTCCGTTTGGCTGTACGGGATGTACAAATTTGCAGCCACGTCCGGTCAGAATGAGGACGTTAAATCCGATGCCTCGTGTAAAGAGAGTACCACGCTCTTTGCACGTAAAGAATCCTTGCAACAACTCTTTGAGGGGTCCGTAGGTGACCTGTTGCAAGGCTAAATTTCTGTCCCTATCCAATATACCCTCATTTCCCGTGGCAGTCTAAATTTCTCCGACCTTAATCCCGGAAGCCCCTATTACAGAACCTACCCATTGTATTTAATATTAATTTGTTCTCGTCCTGAATATGCATGAAATATTTGCCACTGGACGTTAAGCAACCAACAATCAATCAATCAATTCTCTTCATGTAACCAATCTCTGTTGCAAAAGTTCAAAAGGCAACATTTCTAAATACAATCTTCTAATCGAGTCTTCATTACAATCTCTCTGCCATTTCTAAATAAAAAAAAAATAAAGAAAACAATTAAACAATTCTTAAATGCAATAGAACATACTAGTCATCATTGAGATGGAACGGTGAACAATCTAATGCATTCAATATTGAACAAGGTGTCCGACAAGTCGGTACACTACAAACTGTATGTAAATGATCTACTTAACGAAATATGTAACACTGGTTTTGGAGGACATATTGGAACAATCAACTGCAGTGCGCTTACTTATGCTGGTGATCTTGCCATTACTAGTAATTTTCAGTTTGAAGCACAAATATTAGTCAACAAAGCAAACAACTACAGTAAAAGAGAGTCATATATAATACAACCTACTGAAAGTGTTGTACTGCCTAATAGCAATATCCATAATGATGTGACACTTCTTATGGATGAAAGGAAAATGTCTACTGTTGATAGAGATCAACCTGTAACACACAACTACTAACAGCGGAGGAAAATATTAAGATAACAAGAAAAGCTTTGTACAGTTTAATGGCAAATGGATTCCATGGAGACAATGGACTAGACCCATCTACATCTAATACCACCTTCGGAACCTATAAAAGTATTAGTTTTTGTACAAGAAAATGATTAAAAAAATCTTATCTTCACCAATTTCAACTGCTGACCCAGCTATATACTTATCTGGATTTCTACCCATAAATGCTGAAATCAATATAAAAATTATAACATTACTTGGAAGTATATTATGTTCTGACAAATCAACCGTTGAATGGAAAAAAGCCAATCGTCAATTAAAAATTAAATCAACAGGTACATTTGTTTCAAATATCAACTAACCGATCCTGTGGACTTTTTGGATACTGTATCAACTAAGAAACGTTGAGAAAAGTATGGTCAATAAAATTAAAACATACTGGCACAGAAAGATCTTGGATGAGAAAGAACATTTAACTAGTTTACAGTATACTAAACACACCCGAGAAATCGCGGGCATTTAGAGCTTGGTTGAAAGTATGTAAACTGTTGTAGGATGAATTTTTGTAAAAGATTTTATGTCTGGAGAATTTCAGAAAAGGTATCAAGAAGGGCGAAAGATACCAGAGGGACAGTCAAACTCATAGATTGAAAATAAACTGACAACGCCATGGCTAAAAAATAAAAAGACAGACAAATAATAGTACACAAGACACAACATAGAAAACTAAAGACTAAGCAACACGAACCCCACAAAAAAACGGGGGTGATCTCAGGTGCTCCGGAAGGGTAAGCAGATCCTGCTCCACATGTGGCACCCGTCGTGTTACTTATATTTCCAAATCCGGTAAATAGTCTAATTCGGTAGGTCACATTCGTGAAAAGGGAAGGGTATTGTAGTTACGACATAAGGAACATATCCGATATCATCTGTGAGACGGTTATTCCATAACGGTAACCCAACTCGTGATGACGTCCGTAAAATATCAAAAGTCATAGGTACATGGAGACAGGACAATTATTTGAAGCCCTCTCCCTTTTTTCCAAAGTCCATTTTTTCTGTTAAATTCCATGATCTTCCCGTTTCTGTATACTATGAACATACGTATATTAAAAATAAAGTGTATTTGCTATATAACTATCAATTCCAAGTTTCTTCTCCACGGCGATCACTGCTACTTTTTAGTATATTAAATAGAGAGTCTCTATATATCATAGGAGTATAATCATAGAATACATGCAGAATAACGCGAAAATAAATGTCCTGTCCCCGAGTAATTATGAAAATTATGTTTAAAGTTTAAAGCCGGAAGTCCTGTCTATAAATAAAAGTCGGTCTGATGACGGAAACAATATCCGGACGCCTTTTTTTCCCAAAATAACCCAAACTGAATAATCATAAGAATGGATGACAAATGCGAGTATGCATGGTACCTTTAGGACACAGAGGCATGATGATTAATTTATTGCGGGAGGAAGAGAAGCGACACACAAATTGAGGTCTTCTCGTTTAATAGTATATATATCTCCAATATACAGTTAGTCTAGTATGTTTTTTTAATTTTAGTTCATTTATATGTTTTGGAGTTTAGTGTGACGTCCATTTTCACTGAACTAGCACACGATTTTAGTTAGGGGCCAGCTGATGACCACCTCCGGGTGCGGGATTTTCTCGCTGCATTGAAGACCCATTGGTGGCCTTCGGCCGTTGTCGGCTCTTTGGTCGGGTTGTTGTCTCTTTGACATATTCCCCATTTCCATTCTCAATTTTAGATTTGGTCATTGTCATCCGTTGATTTGTATTACCACTTCTGACTCTCAAATTGTACAAAAATTACTGCCGCGAGTGAAAATTGCTACAGAGGGATTTATCCTACAATCACAAAAAGCTAAATACAACTCAAATGTAATGGATCAAACATGATACATCTGAAGTTGTTAGAAAAATCTACATTAGAAGGAATAGTGTCAACGTCTGGTAGAATTTTCTCTTAGAGTCAATAGCATATGACTGCTAAGACTGATTTGTAACTAAGCTACGCCTTATGTGCATCCAAACAATATTACAACGATTAAATTTTCTCATGTAAATTCGATTTCAATCATCCAGGTCCCCCCCTTTTCCCCTTTACGATCATAACTAGAACATGAAACGCCTGGTTCTGATTGATTTACATTTAACATCACCTGGCATTGTCACATGCATCATAATATCTCAATAATTTTTCATACTAAATGCATGCAATAACAAAGCAAACTCCATTCGTGACGCCAAAATTAAAGACGAATTGTTTCTCCGATCCAAAAAGATACAGATAGAAATTTCGTATTACAAAATCAAACTCTGTTACCATTCCCCTTTTGGACTTCAATTTCTAATAAGAGCAATTTCTTCCCATGTTACATTCTATCATTTAAAAGCCAAAATTTTGGAACATGTACATCTCTGGATCCTCCCCCATTTGGGCTTTTCACTTGGTTATAAGTATTGTCAGCATATTCATAATCAAACCAGCCTATTTTAATTGTTCCGACTGCCTTTTTTGCGTTTGTATTGCCCCGAAGTTTTTCACTTGTGTTGCTGTGCATACGACTTTTAAAGTATCTCCTGGCAGCATAAATGTCCCCAATGCTGGTATATATGTATGTTACTGTTCATCTGACATCGCTAAAATTGTCGGGGGAAGCATGTGAAATAATACGGTAAATTGTTTTAATAAGTAGTATTATTAACGGCCACCTGGGAATTTTAAGGAGATTACACCAGAAGCTGAAATACTGATACTAATAGTCGGAGGGGCTCCTGCGCCATAACTATATATGTCAAATTTCAACCAAAATTTTAAAAGATGTACATACAAAATAACAAGCATTCTGCGAGTATTGCATGGCAATACATAGTCCCCTACCGGTTCAAAATTCATTGTAATGGAACAAAATTCTACTATTGATCTATAACTTGTAATGGTGTAAACTATATAACAAATACCAAGTCACTATCTTCATGCATGACGAAAAAAAGTGTTGAAAACTGATTATTTATTATAAGTGAAGTCCAAGGACATATCATCAGACAGGAACAAAATTCAAACTCGAACTGTAACATGTCATGTTAAAACTATATACCAATTATCAAATCAATATCTTCAAGAATGACAAAAAAGTGCGGAAAACTGATTATTTTAGTGAATTTTCTAAGGCTATAAATCTAAGACCTTAACTCTGCACAAAATCATCAGACCGATACAAAATTCGAACTTGATCTGTAACTTGTCATTATAAAACAATACACTATATATCCAATCAATATCTTCAAACATGAAGAAAATAAGTGGAAAACTGATTTGCCAGACTGACTGATGGACAGAAAGACAGACAAACGGACGGTATGGGACTAAAAAGATATATAATAGTAAATGTACACGAGACAAAATCGCACACAATACTAAAATATAAAGAAAATATTAACAGGGCTTTTATTCCTGTTCTTCATCTTGACAGTTGATGCAAGGTCTTCAACAATGAACTCATCATTCATACCCTATAACAAGGTCAAGACGGCCCCTAGGCGTCGACTAAAGCGGTACTATTGATAAAAAAAGCACAGTTCACCTTCATGCTCCCTACCCGCATCCGAGTGCCAACTTGTTCTATGCTTGTGCATATTAGTCGGCCAGTTCTGATAGGAATCCCCCCCCCCCCTTTTCTGTCCCGTTTTAGCGTAGTAGCGGAAAGCTAACAAAACCTGTGTTTCAGGAGTTAGTGCATGGGACCTATTTGTATTATGTTTTAAATCTGGTTCTATTGCCAATGTTTTTTCATTGATACTGTGTCTATCCAGGCTGTATCTGGATATAATATCAATTTCATTTTCAAAATGATCAAATGATGAAAGTGTGGTTCTAACATTGAAGATTCTTCTTCGTCTTCTAACATTTTCGGCATCTTGATCGAAAATAAATAACGCTGAAGCAATCTTAGATATGGTTTAATTCGTATTCGCAGTAAACTACGATCGAGATAGCTGTAGTAAGCCATGATTTACGTATTATTTACGATCATCTTAACTTACGGCGGATTTGTGATTCGGTTGTAAAACAAACGGGTTTATTCATACAAATGTTTTTCAAACACTGGCCATATGGTTTCATTATCATTAACATTATCCTTCTTGTTAAGTTTGAAAAGATTTTTAAATATTAATGGAGACAAAAATTTAAAATTTTGGCCACTCTGAATAAAGAATCGTCCCTTAATTTGTGGCCATGTTTTTTTTTTTACAATCGTCAACAAATTATGATTTTCATATATCCATCCTTATATCCATCTTTAGTCTTAGAAATATACCAAAGGGTGTTACACATATCAAACATCTTACCTTCAGTCTCTAATTTCTTTCTTAAAGACAGCACTCTCTTGGGAATTTTCCCATGTTTGAACTGTACAAACATTTCCTGAATAAAATGTAGAGTGTTCAAAGCTGATTTTGGATAACAAATGTTAAACAAAAAAAGCATCCCAACATGTGAAATACGGAGGTGCACAGTTCTATATCTTGAACAGTCCCTTCGACATTTATATAAACTTTGAGATTTGTTGTGGAGTGGAGTTCTCCTATCATAAGTATGGTTGGCGTTCTTGGATATGTCCTACTTACATTCTCAAGTTGAGTTCCTATCTGAAATTCATTTTCATTAACCAACAAAAAGCCTCACTGCTGTCATTATCACTGTTATCGTCACATTCGTCAATGCTAGAATCAAATTTATTGAGCTAACTAAAATCGTAGTCTGAAATCGACCACTTTGTAATTGATAATTTAAAAGTACATTATTTTAAATAGTGGCCACTTGCTTTATTGGTATATTACATTTAAGTAATTTAGAATCAGCCACTTGAATTATTGATAATTTGAAAATTATACCATGAAATCTGCCACTCTTTTTTTTTTATTATTTTATTAAACGTGACCTTAATTCGGTCACATTTTTTTTTACAATTTTATCATCTTTTACTTAAATCGGAGACTTTCTTTATTGATAATTTTAAAGATTTTTTCCTTAAATCGGTCACTTGATAATATTTTCATTATAATTTACCCTAATTTCGGGATTTTTTTAAATAGGTAATTGTATTAAAACATAACCTTAAATCGGCCACGTTGTTAGCTGATTATTTGTTTCTATCTATACTATTAAATGATAACCTCATTATGTGTGTCCATTCTCTTCCGTCCACAATAACTTAATCATCATGCCTCTGTGTCCTATAGGTACCATGCATTTTGGGAGGAAAACGAAAATAAAGGCGTCCGGATATGGTTTCCGTCATTAGACAAAATTTTAAGGCAAAGACTAGACTTACGGTTACAACTGTTTAAAATTACACATAATTTTCTTAGGTACTTGAGGACAGGACAATTATTTTCGCGTTTTTCTGTATACTTAGAACATACTATCATTTTCAAGATTACTACACCCCAAGGGTGACTGGGGTATAGAAATATGGTCACTACAGGTTTTCTTCCGACCGGCAGTAAAACCCTTGCCGAAGTGGGGCGTCCGTTTGGCTGTGCGGGATGTATTAAGTACGCAGCAACGTCCGGTCAGAATTGGGACGTTAAATCCGATGCCTCGTGTAGAGAGTGCCACGCTCTTTGCACGTTAAGAACCCTTGCAACATCTCTTGGAGGGGTCCGTAGGTGGCCTGTTGCAACGCAAAATTTCTGTCCCTATCCAATATACCCTCATTTTCCAGTGGCAGTCTAAATTTCCCCGACCTTCATCCCGGACGGCCTTAATTACAAGACCTACCTATTGTATTTATTGTTAGTTTGTTCTCGTCCTGAATATGGATGAAATATTTGCCACTGGACGTTAAGCAACTAACAATCAATCAATCAATCAAGATTAATATCCACGGCGGTCACAGAGTATATTAAATAGAGAGGGTCTATATAATATATCAATGACCGTCGTGAATTGATTAGTAAACTTAGAATTGATATTAAATAGCAAATACACTTTATTGATAGTAATGAATGTTCATAATATACAGAAAACGCTAAAATAATTGAAATTAATAGAAAACAAAAAAGTAAGGCATTTTGTAAAAAAGAGGAGGGCTAGAAAAATCAATGGTCATATCCCCAAGTTCATGTGACTTTTGAAACTTTCCCGAAATCTCCAGTCATAAAATCGTTTACACATCCTACATAACTTTACATACTTTCAACCACACACTGAATGCCTGCGTTTTCGCGGGTGTGTTCTAGTTATTTATTGTAAAATGGTCATTATGAATGATCATTTTAATTAATTTCATCTCTTCTTTTTTTTCGTATTTGGCAACAACGAAGTCCATCTTTTCTTTCTCATTAGAAGCAAATGTCGCACAGGCTCAAAGATTGTGTCCCTTCCAAAATTTTCTACTTGGGTGTTTTAAGCATAATAGCCAGCTAGTAACTTTTTGGAAGAAATGGTGTCTTTTAAAAAATACAATAATTAAAAAAAAAAACAATAAGATTTCATACATGCCTTCCCAAAATATCTATCATATATTTTGGACATCAGGATGCCAAGAAGGAGTTTAAAAAATACATAATATGATTCCAAGTCATAATGCAACATCTAATCAAAACTCACACCTTATTCAAATAATATTGAAGTACGTATTAAAAATTTACCATTAGCATTCTTCCATGACACATAATGCAGCAGAACCTTGTTCATTTCATCTCCATATAAACTGCTTTGTCCAGTTGCTGTTTGAAGATACTTATAGATTATAAAATTATAGTTCATGGATTTTAAGAAATATGTCTTATTGCACTAAAAACTTTGCTTATAATTGTATCCTTCAATGATATACACTGATATATTAGGTAGAGAAATATATTTTTTTTTATTCACAATGCAACAAACTATTGCAAAGAGCAATGTCAAGCACAGTAGTTTGTATTGAGGATCCAATTAGGCTATTACATTTATCAATAAATGTATTATTTCATTGAACTATATTGGTGAATTCAAAAATTAACAGCCCGCAGTGAACGCTGTCGTATTGTGGTTATCATGGAAACTTATATACATATCAATTTTGCATAACATGCACAGACATATTAGTGATAATGTTATCAACATGACAAATATATTATGGTTTAAGCCTTTTGAACCGAATAATTTTAAATTAAAACGTCCAATTCACTGTAAGTAGAACACCTTGTAAGATCAAGGCAGATACCAGGAATCTTATTTAAAAATTAGAGAAGTCACCCAACATTTTTTTTTAAATTTAGCGACTAAAATGGAATTACTTAAACATTACATCTATGGCTTTTTCTTGGTCACTGTATTAACATTTTCAGCTTACAAAGTTGGTATTCATTTTTTAACATTTTCAGTGCTTTCTATGTAATTGAAACAGTAAAACTACTAAATAACTATGCAGAAGAACTTTCAGATTAAAACAAGTTACCTTTATTTGTAGATGGACTTTTAAATGGTACATCTTCAGGCCAAAATTCTGGCTTCATTAAGTCATCCCCCCAATATCCTATACTGATTTTTTTCTTCTTTGTCACTAAAATAAAGATTGATTGATTGATTGTTGTTTGCTTTACGCCGCATTAGCACATAAAGGCTATATCGCGGCGAGAGCTAATTCGAATATTATAACAATTTAAGGTATATTTTTAAAATCAGACAAAAGGTCTTTCAATAAACTAAAATTGTAGACTAAAGCAAATTGATTATTTACAAATAAAAATCAACACTAAGATAACGTGATAAAAATTAAAATCGTTTTAAATATAACAACATTTTTTATATTTTATGATATATTCCAATTTCTTTTAAGAATGAAACAATATTTGTAAATGGAACATTATTAAATAAATCATACATATTATTGACATTGAAATGCTTCTTCCGAATATCAGCAAAGTCAATACCATTAATTAAAACATGTTTAATAGTATACTTGCAGTTGCAAGGTACACATTGTGGTTCATCTTCATTTTTTAAAAGATATTCGTGTGTTATTCTAGTATGACCATAATTGTTTTAAATGCGCAAAGACAGAGACGCAAACCCTGATGATGCACATGATATTCTAAAATAAAGATGGTTATACACAACAACAACAATACTTTAAAAGTAACCATCACATGACAGTGTAGTGTAGATCTAGTTATTAATTGTAATGAGTAATCAGAAATTTAGGATTAACAGTAAATTTAATGTTTTAATTACATGTTTAAAATAACCACCAATCATGTTTGTTTCATGATAGTTTTATTTACCTCCTCGTGATTACATTTTGATTACATCTCTGCATAAAATTACAATCTGAATTCTCTCATATATTGTTATTCAAGTAGGTAAAAAACCTTTGAAAAGAATATTGATTTTTTTTGCAATTGTAGAAACCAAAGATAATGTAACTATGAAAGTCGTATCAATCACGTGGAGCTAGATTTCTTTTTATGAATGAGAAATATGAGAAATATGACAAATGCTACAGCTCAAAAAATGTAAAAGAAGTAAGTTCGCTCAGACCTATTTGGCTCCGATTATAAAGTTCTATGTTACAAGATAAAACATATTTTAAGTTGACTTAGAGACATGTGAAAAAGTTAAATAGAATCATTATTAATAGAACTTTATTATATATACTGTACATCCATCAATGGAACGCTTTGTAATTCCTAAAAAAATGTTTGGGATCATACCAGAGTTAAACCATAAAGTGTATGCATTTGTAATAAATTTCAAATGCCCATACCAATATACTTACTGTATTTCTGAGTTATATCAGATAAACGGTGTCTTTTGACAGTGGCGTTAGTCTGGAAGACATCTGTGGTGATAGCTGGTAAGACTAATCGAAAAGGCATCAATTAGAAACAAAAAACTTAACATTTTTAATCAATTGCAACAAACTTAAAAGGGATCTGTAAGAACTCAATATACAATTATAATATGAAATAAACATTTCTGACATCTATTTCTCTCTTAATTAGGGCAAATTTTACATTTTATGTCTCTCCGACTCGTCCAACTCATTGTCCGGGTTGTCATATGCAGAAGCCGTTGCAAATGCAGAAACCGGAATAGCCAGGGGGTTCCAATGAACCATGCTTTTTGCCTCAAAACCAGACACAAAAGTAGACCTCTTGAAAGATTTCTATATGCCGATCTCATCAGTTTGCCAAAAGAGAGTTTATAAATAAATAGTGGGTGGTATGGGCTGTCATTGTCATGATCATTGTTATTATCTTGAGCCAGTTCAAGAAGACCTAGAGTTTCATGGAATTGATACGAATCAGAACAAGATTGCCAACCATCAACATCACTGCTGTTCACACATCTGTCATACCTTCTTTCTATGCACTGAGTGTAATAAAACTATTTTTTCCGGGTTTTATATTTCCTTGTATAGTTTCATCCAGAATTGTATGCAGCTGTCTATTTCCCTTTACAACATAAGCTTCTCTGTTTACTTTTGGACGTAATATCTCCATTGGTTCAACATAAATTAATACTCTTCCCTGTAGACAACGATTTCCATTACTTTATAAATGTGAACTGACAGCATCAAAAAAAATTCTCTTGCATTTCTGATGTTTTGCCTCATCATTTTTTACCAGCCTTTTGATTTAAATACTCCTGCTTCCCTATCACACCTATTCTTTCAAAGACGAGAACCATAGTAACACCTGTCTAGGCTTACACCTTATCTTCCACGAAACAATTTCACCCATAAATGGAATTTTGGATTTGTACTGTGCAGCACAACCATCACTGATGATGACAACATGTTATATATCTAATTGTCTCTCCTTCTGAAAATGGTCCATCACTTTTGATATGTAAGTGTGAACATCATATGATGGCTGTCATGAATTAAGTCGTTACTTATTATGTATTCTATTTCTTCTACTTTTACTTTTCCATGCTGTGGACCATCATACATGTACGTGCAATTGTATGGGTGTATTGTTAGAGATTGTTTATCCCAATGTGCACCCCGCTTTTTTTTAACAATTTGTTTTGATCTCATTTGATCTCGGACTGATAGCTGTCTCATTGACAAATCATACCACATCTTATAATGTATATATAAGTTGCTAACATCTACATTCAATGTCTGATTTAAAGTTGTTTCATTGACAATCCTACCATATCTCCTTTCTGTCTTACAAGTTGCTTACATCCATGTCAGTTGCATATTTGTGGATAATTGTCTCATTGTAAATCATACTACGTTTCGTCATATATACTTTACTAGTAATGCATACTTGTTCATCCTTAACATTTGAGAGGATCATGCATAGATTCTTGTATATAAAATTAGTTTGTTTCTGTAATCACGTTATACCTTCAACATTGCCTGGATAAGACACAACTTTGGCTTTCCGAACAGGATAATCTTGGTTATCTAGGCATACTTCAGACCTGACAAAAAAAATCTGAAATAATACAACTACATACAAGATAGCATTGAATTACCATTAGTGGCCCCACTTGATCAAACCCAATCACAAACTATAACTTTTAAACTTTAAGCAAAAATTTCAAAGTCAATTGACTATGACTGAAGGGTAGGAGTTAAATCTCCGCAATAGAAATATGATTTGTCAATATTAATTAATTACTATCATTTGAGGTTCCCTCAAACTGACCCAATCATCTGTTTTGCAACTTGATAACTGCATGACTATTATAATATAAGAAAAAATAACAACACCATAATATAAATCAATGATGTTGAATCTTATTGCATTCTTTGATCAATAATGAGTGCACAAAATATGTACATTACCGGTTGGTGGCATACTTATATCATTCTCAGCTTATCAATAATCTTGTCAGTCTGTATTTTTTAACCATAACTTAATATGTAAAGAATCCAATACCAACCCACAATGTAAAAAGTCAGATATCGTAGCAGATAAATCAAAATTTAAAAAATCTGTTGGTATTTTGTTGACTGGTGGTTCTGGGTTGTCCGCACTATAAAAAGATCAACCGTTAATATGATGATTTAAATGCAACAAATGAGCATCATTATATAGGACTTTTGCCACAATTTCATAGATGAAAATTTTCAATGCATTTTGTCAACTGCTCTTATTTTTTTTTTAGAAAAAAAGTTAGTACAGAGGTAGACACAGGCATTTTGTATTATGAGGATTCTTTTTAAAAAAATTGCATTAAATGACAAAAAACAGGTCACTGTATATTCAACAGATCAATGTCACTGTATATTTAACAGATCACTGTCACGGTATATTAAATAGATCAATGTATATTTAACAGAGTAATGCGACATCCTTGTGATCATATCTTTGTTGTTTTGGAAACTTGTTTGATACATAACTTTGCAGAATGAGATGCACACTTTCTTATTATCGACAAAAATGCAATTTCTGACAACAGACAAAAGTGGGGAAGAAAAATTTATCTGTTCTACTGTGAAAGAAAGTAAGCACATATTCACCGCATAAAAGAATCATACATTTCCCCTTATTCGGTTCCTGTAATCTGTAAATTTGGCTGCCAACCACTGAACCACCATCTTATAGGCATGGCCTATGCCTTTAAAGCCTTCTTTGTCCAGGTGAGATTTTACTTCATTCTAAAATGAAATGGAATATGATACATAGTAAATGAATGATGATGTGCATGAATTTAACTTGATCATTTACAGTGATAAAAAAATACACGTAGCCAAATGTCAGACCACATTGTGAATGGGAATTTATCTTTTCTACTGTGAAAGAAAGTAAGCACATATTCACCGCATAAAAGAATCTTACTTTTCCCCTTATTCGGTTCCTGTAATCTGTGAATTTGGCTGCCAACCACTGAACCACCATCTTATAGGCATGGCCTATGCCTTTAAAGCCTTCTTTGTCCAGGTGAGATTTTACTTCATTCTAAAATGAAATGGAATATGATACGTAGTATATGAATGATGATGTGCATAAATTTAACTTGATCATTTACAATGATAAAAAAAATACACGTAGCCAAATGTCAGACCACATTGTGAATGGGAAGATACACCATATTTAAATTCACTTTAATTATTTTTGATAATTTTTTTTTAATGTATAACAGGTTTTTCTCATCTACAGTTAAAAACATTTAATAGATATAAGAAGATGTGGTATGAGTGCCAATGAGACAACTCTCCATCCGAGTATCTTCCTCCAAGCATACATTTTATAAAATTTCCATTCATTTAAAATGTTTTTTAATTATTGATTTATGACTATATAACTATATATAATTTCAAAATTGAGTACGAATAGTTTAGCCAACCACTGTTGACTTTTTGTTCTTTTGAACTTTGAAAAACGTCAGAATGCATTAACTGATTGGTCAAAAACAATATACCCCATGCAATTTTGTTGAGTGGGGTATAATAATACCAGTTTGAAATAATTTCATTATTTCCTATAAAACAGTTCTGATTGATTGATTGATTGATTGTTGGTGTTTTAACGCCACTTTTAAGCGCCACTTTTGGGCTATTTCGTAGCGGCCAGTTTTTATTGGTGGAGGAAGCCGGAGTGTCGGGAGAATACCACCGACCTTGTTATGATTGTATTATATCTATTTATTTTGTTCTTCCCATGAAAAAAAATATAAAAATATTTCACTAAGTTTTTCTAATTGGAATCTGCAATTATTAGGTATTTCGTGAGATTTTTTTTTTTTTTTTACTGAAATAACATACAAAAAAATTGCAAAGACAAATTCTGCAAAGTTGTGTTTCAGTGAAGAAGATAAAAATGTACAAATCATGAGGACAATGAATAAACGTGATGGCAATATGTCTTCCATTTTCTGAAAGCTGCACTATACCCAAAACATGTATCTTCTTAACCTAAAAGCTGTTATACAACCTGAAATTCAGGAAACTATGATCTTACCAAAACGGACTTTAGCTAGACAGCCTTGCTTCTTTGGTGTCTGAACCATACGTCTGGATTTGACAGCTGGTCCATCATATGTGTGTGGTCCCTCTCAACATTATTGACAGATGATTTCTAAAAGATATATCTAGTTTGTGGTTATATTTTGTAAGTTATCATTCATTCTTCACACATAAATGTTATTTACAGAATAATTGCATGCAGTGTAGATAAAAATAACTATAGATATACTATTGAGGTCAATCTTTGGATGAAATTGTATGTAAATCGTGACAGTTGTCAGTTATACTGGCATTGTAGCAGAACTCCTACTGGTCTTAAGAAATATTTTGAATAAAAGCGTTTGAAAGAGTGTGGGAATCAACATTGACATCAATACACATCTTGTGCCAAATTACTAACACAAGCATACACTACTGATGAAATACTTTAATAATTCTTATCAACTGCTGAAATCTGATATATTAACCTTTCACTTTAATTGATAAATAGTTTTCTGTTATAAGTTTAAATTAACAAAGGAAAAAGAGGTGAAAGATACCAACGGGACATTTAACTCAAAAATGCAAAAATAAATTGACAACCCGAGGTCTAAAAAACAAAAAAGACCAAAAACAACTGAATGTATTGAATGGTCTATGCTGTCAGTTAGGTCACTATTTTCTTTCGGACCAACACTTCCTCTGAATGACATGCCTAGGACTCCATTTCGTGTGTTCCTTTTTCTTTGATATTTCGTCAGAGACACAAGTGTTAGCGATGGATATCGCTGTTATTTAGCTTGGTAATGTCCTTTATGGCATCTTCGGCTATTTATGATTCCAAGTTTATTAGTTCGCTATCATGTCGTCAACCAATACGAATTACCAAAATTAAAAATCCGTTAATTCTTAAATTTTTCAAAGAAGAAATTATAATTTTATAATGATCCACAGCAACTGTCATTTCTTCGTCTACTAGGGCAGGGAAGTCGACAATCTGGACCTTAATAAAACCACTTAAAATGATGCAATCAGGTACGGAGTACCAGGCATCCTTTATCCAACCTACAAACGACCAGATTTATATAAGACCATAGATCTTGTCATACTTATCATTTTTGCATTTAACCTACTTTTACTAGCTCCAATAGTTTTCTTGATGACAGCAAAACGCTGCAAAAAATTGGAATTTTAATCCAGGTGAGCTTAAAAATAGTTATTTTCAGCAGCAATAACTATCTTTTTAAATTTCAATTGATCAACAGGCAATCAATGCAAAGCAAATGTTATAAATAATCATTCAAGGGCAATAACTTTAATAACGAGTCGACCTTGGATTTTAGCCACATGGTTTATTTATAGATCTTGTCTTGCTGATCATTTGTGCTCTTTATAGTTTGTATCTTTCTATTACTGATTTTTGTCGAGCCTGCGACTTCTGTCGCTGAAAGCTCGACATAGGGAAAGTGATCCGGCGGCGGCGTTAGTTTACTTCTTAAAAGATTTATATTTTAGAAGGTGGAAGACCTTGATGATTCATACTTTGTATATAGATGCATTATGTTACGAAGTTTCCGTCTGTCGTATGTCCATTGTCCTGGACCTCATTTTCATGGCTCAGTGACTACTTTTTTGTTATGTTAATTTCTTTCTTATTATGAATAATAGGATAACTATATTTAGTATATGCATACCTTGCCTGGTCCTCATGCCCGTCAGACAGTTTTCATTCGACCTCGACCTCATTTCATAGATCAGTGAACAAGGTTAAGTTTTCGTGGTCAAGTGTATATATCAGATACTATAAGCAATATGACTACTATATTTGATGTATGGAATGATTGTAACGTGTACATGTCCATCTGGCAGGTGTCGTCTGACCTTGACCTCATTTTCATGGTTCAGTGGTTAAAGTGAAGTTTTTGAATTTTGGCTTTGTCAGTTTATTTTCGATTTATGAGTGTGAATATACCTTTCATTCAATTTTTGTATTCATGTGTAGTGCATATAAAAGCATTTGACCCTACATATTTTCTTACTAATTGGAAACTTCATAAATTTAATTTTTTTATTTCTCAAAAGAGAATTAGTTAGTCACTTGACAATGAGGGCACTCTTCTGTACATGAATTGATATAAAACCATAATGGTTTACTTTTACAAATTGTGACTTGGATGGAGAGTTGTCTCATTGGCACTCATACCACATCTTCTTATATTTATATATAGGAAATATTTGTTTTATATTATTGTTCAATGTTAAAAAGAAAATGTGGCATAATTGCCAATGACACAACCCTCCACAAGAGACCAAATGACACAGAAATTACCGTTTTAGGTCACCGTACCGCATAGTCAGCTATAAAAGGCTGTTTTGTTGTTGGTAAAACTACATGAATTTTACTTTCTACTTGTTTTTTCCTGGCAGAATTAAATCGACCTTCCTCTGTTAGATCTTGGAGTACTTGATTTTTACTCCCGTCTTTCTTTCCTTTTACCCCTAAGGGTGACTGGGGAATAGAAGTATGGTCACCACTAGTCTTCCTCCGACCGGCAGTAAAACCCTTGCTAAAGTGGGGCGTCCGTTTGGCTGTGCGGGATGTACAAATTTGCAGCCACGTCCGGTCAGAATGGGGACGTTAAATCCGATGCCTCGTGTAAAGAGAGTGCCACGCTCTTTGCACGATAAAAACCCTTGCAACAACTCTTTGAGGGTTTCGTAGGTAACCTGTTGCACGGCTAAATTTCTGTCCCTATCCAATATACCCTCTTTTCCCGTGGCAGTCTAAATTTCTCCGACCTTAATCCCGGACGCCCCTATTACAGAACCTACCTATGGTATATATTGTTAATTTGTTCTCGTCCTGAATATGCATGAAATAGTTGCCACTGGACGTTAAGCAACCAACAATCAATCAATCTTTCCTTTCAAGACATACCATTAACTTAATCTATTGTATAACACGAATAACCACATCAGGAATCCTGCACCAAGAAATACTTACAATTGACAAGCTATGATAGACAAATAAAATACTAGTTATGAAAAATCCATGTTGTTCACTAAGAGGCTTACATAATAGAAAATGACAAATGTTTTGTAAATGTCGAATTTATCTGGTTTTGACGCGCTTTTACTATTGACACGTTATTCTCGAATTAATTTTGATAAATAGGCGTAACTATAGGGTAAAAGATGATTAATATATGACGTGTTCATAAAACAACATGTCACGCACACTCAAAACCGAAAAGACTTCGAATGCTCAAAAAGATCTACCCACATAACTATATAAATTATTTCGTTTTAGCATGGGGCATTTATTTGATACGCATCGATAACTTTAACCTTGAAAGGGGAAGCAAGACGAATTATGCACAACAGCTTATTTGAAAGAACTAGTGGTTATTGAAGATAAAGGTATTGGTTGTATGACAAGTTTTCCTGCTTGATAGTGGTGCCCTTTTAAGTAAAACAGTTATTTTACTTTTTTCAATTATAAACTTAGCCAATTTCATATGTGCAGCATTGTAGTTAAAATTATTACATTACTTCATAATTGATTCATTACAAAAAAGTACATTCTGAAGTTGAAAAACATATTTTGCTTTCATTCGACTTTCGAAAATATCTTCAGCAAAACGGTAGTAATTAGTTCTGTTTGATGAAATAGTTTTACCAAAGCATCTTTTGTCCGTGTAAGTTATTTTATTAGATTAATCAGAAGTGTGACATTAATAACAACAATGTTTATCCTTTATGAACGTGTAGCGTTTTAAAATGAAATAATCGAGTATAATAAGATTGAAACAGACATTTGTGGTATACAAAAATTAAGTTCATTCATCAAACTACTCCCTAAACAAACACAATAACATGTAGTAAAACAAAAATTGTAATATTGTAGTAGGCTCCATTACTAGAATGACTCTCATCCTTCATATTCCAAGTTATACTTGGATGAGAGTCCATTCTACTAATTACGCTCCTCGGCTATTCGAGGATGTAACTATAGCATTCATTTCCTGATGTACAACGAGGCATCTCATTTAAAAGAGGTCAAAATCCTTGACCTATGGGTATGACGTGGCTATACCTAGCTATAAATACTGGGGCTATTACCTGTGCCAATCATATTATTTTTCGAGCAGCGATGTGTTTACTCGTTATAATCTGTGACGACGTCCAGAATTTTAAGATTTTGTAAAACTGAGAACGTTGTTCCAGTAAAAAATGTTTTATAAACTTTAGTTATCTTGAGAACTTAATATCCAAGTTCGTTAAATACAACGTATTTTATCGTTTTTCTATTTTAAATAATGACCGGAATATTGTTATTATGGATTACAATGATGTGTTCTTAAAGGTGTTACAAGACCAAATCACTCAAATATATTTAAATTTAAATTTTGGATTTCTCGATATACATTTGTTAATAAATAAAAATTGGAATGTATAATAAGCCACATAGGGTTGCTTGTTTCTAAAGAGCATCTCTTGTTTTGTACAATTGGTTAATATCTGCAAAAGGCATGCATATATAACGTACACGAAATAAAATTGAAAATGGAAATTGGTAATGTGTCAAAGAATCAAAAATCCGACTGAAAACAGCCCAAGGCCATCAATGGGTCTCCAACACACCGGAGGCGGGCATAAGCTAGCCTCTAAATAAAAATGTGTATTAGTTTCGTGAGAATGGGCGTCACACTAATCTCCAAAACATATAAATGAACTGAAATTTATAAAAAAGTTCTCATAGTAAGTTTTTAAAACACCTAGTATATCATAAAAAAGTTTGTTTTTTTTTCATTGAAAAATTTACATTTTATTAACATATTAAAAAAATGTTAACTTAGAAGATTAAAATGAGTACTAAGTACATCTTTGTTAATGTTAAGAGATATATTGGTCACATGAAATAATATTAATTGTTACGAATTCTCAACGTATTCAACGTTGTGTGCATTTTTTTCAGTTTCATTCTGCGTTTCTTAATTCCCACGGTCATTTCCTTGTCAATGGTTCCAACTTACTTGTCCCACAATGCAACTTCCACTCTCCCAGTTTTGTCTTTAATTACTATATCATGGAAGTCCATATATTTTTGTTTACTAATTTTTTCAAAGATGAAGAAACCTGAAAAAGATTAAAAAAGTGAGAAAAAAAACAGATTTGTCGATTCTTATAATGCACACCATATTCCTCATACACTTTTACTTGTAACCACCCACCCTCGCAAATATAGCTTTTTCCTGTCCAGATTAGAATTTTAATATTAATAATAATTTCAACTTTTTTGGGCTACATAGCAAGTGTTTGTTTCAAGTTTATACTGTTGTAACGCTGCATTTGCATCAATATCACTATGAAACCATTCACAATCTTCAGCCATTTTCTATTATCCCTGTCCATGGATGATGGACAAATATTCAGTTGGTTTCAGGATAATTACGACAAATACAAATTTTCAACCTCGACAGCAGTATTATCAATACATGTTTTTTGGTAATTGGTTGAAAGTTTGAATATTCAGCTTTTTATGAAGGTTGGAGAATGTAATTCATGTGTGACTTGAATGGAGAGTTGTCTCATTGGTACTCATACCACATCTTCTTATATCTATTCAAATAAAGAACTTCACTGTAGCAGTATCTTGCATATTATGTTGCACTCATTAATTGGATCAGAGTACAGTGAAAAAAATCGTGTTGGTCTTGTATTTTGTCTACATTCTGATGAATAAAACCAGACTGTCTAAAATACAGTATGATTCATGAGGGATGTTCTAATTTCAATATTCAGCCCGTCCTACATGCGTGCATATATATAAGGAGGTCTGAATGGGGGTCCAATATTTCCTTATTTTCAATTTTGTATACCATGTTTCTCTATTTGTTATTTAGTTTTATATTTTAGTACCCATTTATGCTCTCATTTATTAAATTTTGCCCACTTTTTGTTTGTATTCAACATTGGCTAGAGGCATAGGGGTAAGGTTGAGGTATCACAAAAAATCTTAAATCCATCCGTATTTTTCTCCCATTCCTGACTTGTGATCAATGCATCCAGTTGAGGACACTGGAGGTTCAATCACTACTAGGAGACATTTCCTGTATAATCCTGTTTATGTATCCTGGAAAACGGTGGAGGTGCGAGAAAATTCCTTTCTGATGGCTCTCTCACATTTTATTGGGTGTCTGACAGGGATGACTCAGTGACAGCTTACCCCCAGTAAAACTGTCACATAATATGTGAACTGTGATGTCCCGTGTAATTGGGTCTAAAGAAGCTTGTGTGCGCAAAAAAAAAGACATAGTTCTTATGGTTCTGATGATGACGATCAAGACACACACACAAATAGTTCTTATGGTTTTGATGATGAAGACCAAGACACACACACAAATAATTCTTATGGTTTTGATGATGAAGACCAAGACACACACACAAATAATTCTTATGGTTCTAATGATGAAGATCAAGACACACACACAAATAGTTCTCATGGTTCTGATGATGATGATCAAGACACACAGAATTACAGAATGGAGGAATCTACGGATCCCGTGAAAGAATAGTACTATATGTTGTCTAAGACGGCATTATTTCAGATACTTTCAGTATGCCGCGAGTGCAACAGTTGATGTAGTCCAATCATATAATTTAGTGGAGGACAATAATATCTTCATTATCTGTATGTGCATTTGGGCAAGTTACAAGTAGAAATCTGAAAACTGTCATGGAAAAATACCATGATAGGGAAAATCTTTTGCTTGTCGTTATGTTTAGCAGAAACAATAAAACTAGATTATTTGATCAAATGAAATTGAAAGGAATCAGTGAAGCGATAAGCTTGCCATACATATATAAAATGTAGTACGAGTGCCAATGAGACAACTCTCCATCCAAGTCACAATTTGTAAAAGTAAACCATTATAGATCAAAGTGCGACCATAAGTTGTTCTGCAAACAAATGTCAATTATCTATTTTTTGGCAATCTTTTCAGCTGAAAAAAGAAAATATACCACTGTTTCTACATATATACTTTAAATGCGGACAATCCCTGTTTTATTAACAATTTCTTATTCGGTTGTTAAATCTATTTGTAATCAACACGAGCGGAAAGCATTTGGAATAAGTGTAATTTTTTTTTCTTTTAAATTGTTTAGTCTTTTGGCTATGCCTCAGGTGTCCTCTTTGTTTTCACTGATCTAGTCATAGTGGCAATTTTGGCATTAAGGGCGAAAATTACATCTTTACTGTCCATTGAAAATTTACATTTTCAGCATATGATACATATTTTTATTCTTCAAGAGTTAACATTGTAATTATATACATGGTAAACAGACATATATACATGTATATATATATATATATATATATTGGTAGAATCAATTAGTTGGCAGTTCTTGTTTTTGGCTGTACTTTTAAGACTATCTCTGTCTATCTTGCCTTTGTATCCCTATATCTTTAAAAAGCGGTATGGCGTTTCCGGACCCTCTGACCAAACGAAAATATCTTCTTCAGTTATCCAATCACGAATTTCCGCAGCATTTGTTTCCAACATATGGGTAAGGATTTGAGGCATCATTGATTGATTGATTGTTGGTTGCTTAACGTCCAGTGGCAAATAGTTCATGCATATTTAGGACGAGAACAAATTAACAATAAATACAATAGGTAGGTTCTGTAATAGAGGCGTCTGGGGTTGAGGTCGGAGAAGGTTAAACTGCCACGGGAAATGAAGGTATATTGGATAGGGACCGAAATTTAGCCTTGCAAAAGGTCACCTACGGACACCTCAAAGAGTTGTTGCAAGGGTTCCTAACGTGCAAAGAGCGTGGCAGCCGCTTTACACAAGGCATCGGATTTAACGTCCCCATTCTGACCGTACGTGACTGCGAACTTGTACATCCCGCACAGCCAAACGGACGCCCCACTTTAGCGAGGGTTGTACCGCCGTTCGGAGGAAGACCAACGGTGACCATATTTCTATTCCCCAGTCACCCTTGGGGGTTTGGGGCATCATAATTGCGTGTCTGTCAAATTGGGTCCATTTACTGGTGCATAACATTCTGTAATCATTGGTTTTAGAAGGAGTCTACCTTTGTCAGTGATGTATGGCCTTTGCTGGAATTGGAAATTGTTGCTTTTGTTCATACACACACACACATATATTTATAAATATCTATACTACATTGTTCTTCGCTATTCCCCAATCAATGACTGAGCTAAAGGTCGTGTATGTTCTTGAATAACCTCTTCACGGGATATATGCTGAAATCCAAGGTTAGGTGGAACAAATTCTGACATAAAAGCTTGTCGAACGCTATTGAAAGTACGACGTACATTTGATTTGCTGACACAGAAAATTATAGAAAGCAATCTATTTGAAATGCCTGATTTAAGTTTACAAAGAAACATTGTTGTCATAGTTGTTCTTATCAATAGATAACTGTTTTTTTCGTTAATCAGTAACTGCAAACACTTCAAAAGATTTCCAAACTAGAAATATCATTTGAAGATACTGCCAAATTAGTCTTCTAAGCAAAATCTTTCATTTGTTTTGAAGCCATGTCATATCTGATTCTGTTTTCTGTTGGATAAGGTGGTACATAAGTTGGTATTTGTTTGCATATAGAAAATACTGTATCGATAAAAGGGCCTCTATTAACAGCATCAATAATAATGTTTTGTATATTCATAAACGCATTCAACAGTGTCAACAGATTTTCAAATCCTGCATTAATCGAATTGGCTTTTCTTTTAAGCAAATGACTGTGATCTGTTCGGCACCAACGTATTGTATATATCCTTTGTGTTTTAGCTGTCATCATCTACTTCGTCTGACATATTTTTTGTCATTTTGTCAACAGGACGTCGGCAATGCATTCTTGTGTTTTTCTCATACAGTACCTGCATTAAATAAAGTTTATCCTAGTTAAACATTCTGTGTAATTGCCATCTTCTAAAGCTGCCGATTGCATGTCTACAATAGTATTATAGTAATAGTTTGTTGTACCAATGCATTTAACTTTTTGACTTCTCTTCTATCACCAACTTTCTTTTATACTTTTTAATTTTATTTTAAGAATACCAATTCGATGACGATTATACAAGGATTTTAATGGATTGTTTTTCCCTTCTAACTTACGAGGATGATAGGGAAATAGAAATATGGTCACTTCAGGTCTTCCGCCGACCGGCTGTTAAATCCTTACCGAAGAGTCTGTTTGACCTTAGATGTATAAGTACGCAGCCACATCTGGACGTTTAATTCGATGCCTCGTGAAGAGATAGTGACACGCTTTATGCAGGTTAGCAACTCGCCAACGTTTTCCGATCGAAAACAGGACGACTTAACGCTCCTATACAGGAATTTCAAACCGCCAACTCTATTTATACTCTCTTTGCATCAAATAGTTCTCAACCTACGCTTGCCTCACATATATTTTTGGATGAAAATATGGAAAACTGTCCAACTTGTTTGTATTGACAATTGAGAAATCTACACGCTGATCATGTTGCCAACAATTACAATTTCTTCATCAATGCTTCGTTATAGATTCAGATTTATGCTACGATTGCCATTGCACTATTTTACAAAATTCGGAAATTACAGCTCTTCTGAATGAGCCACACTCAGAAAACATCAATACACGTGCCAATATGAATACATCTGTAGTTCAAAACTCTCAGATTACAGCAGTGTCTTTACATACTCAGAACAACAATAACAGCATAGGTAGAGAGCTTCGCATACCGAATGCTTAATGATGACTCGAAAGATGAAAAAGATATGTGAGCGACTTTTCAAAGCCGAAAATTTTAACTTATAGCTTGAGAATACGGTAAAGACAATGAATCGTAGAATCTCAAGGCTAGTATTGATTGAACAATTGTTGTTTGCTTAACGTCCAGTGGCAAATAGTTCATGCATGTTCAGGACGAGAACAAGTTAACAATAAATTCAATAGGTAGGTCTTGTAAAAGAGGCTATCCGGGATGATGGTAGGGAAATTTGCACTGCAACTGGATTGATTGATTGATTGTTGGTTGCTTAACGTCCAGTTGCAAATATTTCATGCATGTTCAGGACGAGAACAAGTTAACAATAAATACAATAGGTAGGTCCTGTAATTGAGGCCGTCCGGGATGAAGGTCGGGGAAATTTTGACTGCCACGGGAAAATGAGGGTATGTAGGATAAGGACAGTAATTTAGCCTTGCAACAGGCCACCTACGGACCCCTCAAAGAGTTGTTGCAAGGATTCTTAACGTGCAAAGAACGTGGCACTCTCTTTACACGAGGCATCGGATTTAACGTCCCCATTCTGACCGGACGTGACTGCGAACTTGTACATCCCGCACAGCCAAATGGACGCCCCACTTTAGCGAGGGTTTTACCGCCGGTCGGAGGAAGACCAATGGTGACCATATTTCTATCCCCCAGTCACCCTTGGGGGGCACTGCCACTGGAAAATGAGGGTATATTGGATAGGGACACTCTCTTTAAACGAGGCATCGGATTTAACGTCCCCATTCTGACCGGACGTGGCTGCAAATGTGTACAACCCTCACGCCTAGGACATCCTGCGGCAGAACAAACAATCGATTGATTGTTGGTTGCTTAACGTCTAGTTGCAAATATTTCATGCATGTTCAGGACGAGAACAAGTTAACAATTAATACAATAGGTAGGTCCTGTAATAGAGGCCGTCCGGGATTTAGGTCGGGGAAATTTGGACTGCCACGGGAAAATGAAGGTATATTGGATAAGGACAGAAATTTAGCCTTGCAACAGGCCACCTACGGACCACTCAAAGAGTTGTTGCAAGGGTTCTTAACGTGGGAATAACGTGGCACTCTCTCCACACGAGGCATAGGATTTAACGTCCCCATTCTGACCAGACGTGACTGCGAACTTGTACATCCCGCACAGTCAAACGGACGCCCCACTTTAGCGAGGGTTTTACCGCCGGTCGGAGGAAGACCAATGGTGACCATATTTCTATTCCCAAGTCACCCTTGGGGGGTAAACATCTTCGATACATAACAACTGTACTAATGGTTCAACAGATGAATTTATAACTGGTGTACGTGACAAAGTTGCGCTTTATGTACTATCACAAATTGATATTGAGCTAGACAAACTACTTGAATAGGACAATACGTATGTATAAACAACGACATTACAAGTAAACTCCCAAGATCTGATAACCGCAAACGATATAAATAGTATGCATAGTAACCAAATGTTATGTCACACCATAGACAACGCCTCATAGAGTTGTCAAGCAAAATACTAAACCATCACAAATTACCCCAAGAACACATCAGTCGCAACATTGCGGACAGCAAAATAGTCAACCTATCCTATTTCTTACAAATAGACAGTACTTTTCTAATACTGTCCATTGTATGTAAGCTATTTAATTAAAAGTCAATCTTTGATAAAGATTCTGCTATTTCATCTTCATACTGAACAAAATCCTAAAAAAAAAAACAATTACTAAATTCCATTCGTTTAGAACGATTTACATCTCCATTACTTCTTTCTGAGACGACAGACAGTTCAATTTTACAGACAACATGCCTGCTGGCCTCCATCTGCTTCTTCAATTCTTGTTTTTGCTTTCGCTTCTTTGCCTTTGAAAAGTTGACGGTAATCTATGTACAAAAAGTAAAATAACAAAAATACCGAACTCCGGAGATAATTCTAAAAGGAAAGTCCTTGAGCAATTACAAAGTCATCATCAGAAATCTTATCTCTCACAGAATTAAAATACCTGATCTATTTTTACTTTAAATTACTATCAATGTATTAAAATCCTTACTTTCATTTGTAAACAGAGCCAGTCGACTTCTTATACATCTGAGATCTGTACCATACTTTTAAGACTCCCATCGACTGTATGCATTTTTCGTTCTGGTGACCGTAATATTGCTTGAAAGAAGAAACTAAGCAAAATGACGGTGATACCTAAATTAGCAAAGGACTAATAATAGTTGCCGACACGCCAGCTCCAGACCTTTATTAAACTGATTGAAAGATAATGTCTTGTCATATGAAAATGATGTGCAGAATACGGCAAGAAAATGTACAATTTAACTTTTGAATCAACTATTTCCTCCATCATTGTGGCACTGTCAATTTTGTCCGGCATGGTTACCATATGGACTCATCAACTTTCAATCTTAAGGTTTAACCCGACATTTGCCACCGTAACTAATGTCGCACCGATTGTCTACATCTTCTCCCGCATTGTTTGCATTTTGTCGATCACTATTCAAATAAATTTAAAAAGGTTACACATCAAATTATCTTGCTAAGGCATACATTGATTGTTTTTTACATCTATTAGTTCATATTTAAATTTAATATCTGAGGAATCACTAACACAAATGGTGGATCTGTTGAGTCTTCCGAAATAACTGGATCACCATGTGTCATGTGGACACTTTCATTAGCAGGTTGTTAGTCCCTTACCGCTGTTTTTGTCTGCAAACCGAGTCAAAAGAATCTTTCTCATGCTTTCTTCCTCTATTTGTCGCAGCGGTGGTGTTGTACATGCGCCTTCGGAGAAATACCTTCATACTTTGCTCAATTTATCTATTGCATGTTTGTTGTTAATAATATCATCAAATGATTAAAATAACTAATTTTTTTTCAAACCTGTGTTAATATTTAAACACCCAATTGCTTCTTCTAGTAAATCCTTTAGTTATGATTCTTCTACATGCTTCTCCAATACTTGTCCAACTTTATGGTATCTGGCTTTCAAAGATTTATTGTCAATACAGTGTAAATTCATTGTTGAAAGTAGATTATTAAGCTATGTTTCTCCAATACCAGCATGGGGCAATCCTAAATTAAAATGTAATTAACAGAATTGATAGGTTTGTAAATAATTGAAAATCGCAGCGATATCTGCAATATTTCCAAAATACTCCCTCTTCTATTGCAGGGATCTTTTTACGCCTCCTCTGGGCTGGTGTCGTTTTGTATGGCATGCTTTCAGTCTTGGAAACCTTTTCTTAATTGTTTTATAGCCGTTCTGAAGGGATTTTAGCCACACAGACAATGCAATCTTTGTAATATTTTCTGGCCAATTTTTTTAAGTGTCCTTTGTTATACCACATTTTGCTGCTGCTATAGTTTTTTTTTTGAAGAAACTGTATCTGAAAAAAATTATTCAGTTATAAACAATAAAGATATATTGAAGAAAATATAGTTCAATTACTGTATTTTGATATAAAGGATGATGCAATATTTTGGTATCATCGAGGGATACAAAAGACGAGCAGTGTTTTCAATTTCTTAATAGTTGACGCGGGTCTGGTATTTTCTAATGCACAGTCGATGAAAAGTCCGACTTACCACTTTGCACATCAACTTAAACATCAAAGTTTTAACTGATTTAGCAATAAATCAAATGGCAACTGCGTTCAGCGGCAAATATTTCAAGAATATTTACAACAAATAACTGATCTTTTTTTTCTGATAATGTATAATCTGAAATAAGTAAACCTCAACAATACAGTGTGATTGATTGATTGATTGTTGGTTGCTTAACGTCCAGTGGCAAATATTTCATGCATATTCAGGACGAGAACAAATTAACAATAAATACAATAGGTAGGTTCTGTAATAGAGGCGTCTGGGGTTGAGGTCGGAGAAATTTAGACTGCCAGCCACGGGAAATGAGGGTATATTGGATAGGGACAGAAATTTAGCCTTGCAACAGGTCACCTACGGACCCCTCAAAGAGTTGTTGCAAGGGTTCTTAACGTGCAAAGAGCGTGTCACTCTCTTTACACGAGGCATCGGATTTAACGTCCCCATTCTGACCGGACGTGGCTGCAAATTTTTACATCCCGCACAGCCAAACGGACGCCCCACTTTGACGAGGGTTTTACCGCCGGTCGGAGGAAGACCAATGGTGACCATACTTCTATTCCCCAGTCACCCTTGGGGGCCAATACAGTGTGTAAATGGATGATAACAGATGCCAAGTGATGACAAAAGCTCACTTTACACTTAGTGAAAGGTGAACTAATAAATAAAAATAACTTTTAGACTGAAGTGATTTCCTTCATACCTGATCTTAAATGCTATTCTTGATGTTAACAAGATTTTGAGGTTCTCTTCCCTGTAGCAAGACAATGCCCTCTGGCAAACCTTCTACATCTACCTTTACATAAACATTTTTTATTTCTTTGGACGGCACTTCTTAAATTTGTTGAAGTGGCTAATAGTAGAATATACGAATAATATTTTCTTTTCAGTCCATCCTGATAAACTACATAATATGTAATTTGATTTAAATTGATATGTTACATTTGTATAACGTTTTTACGGGAATTGACTTCATGTTATTTTATTTTTGAAACACTTAAGATTTGACAATTTTACTTAGCAAATTCTAATGGTTTTATATAAAAAAAAAGTTGTGGTATGATTGCCGATGAGACAACTCTCCACAAGAGACCAAATGACACAGAAATTAACAACTATAGGTCACCGTACGGCCTTCAACAATGAGCAAAGCCCATACCGCACAGTCAGCTTGTATATTTAAGATTAATTATCGTTAAACATCTGAATATCGCCTTCTTGAATGTAGTATAGAAGTATACAATTGGTCTATATAGTTCTTTAATTAAATCTGCAACTTTTCGGACAACACTGCAATTTATGCGTCAGACTTTGTATCACTTTGAACCGATATAATTAATTAATTGGATGTTGTTTACTGTTTCTACAAATACTTATTATATGTGTTTGTTCAATAATATTCTTAAACTGACCAATTTACGGGGAGATCATGATCACTCTCATAATATAAATTAACTTATGAAAATGAAGAAACTTGCGACTGTATTACATACCCCAAACTGCTTTCAAATGCTTTCTAACAAGCTGTCTTAGTTCTTTCTTTTCTTCATCAATACATGCCTGTCTTTCCTGAAATACGAAGACGCTTCATCAAAACTTTATAATGTAAGAGCGCTATGGCGAACGCCAGTGCCAGTTCAGTATTGCAATCAAAATTGCGAAATGTCAAAACTTGGAGGCTAAAAACATACTGAAATGATTGGAGCATCGATGGAGTTTGATAAAACTTGAATGCATCTTGAACGGCGCCAGTGGGGAAGTTTACAAAGTAACACCAAATATGACAGTCGGCGATAAAATATTACAATGCATTAACATTTCCAATGTACTGAAAGTGAAATCGTTGAAGGCCGTACGGCGACCTATAGTTTTTAATTTCATTGTCATATGGTCTCTTGTGAAGAGTTGTCTCATTGGCAATCACACCACGTCTTCTTTTTTAGATAAACAAGTCGAACTTTGTAATCAATAGATTTCCATGTTCTGATGTTTATAAAAAAATATTTATTTTATTTTGCAGGATGATCATGCTGATGATACTAATGAAGTTACCACATAAGACAATCATGATGCCTCGATCCTCACATTCCAGAACGCGCGTGGTGTAGTTAAATGTGTGGAATGTTTAAAACCCAGAGTCTATTACTCTAAATAAGATTAACTAAAAGACATCAGACACTCATAGCTTTTAACATTTCTGAATACGATTATACTTGTGGGGCAGAACTGGCTGACCCTAATCACTCAGTCCTGAAGAACATATTTTTCAGACCGGGCTTTGCATGTGCAGTGGCTGTTGAGTTGTCATATTATGGAAGTGGGTTAGGACAGCCAGATTTTTTGTTGCTTTTGTGACAGTGAGGGTGTTGAAGTAAGTGCTAAACTTCTAAAAAAAATCAAAACTGTCCTATCAATTTGTGCAAACCGTGGACTCGCTGCTATTGTACAGCGACCGTATGGCAAAAGGAAATGAACTGTTATATAGATGACAAGTTTTTTGGTTATATTTTGATGATCTCTGGACAGAAAATCAGATGTTCTCTGTTCTTCAGAAATAACAGTTTCAGTGTCTTTATTGTCTCTAAATGTTCTGACACCAATCTCAATAGTTATCTGATTGGAGGGTATATAGGAATGACCCTGTGTGTCCGTCCGTCTGTCCACATTCCTTGTTTATATTGCATATAAATCATAGTCATTGTAAAACAAATCATGGTTCTTTGATTAACCTTGATACACTTATGACTGCCAGGGCTAATCCATATTGACGATCTGTGCACCCCTCCCCCCAAAAAAAACCTGTCTTCCTACCCTAATTTTGAAAAGGGTGTTACCGAAAACACTTATTATTTTTAGGCCTAAGAAAATTAATACTCGGACCATTTTACCACTTTGCACTCTTGACGGAATCTTCTTTTAGTGAACTTATATTGTTTTTTTGATTATTATCTTGTACATAAATAGGCTGTCAGTTTTCTCGTTGACACCCACTGCACCTTGTGGGAGAAGTTTTGGTTTATTGCGATCCAGGAACCTGGTCAGCGTTCAGAACGTTAAGGGAACCCCCAAAAAGTGGTTCACTCTGGGAAGTTAAATCATAGTACCTTTGGGCACATGGAGCAGTTAGGGAGGTCGGGCTGAACCTAAGCCACCTAACCCTACCTCCTCAAAATCAGATGGGTCCTTAAATTGTGCAGAGGAAGACCAGAGGTTCCCCTAATCTTGCATATCCGATTGGCACATGAGGACCACCATAGTGCGGTTGCTCATCTGAAGTGTCACAATTGTAAAAGAGCGGGTAGAAGAATGTCAGCAGCGAATCTACCTCCACTGTTTTGAAGGGGGTGTCTAGGAAGCTAGTTGATGGAGTTCTGCTTCTCCAAATGCTTACTTCTGCTTCGGCTTACAAGCCGAAGTAAATAAATTTGTTCGGGAACAGGGGCAAAAGATGTCGTCCCTCCCACTCTCAGTCGTATTTGAAAGTGATGCCCCCTATTTTAGGCATCCATGGGTGCCTAATACTAGTCATCCCCAATATTTTGCTGACGTAGCAAACGCGCAAATCATCTTCAATACAAGGGACAACCTCGGTACATTTTTGGAAGAGACAACCAGTCATGCCCGAATCCTGTATAGGATTCAGAAGCACGGGAAAAGGCGAAGATCAGAGTGTACATAACAACTGTAAATACAGTTGTTAGGTTAAGTTTTAAACTGTTAAATACCCACCAGGGAAGAGTATAAAATATATCGACTTGTGGCTAGGGGGAATCACTTTTTTTTGAGTCGGTTAGGCGGAAATGGGATCGCAGACGCAAGGGGCGACCCCAGAATACTAATATTTATCTTTTGGTCAATATTAATAAAATCGGTGGGGTTTTTAAAAGATAAATCGGGGGTGTAGTATCAGTATTTGGTTGAGCCACACTACAACCGGAAAACGGATCAGTGATCCCATAATGCACTCTCTCTTGAGTTGATATTATTTGATCAGTATTTTTTATAATTTTTGGATAAACTTTTACAATTGTTGAATTACTATTTTGTACTTGTTGAAATAATGATGTTTTGCTATATATAAAGTTTAAGAACTTAACAAATTTTTGAGTCTTATTGCCAGTATAATACAAGCTCAGATCCCAGCGGAACGAACTGTCTGAATTACCGAAATATAGAATTGTTGTCAGGGAACACAACTTGATTTCGACCGTAGGGTGACTAGATTATTTGAGGTCGGTCGTCAGTAAACCTAAAGGACTTAATGAATTTGGACTTATTGTGTTTTGATTTGCAAATTCAGATCCCTTCGTATACATCGGGGTACGGCAACATATAGCTGCCTAACCCTCCTGTTACATTTGTAAAGTTGATACGGAATATTTATCAACAAGGTCCTGGTACCTTCCGATAAACTTTTTTAGAAAAAGGACGAGAGGTTCTTTGACATACCCCTGGATCATCAACTTTATGCTAAGACACTGGTGACGTTTTACATAGTCTGAGTAGTCGATGCATGCTCTTGAATACCGAAAAAGTTGGGAAATGTAAATCCATATGCAGGTGAAGTTGGTATATTGCTACTAAGGTGGGGGAAATTGATGATTTCAAAATAAAAATCGTCTAGTTTGTCATAGATTTTGGTACTGATTGATTGTTGGCTGCTAAACGTCCAGTGGCAAATATTTCATGCATATTCAGGACGAGAACAATTTAACAATAAATACAATAGGTAGGTTCTGTAATAGAGGCGTCCGGGATTAAGGTCGGAGAAATTTAGACTGCCACGGGAAATGAGGGTATATTGGATAGGGACTGAAATTTAGCCTTGCACCCTCTTTACACGAGGCACCGGATTTAACGTCCCCATTCTGACTGCAAATTTGTACATCCCGCATAACCAAACGGACGCCCCACTTTAGCAAGGGTTTTACTGCCGGTCGGAGGAAGACCAATGGTGACCATACTTCTATTTCCCAGTCACCCTTTGGGGTGATTTCGGTACTGAGATGACCGTGTATGTCAAAATCGAGGTATAAGTCTAAAAAGAAAAAAGAAGCGGAGGAAGCCGTGTCTGTTGTTTCCTTAATTTCTAGTTCTGGAGGATATATTATTGGAACCCAATCAGAAAAGTTTGGATTGTTAATGGAAAGAACATCATCAATATAACTGAATGTGAAATTAAATGACATGGTTTCTTTGATCTTCTTGTTTTTGACAAATGTATGAAGGAACTCCGATTCATATGAAAATAAAAAGAGGTTGGCAAGAAGAGGCGCACAGTTCGTTCCCATAGGAATGCCGACAACCTGTTGAAAAAGTGTACCTCCAAATTCAACAAATATGTTGTCAAATAGAAATTAATACCACTATGCATCTACGACACCACACAGTCTAACCGTGAAACATGTAAAAAACGGACGATTCAGCCGAAAAAGCAAAAATGCAAAAAAAAAATGCTTATAAATGCATCAACAAAAAAACAGCAATTAAATATTGCTAAACAAAATAACAACCGAAAAAATGCCACACAATTTGTTTTAAACCTTTTAAATAGAAAAAAAACAAACACAGAAAGGATTACGTTGGGTGAAGGCTTGAAACTTCATACCTACGGAATAAAATCTCTAGGACAAACACCCTAAAGGATTTTTAAAAAATCGAAAGAAAACTCAAGCTTAAAGCATTTCTTTCATGAATACAAACTATTCCGCATCCAAATCATCCATTAAAGAAAAGTCTAAATTCAGTGTTTCTATTGTAGGCGACACTCCTATAGAACAGAATTACATCTATACATGGATCTTACATAAATAATTGACAGTGAATTTTACAGAGAAGATGGATATGCAACACCGGTCGAATGTCTTCTTGGAAAAAAAGAGGGATTGAAAACAAAATCAAAAATGGTAAACATCAAACACAGAAAAGGGGAGGCAGAAATGGCTCAGTTAGATTGGCTGCTTGAGTTTGCTGATAAAATATCGTCACATCTGATGACATTGACGCAGTAGTGATTCATTTGTTCACTTTATCCTTTATCTGGATGGCACATTTAAGAATGATGTGTATGTTGATCAAGCAGGATCATTGATGGACATTTATAATAAATCAAAAAATATAGAAGTCCTTGAAAAAGCTTGGAAAGAAAAATATGTTGCAGCAAAAGTAGCAATTGCATTAAGTCTTCGTGGAATGATTTTTTGCCCAAATTTCCGCAATTAAGTAGGCGAGTTCAGCACACTTCAACTTCTTATCACTCATCACGAATGCAACCAAGCCAACCCATTACAATTCTCAATCATCCAATACAGCAATTCTCACATCCCAGCAACCTCATATACAACCAACTCTATACAGAAACATCTCCATCATTTTCATCAAGGATAGGTTGGTGTCCCGTAACAGAATGCTTCAGTGCCTCAATCACAGAAATTGTTTCTAATACTACACCTATTGGAAACAACGATCTCCGGATTGCACAAGAAAATCAGTGGGAAATTTAAAAAATGACACAGAATACGCGCAGCTTTGGATGGAAAATGACCAAAAGAATTTTGAAAAGAGAAGAACTGCATGGTAGGAATATTTATGGCAGTGAGGGGAAGCCAGGACTTTCACCAAGACGTCGACATGACATTGGGCACGCCATTCTAGACAGTTGTGGTTCTAATTCCCTACTGACCCAAGCAGTGACAGTTATTAACACTGGCTTTCGGTATTTACACCGTTAATATTTTGAAAAAATGAGACATTATTGACATTTAAAGGGACGTTATTATCTGTCACCATGTAAGCTATCATGGATTATCTTTGCAACTCATGCCAAACTGAAGATAATTGTATTTCCCAAATACAAAATGAAATTCAGTGATAAATAAATTCTGATTGTCCCTCATAGATGCTACAACTAATATATGTTATTTATTTTGTTTTAACATGTTTAATAAACTGTTATGTATATATATCTTGTGTTCTGTTTATATTCTTGTTTGAAGAGAGAAGTGGTACTAGTTTGTGAAATACAAATCATTTAAAAGCTGTGATTTTTACATCAATAAGATAGCATTCTGACACAAAATAAACAAGATATCTAAAGGTCAACATACAATACACTGAACACTCAAAAGTTAAGTCACAAAAAAGCCTCTTTGATGCCAAAAGTCATGTGAACCATGTGGACGACTTGAGCGATGTACATGATTCTATAAACCATGTACATGAAGTATGGTTGGTCTGGCACGCATGTCAACTGCTAAAATCTATGCAATGCATTATAGAAACTGCAGTCACTAAAATATTAAAACAACCAGTTGTTAAAATCAAAAGTAACTGGTTTCTTTTGGCAATTTATTATAGAACAGATAGAGCTAAACTTAATCTAAATCAATGAGTAGGACACCAATTAAACTTGACCATAATCATGATAATAAACAATATGTACAATGAACATTGAGTTGTCTCATGAGTATGAAATTATAGGGCGATTATTGAAACCGACATGGTAAAACTGACATATACATTATAGTATATATGCAACAACTTTTTCAGTCCTTTGAGTGACACAGGGACTAAATGTACATATTCTGATGACTTTAATAGACAATTCAATGATAGTAATACTTTACAACTGTACACATTTTGGTTCTTGTAAAAGCAACGCATGATGATGCTATTTAAAATCCATAGGGAGCTCCCTCATTCAAAAACCACACTTGGAATAACCCGGTGAATATGATCATTGTACTTTCCACAGGCAGTTGCAGATAAAGTCATCCTAAAGAGTTTTCTTTATCCCAGCAATTAAGTCGTCTTTCTTCTTTGGCTTCACAACTGTCTGCTGATAATTTTTTAATGTGGACTATAAATTTTCAATTGGATTTAGATCAGGAGACGATGCTGGTGTTTCGATAACATTGTTTAAGACTCCATTCTCTTCTATCTATTATTTGGTATTTTTTTACCTATGTTTGCGGTCATTGTCCTGCAAATAAATAACAGTACATTAAAGTAAATAGTGATTTTCCAAACACTGGTATTTTTTGTCTTAAAAATCAAAACGTCCCCAAGGCAGTAGAACCCTTGCCAAAGTGGGGCGTCCGTTTGGCTGTGCGGGATGTATCAAGTTTGCAGCCACGTCCAGTCAGAATGGGGACGTTAAATCCGAAGCCTCGTGTAGAATAACAAAAATACCGAACTCCGAAGAAAATTCGAAACGGAAAGTCACTAAACAAATTGCAAAATCAAAAAGCTCAAACACATCAAACGAATGGACAAAACTGTCTTATTCCTGACACAATGTTGTAAAAAATGAAATACGCCTAATGGTATATTCGAATAAATTATGCTCTCCTCTTTAAAAAGCGTGTGCAACTATTGATTGATTGGGGATTGATTTATGCCGCATCAGCTGAGACAACAGACAGATCCAGAAAGACCGATTAGTGAAATGGACTTAATGAAAAAGGGGATAGATGGCCTTAAGAATGTTCTGGGAAACAGATACGATCGTGGGAACCGCGGTTATGGAAAATAAGGATAGAGGTGCAAAATACAAAGATCAAATTGCATTGATATGAGCAAGAACACTCTAAATAAGTTATAATAAGATGAAATATGAAAGAATATTTTCGAATAAAAAATAATAGACACAAAAAATTTAAAAAAGGGGGAGATCCACTCCACAAGCGCCTGTGATTAAAATAGCCTCTATCGTTCACCTGTTCAAATAAAATGAATATTAAAACGAAATAAGTTGTCGAGTAGTTTTCAATGGTACAGAAGCATTTTTAACAAGGCAATTTCTCGTCAACAGGTTTTTGACAGATTGCAACCTATAGGTTTCTGTTTGAGTTATTGGCATGGTTTGACCTTATAGGACAAATTTTCAGGAAATCTCAACTATGCAGTCATTGATGCTTTGAAAGATAAGAAACAGGTTCGCTTAGTATGAGATAGCATTAATTGGAAGACAAATGTTCATGACGAGAGGCAAGACAACCATGGTAAAATTTACCATGCTTTTGGATCTGCTGTGATCGTTAAGACTATATCTGTTGACAATTTGAGCAGCATTAAACCTCAAAAATATTTCTATTAAGACCATCAGCATTTCCTTCCTTCGTCAGAAGAATGGAAGAATACCAAGGAGGAATACGCCATACATATGCTTCATATTGCCTTCAAACACATTCCATACTTTAAGCTGTTTGAAAAAGTAATAACAAAACAGATTTTTGGTCCATTTAGTGAGCAATTAAAGAAGACAAACAAGATAGTTCCTTTACCTGTACTACATATAAATGAACAAAAATATGATGTAGTACAGATAATGGATTACTATGAGAATGTCCTACATGACCCTTATGAGAAAGAAGATTTGGACTTGAACAACAATACTCACATTCGTTGCGGGGGTGACCAGTTGACACGTGAGCGATATTCTGGAGCAAAAATATTAAGATCAGGAGCTGCCACACCATCAAATAGATTTGAACATCTATCTCCAATAACTTTTGAACTGTTTCATTTGCAAATGAACTATCTGAAATTGATATTCAAACGTTTGTATAGTGAAGAAGGATTGTAGAAACAAGGCAGATAAGTGTCCTTGGTAATTCAAAAGCCCGGTCCACCTACTTTGTCACTTTTAACACAAACAAGTGACTCCCTCATCAGAAACAGTTGCCAAATCAAATAGGAAAATTGGACGGAAATCTATAGTGACATTATTTCCTGACATTTTACGTTCTGTTGACAGTTATATAAAAGAACATTGGTTGTTAGCTGATCAACGTCGGATATCTGACAAGATCATCTGAAGATACTTTGGATCAAATTGAAAAAAAACTTATAGATGTTGTTTGAAGGAACATGGCTTACATAAAACAGGTCATCATTTGCTTGCACTTCCAAAAAAAAAAAGTTTAAAGCATGAGCTAGTTTCTCATCACAAGTTGATACTACACTTTCATAAACAAAAAAAATAACGATCATTTGATTACTCGTAAGCAACAAAAACGACACAAAATCGTTCTGTACAACAGAATTTGAAGAAAAGAGGCATTGTTATAAAGTTCGATTGATTGATTGATTGATTGTTGGTTGCTTAACGTCCAGTCGCAAATATTTCATGCATATTCAGGACGAGAACAAATTAACAATAAATACAATAGGTAGGTTCTGTAATAAGGGCTTCCGGGATTAAGGTCGGAGAAATTTAGACTGCCACGTGAAATGAGGGTATCATTGGATTGGGACAGAAATTTAGCCTTGCAACAGGTCACCTAAAGACCCCTCAAAGAGTTGTTGCAAGGGTTCTTAACGTGCACAGAGCGTGTCACTCTCTTTACACGAGGCATCGTATTTAACGTCCCCATTCTGACCGGACATGGCTGCAAATTTGTACATCCCGCACAGCCAAACGGACGCCCCACTTTAGCACGGTTTTTTTTCTGCCGGTCGGAGGAAGACCAATGGTGACCATACTTCTATTCCCCAGTCACCATTGGGGGCTATAAAGTTCGATTAGATAATAGTAGGTACATAAATCATTTTAAGATTTCATAATTGTGTCCTTTCATATTGCGTCTAGAGAATGAACGCAAGGTGTGCATGTCAGTGTTTGAGTTCCTATTTTGATCATCATTAGCTGTTACTGTATTACTGAGGAGTTGTCATTCTTGAATCCAAGACAACACGTGACTTTTTTTTTAATTTCAGAATGGAATTCTGCTGCCAATATTCATCTTCATCCATCTTATTCTCTGTCATTAAAAACGATGATTGATTGATTGTTGTTTGCTTTACGCCGCATTAGCACAAAAAGGCTATATCGCGGCGAGAGCTAATTCGAATATTATAACAATTTTAGGTATATTTTTAAAATCAGACAAAAGGTCTTTCAATAAACTAAAATTCTAGACTAAAGCAAATTAATTATTTACAAATAAAAATCAACACTGAGATAACGTGATAAAAATTTAAATCGTTTCAAATATAACAACATTTTTTATATTTTATAATATATTCCAATTTTTTTTAAGAATGAAACAATATTTGTAAATGGAACATTATTAAATAAATCATATATATTATTGACATTGAAATGCTTCTTCCGAATATCAGCAAAGTCAATACAATTAATTAAAACATGTTTAATAGTATACTTGCAGTTGCAAGGTACACATTGTGGTTCATCTTCATTTTTTAAAAGATACTCGTGTGTCACTCTAGTATGACCAATTCGGCATCTAGAAATAACACACTGATCTTTTCTGCACATTAAATTATTAAAAGGTTTACCTAAATTAGGTTTAATTTCATGTAATTTGTTACCATCTCTCTTACTCCATTCATTTTTCAAAATATTAAAAACATATTCTCTAATATTAGATTTAAAATCGGTATATGGTATATTACAGTTAGATAAAGTGTCACCCAGGGCATTCTTTGCCTCAAGGTCTACAGCTGTGTTTCCATGGATTCCAACATAACTCGGCACCCATAGAAATATTATTTCTTTAAGAAGAATTTTTAAATTCCTCATTACATATAAAATTTTGAGAATTGTTGGGTTTTTAATTTTAGTATTTTGTATAGCTTGTAAGCATGAAAGTGAATCAGAACATATAATAAATTTGGATTTATCTGAAGAAGCAATAAATTTCAAAGCCAAAATTATTGCCTCCGCTTCAGCAGTAAAGATGGATGCAGCAGATGGCAAACGGAGAGTTGCAGCTCTGTCCCTGAAGACAGCAGCAGATGCAACTCTGTCACCATCTTTTGATTCATCAGTATAGACAGTTGAAAAATCTGAATAATTGGCTTTAATTTCAGCATAGTGTTGCTGAATTAAAAGAGGATTTGTTTCATTTTTATTGTGTTTACGGAGATCAAATATCATTTTTGGTTTGGGAAGTTCCCATGGAGGACATTTGCAAGTTTCAACTTGAGCAACAGATTTTAAATCAAAAGTAGCTAAATGTGGTTTTAAACGTATACCTAACGGAGGAATTTTGTTTTCATGTTTTGCAAAAATATCTTCATAAATTGGATTACAAACACAGCTGTAGGCAGCATTATCTGAATAGGCTTATAGTTTGACAGCATATTGAAGTCCAAGCTTCAAACGTCTGTCAAAAAGTGAATGCTCATCAGCCTCTACATACAGACTCTCAACTGGTGAGGTTTTAAAGGCGCCAAGACAGAGACGCAAACCCTGGTGATGCACAGCATCGAGAATCTGTATGTAGGACTTCCGTGCAGAGCCATACACTATAGAGCCATAATCTAGTTTAGATCTAACTAGAGATCTATATAAATTAAGTAAAATGTTGCGATCAGCACCCCAGTCGGTGCTGCCGACAACTTTTAAAATAACTTATGCTTTTAAACATCTTGATTTTAACATTTTGATATGGGGTAGAAAGGTTAATTTTTTATCGAAAATTAACCCAAGAAATTTGGTTTCATCAACCATTTTCATTGGGTTTCCGTACAAAGTGAGTTCTGGGTCAAGATGCAATTTCCTTTTGTTACAAAAATGCATCCCGACCGTTTTTGAAGTAGAAAATTTAAAACCATTTTCCGAGGCCCATTTTTCAATTCTTCCAAGAAATAATTGTAATTGTCTTTCTATGTTATTCATATTTTTGCCTCTGTAACATATTAGAAAATTATCAACGTACAATGAACCTTCAATATTACTTTTTAAAACTTCAACAAGGCTGTTGATTTTAAGACTAAATAATGTAACTGATAAAATACTACCCTGAGGGACACCCATCTCTTGATCATACAGATCAGACATGGTTGAATTTACTCTAACATTAAATTGTCTGTTAGACAGAAAATTTGAAATAAAATTTGGCATATTGCCTTTCAACCCCATATCAAACAGATCTTTTAAAATACCATACTTCCATGCAGTATCATAGGCCTTTTCAAGGTCGAAAAAGACCGACACCACATGTTCATTTTTCGCAAAACCATTACGAACAAATGATTCGAAACGAACAAGATGATCAAGAGTACTGCGACCTTGTCGGAATTCACACTGGATATTGGCTAAAAGCCCATTTTATTCCAGGAACCAAACAAGGGGATCATTGACCATCCGTTCTAGTGTTTTACAGACACAACTGGTAAGAGCAATTGGCCGATAATTAATAGGATCCGTGTGATCTTTAATTGGTTTTGGAAAGGCACGACGGTTGCAAGCTTCCAGATTGATGGTAAATCACCAGATTCCCAGATGTAATTCATGAGCTGCAAAAGAGCTTCCAGCGAGGAATCTGGCAAGTGTTTTAAGAGTTGGTAGTGAATATTATCAGGTCCACAAGCTGTATCATGGGCTTTTGACAGAGATGTTTTAAGTTCTTCAAGAGAAAAGAGTTTATTATAATTTTCACCATTTTTTTATTTAAAGTTCAACTTTATTTTTTCTTTTTGTTTTTTAACTTTTTTAAAATCTTCCCTGTAGTTGTTAGAAGAAGCAGATTTCGCAAAAGTTTCACCAAGCTTGTTGGCAATATCCTTTCAGATGTTAATAAATCATTGCCATTTTTTAAATGTTTTGCTGTGGCTTTAGAATTTTTACCTTTGATCTTTTGTATCATGTTCCATACTTTTGTCATCGGAGTGAGACAAATTTCTTCAAAGACGTTCGTCGTGCTTGCCTACAAGTCCGACGTGCCTTAGCGCGAAAAATACGGAAATTACTCAAGTTTTCCGTCGTTGGTTGTTGATTGAACCGTCTTTCAGATTTTTTACGGTCATCTATTGCTTGATCACAAGCGTCATCAAACCATGGTTTGCTGGGATGTTTTGGATTTGCCGAGGTCTTAAGGATTAGTTCTGTCAGCAATTGACGTTAGAACTGTGTTAAAAGTTAAAATTGGATCTTGTACAGTCTCAAACATCTTTGACTGAAGTTCCGCTTTACAGAGATTCTCAAACAAGGGCCAATCCGCCTTGTCAAGTTTCCAACGTGGTACTCTCTGTTGGGCAGAAGTAAAAAGATGTTCAAGTACTATTGGAAAGTGATCACTTCCACATAGATCATCATGAACACGCCATGAATAATCCAGAAGAAGAGAGGGATCGCAAATAGTGATATCAATAGCAGAATAAGACCAGTTTCCAGGATGAAGATAAGTATTAGATCCATCATTAAAAATGCATAATCCTTCTTGAGAGACAAAGTCCTCAATGATCTTACCTTTGGCATTATGAGACTTGCTTCCCCACAAGGGATTGTTGGCATTGAAGTCGCCCATAAGTATAAACGGTGAGGGTAATTGATCAGTGAGATTTTTGAGTTTTGCTTTATCTATAATTGAATTGGGTGGAATATATATAGAACATAATGTAATTATTTTATCTAATGATAACCGAATTGCAACTGCCTGCAGATCCGTGGTGAGTTGGACTGTGCTATGAATGACGTTGTCCTTCACAAAAATGGATGATCCGCCTGCAGCACGTTCATCTACCTTAGAAAATGTGCTATACATGTTTTATCCTTTTAAAGATACATTGTCACTTTCTTTTAGATGAGTTTCTTGAAGACAAAATGCAATAGGTAAAAAAGTCTGAACTAGAAGCGTTAACTCGAGAAGATTTATTTTAAGACCTCGGCAATTCCATTGGATGATATTAGTCATGATTTGTTAATAGACGGGCGAATGCTATCGAGTTTGCCAGCATTCTTATTTCGCTCACCCTGAGATTGTGATCTTTCGGGTGGCGCAACACTTTCGATTTCAATTTCTGATTCGTCGTTAAGTCTTGAAAATCTGTTGTGTGAGGAGAGTCGTCGATCTCCAGGACCACACGCAGCTGGTTTTACTCCGCCTCGACCCCTACCCCGCGACCTCGAATCAGAAGACTTCTGAGAGGATGTATTTGCTGGCTTCTTTGGGACATCCTTCTGTTCTGGAGAACGAAGAGGAGACGGGGCTTTAGTAGACTTTGTACTGGATGCAGAAGATAAACTAGTTTTATTAGATGCAGTGAAGGAGGACTATTGGAGATGGAAGAATCATCTATGTCACTGGGCAGATCCCAGACAGATTCACCGCCCTAACTGTCTGATTTAACTGCATCTTTTTTATTTGATTTCTTTTTTTCATTTTTTTTAGATGATGACATTGAGCTCTGTAAGGAAGATTGAGTTGACTGAGTACTGGTTTTAGAACACTTACCACGACATTGTTTGCTTCCATGACCAAACTTTTGACAAGTGAAGCATCGAATTGGGTTAGGGATAAACCTGTCAACTCTGATTCCGAAGCAACCTAAAGTAATAGATGGAGGGGGAGTTCAAGTTCTAAAGGTCAAAAGATATGTATTTAATTTGATTATATTTCCATTCTTTTTTATTTGAAATCTAGCATCAGTTACACCTTGGCTTGAAAGTTCCTCACAGATTTCTTCCACGGTAAGGTCACCAAGGTATTGACTTCTGTCTCGAATGATCCCCTTACAGCTGTTCAAACTGTTGTGAGGAGAGGCAGAAACAGGAAAGTTTGTAATTGTTGTCATTGTAAGCAAATTTGTTGATTGACTTTTGTTGGAACATTCAACCAACAAATTGCCTGATCTTATTTTTGAAACTTTTTTTACAGTACCAGCAACGCTTTGAATTTGTTTGTGAATCACAAAGGGAGATATTTTGGACATTGGTTTTTCATCTGTTCCTTTTATTACAATAAATCTGGGCCAACTGTCATCTTCCTGACAGGGCACTGAATCATCACATTTTCTTTTTTTATGTATTAAAGCTAATTTAGAGGGTTGGTTTTGTTGTGCCATAGGAATTGAGAAAGATTCACCACTGTTGTCATCCACCCACCTCGGAGTGCCTACAAGGGCGATGCTGTGCTTCCGTGGCGAGCCGGGGTCAAGTGCTAATGCTGAAAACGAGCTCCAAGTATAACATGTATAACATAGCTGGTCCCGAAAATTAGCACCCAAGATCCACTGCGGGAAGCACCAGATGTTCCAAGAATAGTATACTCAAGCAGAGCGTATCCATCAAGCGAAATAGAAAGCGTACCACTTGATTGACCCATGAGCCATCGCCTTCTTCAGTTATCCGAAATATAAATAGCTTAATTTAAAACACATGTGTATATAATGAAAATTGTTACAAGAAAGCTTATTGTTGAGGATTAACTGAAGGGCTCGACATGACCAGCCGATTGATCGAACCGGGTCCATCCGACCTCCCGTTTAGATGATATAGGAGCCAAAGCAGCTTATTGAACTCTAGTCTCGTCCGTCCGGGTATTTTCTGACCGTAAGGAGTCTGGCTACAGCCCTCATCCGCAAGGATCTCGTCAACCACCGACACGGGTAGCAACCCACGGCCAACGGGTTGGAGAGCCTATTTTATTCAAAACACCGGGCAACTCGTACGATGTTCGGATCACTTTAGTCTGGTCTCTACCCTTCTACCTGTCCAGCATGGGTAACCCTACCAGGAGACGAAGCTCCAGCTGGCATAGCTCTTGGGGTCACTGAGACACGCAAGCCCCCCGACCACGGCAAGGATAGCGATCCACCGGGGGGCATTAAAAACGATGATTTCTTGTCTTGACAGGTCAAAACTAAGGTCATACTCAGTTTAAATGTACTTGTAGGGAACAAAATAAAACGTGTATTTTGGATTTAAATTATGTTTTTCGATCTCATTTAAGTCGTTAACCCTCCATGATCCTGAAAATGTCATGGCGGGTCACATATGTCTTAAGCGCCTGCTTAAATTGAAAATCACTCTGACTTCATATATAAAGTCATAAAATTTCTACACTAAAAACAGAAAATTTAATTTACAATGTCTGACTGAGAGCAGGATCATTTAAAAAGAGGGAGATAGCAATGATTTTCAGCTTAGCTATATCTTTCCGTTAAATATGTTAAAATGGGATTTTAAATTCAGCACATTTTGTTTTTCAAACTTTTTTTCATGTTTTGAGCGTAAATGAGGAAGGTTATATATTCGTAAATTCTTACGCAAGAAAATTATATACATTATTATATCCTTTAGTTGAACAAATCCTCTGCAAGATGAAAATATTCAAGATTCTGTGTGCCATATTGATGATGGCAATAGCAGTTTTAGCAGGAACAGCTAGTGGAATACCACCACCCGGACGGCTTGAATTTAACAGTATATAAAGAGATGTTAATGACATCACTTTGGATAAATTTACTATTTCCCATACTTAATACTAGATCGACAAAGCTTTTTCTGATTTTATCGAAACTTTATTGCATAAAAGAAAAAGCTTAAACGGATCGACCCAATTCTAATTCAAAATTTTGATCTTTCATATATTTAAATTTGGAACTTTGTAAGTAGTTTTCATAGTAATTTCATTTATAGTTTATTCAAAAAACAAGTTTTAACTGTAGTTCATGTTAACATTTTGTCCCGTGGAGGGTTAAAGACTGTGCCCTCTCGATATCGTTTGGTTAGTTTTGTAGTTGGGTAACTGTATCATGGGCGTACAACCCCCACATCTCATTTTATTCACCATAGAGATAATCTGGTTCAAAATGAAAACAACAGATGTATAGTTTGCTAGAAAAAAAATGTAAAACAATTTTTTTTTTTGACTAGCTGCTACGTTTTGCAACTTTAGGTAGACGTCTTTAACCATTTGACTAGTGACACCGCCTACAAAATCCCCGGCAGAGATCACCATGAACAGGAGAAAAGATTCTAGGTGAAACAGAAGCAACGATTTCTATTTTTGTTATTTATTTGATGGAATGCCAGTTAAAAAGAGCAGTGGCTATATTAATTCCATCTTAGGAAACATACGAAAAGTAAAAATGTATAATGTACGGTTTGCCGATTACGTCCACCAAATTTGGTTAAAAAGGATTTTTCTTCTTAGTCAATTGGTAAATTGTGTACCTTCGTTTTTTTCACAAGAGCCTTAAAACAAACTATCAATATTAAGGTGAAACACATATGTATTTATTTGGACCTAAACAATGACGAATTTCTACACTTAACAGAACCATGTCAATCGCTTAAACAAATTATACCAATTTCGATATTTTGGTTATCCTGCGTTAATTTCATTGTAGATCGTTTGACTTACAATATAGATTCAAACACCTTATTTGCCTATTATTTGCTCATTTGAAAAGAACTGAGGCAATCGTTCTGGGAAGTAACCAACTTAACCAAACTATGACAAAATTACTGTACTAAACACTGTATGACGACGATTCTACCTGTAATGATAGTTTTCAGTCCGATCATTTGTTCGTCCATTCCTGCGTCCGTCCCGAATCAGGTTGAAATTTTTGATGAAGGTAGTTTAGGATGAAGTTTAAGTCGCATCAACTTGAAACTTAAGGCATGTACATGCCAGTGGAATATCCAGTGAACGAAAACAAAAGAAAATTCACTTTTCTTATGATAGAGTAGAGAAAGTCAATAATAAAACAAGGCCGGTGAAGATACTGATCAAAAGTTATTTGTAAGTAATAACTATACATGTTAAAGAAATTATTTGTTAAACTGTGTTATTAGAAATATACATGCAAATACACGATGTTTTATGTTCAGTATTTATCGAGATAATTGCTTTAGAAGCTTGTGAAAATGCAATTTGAAAACTGCCAATCTTTGCTGCATATTGATAAATTAAATTGGAAAAAATCATGAACATATAAAATCGAGTCACTAAATTTCTGAGTGTTCCAAAAAGTCCTTAGCATGTTACAATTTCCCAAAGTATGCTTATTTTGTCACACCTAAGTTATCGATCACACCTGTCTGACCTGTAACGTCTATGTTATATAGGCACCTACGTTTTAATGTATTTATATTGTGTCTTAGATCAAACTTATTCGTTCAGTGTATGTTTACTTGTTTTTGTTTTAATGTATTTTTGATCGAGTTAAGACATTTCAATTGATATTTTATAGCGTGTCTTTTTATGTTGTAATGTTACACTACTGTCTCAGGTTAGGGTGAAGGTTGGCGCATGTTAAAACATTTAAACCCGCTGCATTTTTATGCACATGTCCTAAGTCGGGAACCTGTTGTTCACTGGTTGTCGTTTGTTTGTGTGGTTCATAGATGTTTCTCGTTTTTATATAGATTAGACCGTTGGTTTTTCTGTTTGAATTGTTTTACAATAGTCATTTTGTGGCTCTTTATAGCTTGATTTTCGGTCTGAGCCAAGGCTCCGTGTTGAAGGCCATACTTTGTTGTATAATTGTTAACTTTTTATACATTGTTACTTGGATGGAGAGTTGTCTCATTGGCACTCATACCACATCTTATTTATATTGATCCAGTCTTCATGGTACATTAAACCAGAGGCGGATTCAGCCATTTTTAAAAGGGGAGATTTCAACCATTTGTTCCTATTCAAAAGCATTGATCGTCAAAAAAGTGGGGTTCCAACCCCCCAGAATCCCCCCCCCCCCCCCCCTTCTTTTTGGATCCGCCACTGCATTAAACATGAAAAAAGGATAGTATGAAAACAGTCCATGACAGGATTAAAAGTTTTTGTTGGAGGAAGTTTAAGGTGTCTGATAGTAAATCATACGCAGCTAGTTTGAAATCTTAATTTTATTATGCCCGACCTACGATAGTAGATGGGCTTAATGTGTTTCATGATCTAAACTATTCAGATAGTCACTCTGAGCACTTTTAAGTTGTAACAGGGCCTCTAACTCTGCCATTTGCTTCCGAATTTCAATCTCTATTTCCAGACATTTCAATCTAATTCGTTTTGTTTCAAGTTCTGTACAGATGACTGTTGTGGAGACGGACTTCTACGTGGAGACGCCTGCACAGATAAACGTCTTTGAGTAGACGGTTTGTCACTAACATGAACTTGATCGAAGCATTCATCAAAGTCTGAAAGTAGTTCCTTAATTGAGTCAATGTTTTTGTCCAATGATTTTTCGTTATCATCCCGACTGTCACAAAATGACTGTAACCTGGCTTAACACGTATTTCCTTAGCTTGATTCATGTTTGCTGTTGCTGTATGAGATCTGTTACTGTGATGTTACATGACTCAAAATCAAGAAAACTAGAAATTGTGTATGTTTTATTCATCCTTCTACTTGAGGGTAAAAGACTACAAAAAATGAAAATAACAAACAAATCAATCAGAAGTCAATATAAGTTAAATATAATCACAAATAAATATCAAAACAGTAAAATATTAAGAATGTCACTTAATTTTCAATAGTAAACATTATGACGATTAGCACATTCTTTACAGTCACTATTACAAAAATCCTACATGACTCGATTTGACCGATTCGCACATTACAGACAGTGAACTGAACAACACATAATTTTCATGTTTATACTTAATAATCAGTAAAAATTCTTATGTAAACTTTATCTACCAATAGTTGTATAATAAAAAAATATATAAAAAGAACTTACTCTATGATGCTTCAAACCAGCAAAAATGAGTATAATTGGCACGGTGATTTTGACAGGAAATGTGTGACATTACAAATATGCTAAAAAAGGAAACAGATCCGGAATCGGTTTCGGTAACACAACAGTGCCTGTCCCAAGTCAGGAGCCTGTAGTTCAGTGGTTATCGTTTGTTGCTGTGATACATATTTGTTTTTCGTTCATTTATTTGTACATTAATTAGGCTGATAGTTTTCTGAATGAGGTCTGTTTGGCGCCATTTGTTAGCTAAGTGAGTCTTAAATTTTCCTTGTAGCCTATTCAGTTTATTAACATTATCTTATTTTCTTTGGTGGGGAATATCTACACATGGAGGAACAGATGATTGTAGTCGGCTTATTACATTTGTGAAAGTAGATACAAATAAACTCATCATAGATACCAGGATTGAAATTTTGTGTTTACGCCAGACGCGCGTTTCGTCTACAAAAGACTCATCAGTGACGCTCGAATAAAAAAAAGTTAAAAAGGCCAAATAAAGTACGAAGTTGAAGAGCATTGACGAGCAAAAATTCCTAAAGGTTTTGCCAAATACAGCTAAGGTAATCTATTCCTGAGGTAGAAAAGCCTAGTATTTCAAAAACTCACTTATAAGGCAACAACAGTATTGAGCCAGTTTGTTGATGCTTGTATGCAGTATGATGTTCCTTCTAGGGTTTGATCTGTTTTATCTGATTGGAGATAGAGGACTGTTAGATGTTGACAAACATTTCACATTTTGGCGTTACAAACTGTTTATACGCCAATAATAAAGATATGGATTGAATCCAGTACTCTTCCACATATAAGAAGATACCAATCATCAACTTGAATTGTTAAATGCAGGACAGATTGAGGTTGTTACACTAGAAAACCTGCTTCTGTAATAACAGATGTTGCATATAAAATATGTTTGAAGATTATGACAGAGATTGGGCTCATGTCATAGTGTATTGTAAGGTCATCTTCTATGGTACACAAAACATAAACTTGAGGTGCTGCACCTATGTTCCCTTTGTTAGAAGCCTATGTTAAAAGATGAAAAAATTATGAACCAGAAGCAAAAAATGTCAAAAGATAATGTATTAGTATTTTGATCAAGTATTTTGACCATGAGGTCAACGTTCAAGTACAAATGAAGGTCATGATGACATGCGAGACACCTTCATGCCTAGTCATAAAGCAGTGTCAAAAATTGTGGCATGGACACCATAGAAGTAGATGAAGCAGTTGAAGAAATGATTTTATAACATAATGTTCTCATAGTCAAAGGGGAGACAGAATTATTCTGAGTTAAATGTTTTACTATCAGATTGACATGTCAAATATGCAGCATAGTAGGGTTCACAGTTGCCTTTTTTCAAGGTAGAAACCCCCAAATGGTGACTGGGGAATAGAACTATGGACACGATTGGTCTTCCTTCGATCGGATGATAAAATACCTAACCAGGAGAAAAGAAAAATATATTTTAAGCAAATAATCACAGACTTCATAATACAAATGATAAGAGAACAAGTCTTCATATCCAAACCTTAACGTTTTAATAGGTACCAACCTTCACCCTTACCTGAAACAATAGTGTAACATCACAACATAGAAAGACACACTATAAAATATCAATTGAAATGGCTTAACTCAATCAAAAGACATGAAAACAAACAAGTGAATATACACTGAACGAATAAATTTGATCTATGACATAATGTAAATACAAAATCTATAAAATAAGGATTGAGATAATAAACAATTTCAGAAAGTCAACCTTACCTTCAACAAAATGCCGCCATATACATGATATAACGATGTAGACCTTGAACAAAATGCCTAAATGAAAATAATTTTGAAGAGTAATGGAGAACGGAAATATTTTTTACAAAATAAATAATTTTGTTGTTCATAGTACGAGAGCGAAGTGAAAATTTATAGTCATACCAGAAGTGAAAATTTATAGTCATACCAAACAATTATCTAAGCTGGTATGTATTACAAATAGAGAGACGAGATATAACTTTAAATAAGTACACATTAAATGAAAAAAAGCATTACAAATTATATCAACAGGTCAAACTAACATGAAAGTACGATTTGGGAGTACTCGCAGTTACTGAAAGCTAGTTAAAAGCCAAAAACAATTAATAATAATAAATTATGCATCAGGGAATAAAATCATCTAAAACACATCCCATGGAATTAGTACTTTAACGTCATGGACAGTCAAAGAAGATTGATTGTTGGTTGCTTAACGTCCAGTGGCAAATATTTCATGCATATTCATGACGAGAAAAAATAAACAATAAATACAATAGGTAGGTTCTGTAATAGAGGCGTCCGGGATTAAGGTCGGAGAAATTTGGACTGCCACGGGAAATGAGGGTATATTGGATAGGGACAGAAATTTAGTCTTGCAACAGGTCACCTACGGACCCCTCAAAGTGTTGTTGCAAGGGTTCTTAACGTGCAAAGAGCGTGGCACTCTCTTTACACGAGGCATCGGATTTAACGTCCCCATTCTGACCGGACGTGGCTGCAAATTTGTACATCCCGCACAGCCAAACGGACGCCCTACTTTGGCAAGGGTTTTACTGCCGGTCGGAGGAAGACCAATGGTGACCATACTTCTATTCCCCAGTCACCCAGTCATGGACAGTGAAAGAAGACATGACTTGTGCAATGCCAAAAAATAAAAGTATCGACAGGCAGTAGGATAATTTGGAGTTAAGTTCTATATAAAAAAAGAACGTGAGTGTGTATTTATTTATCTCGTTTGAAAAGAATACAAATTTAGTTACGTTTTAATTTGCTGATGAAAAAATCGATATTTTTGCCGAAGTAAAATTGAGAATGGAAATGGGGAATATGTCAAAGAGACAACAACCCGACCAAAGAGCACACAACAGCCGAAGGCCACCAATGGGTCTTCAACGCAGCGAGAAAATCCCGCACCCTGAGGTGGCCCCTAAATAAAATAAACTATATTCAAAGATCTAATTACAACTTTGGTAAGATAACCTTTACTAATAAGTTTGTGTTAAGGTTCGATGAGTTAACACAGATCACATAATGATTTCCGCGCTTTAAGTACAATATTACCGTAAAATTTAGGATGTGAAATAAAATTGAGAATGGAAATGGGGAATGTGTCAAAGAGACAACAACCCGACCAATGATCAGAAAACAGCCGAAGGCCACCAATGGGTCTTTAAATAAGTTTTCTACAGGTACAGTTAAATTTACTAATCAAATCTTTGTATCGATGAAAGAATTTAGTTAAAAGTTTTAAGTAATTTATGGTAACGAAATCCCTGACTTAATAATTTAACAGTGATGCATTGCCTACGTTCGTTAAAATCTATGACATCACTACACACACGGGCATAACGAACGAGTCGGGATATATAAACACTGCATGATGGAGCCAAAGGAACATCGCCGTGTAAAAAAGGAAAATTACCAATAAGGAATGAATATTCATCTCTTTTGTCGTAAATTTTAGTATGGAGTTTCCCTTTAGAAATTGAAATGTCTAAATCTAGAAAAGGACAACTACTGGTGTTCATGTTAGATTTAGTTGGAGCAAGTTCCTTTGGGTAAATTTCGGTAGTATATTTAGAGAACTCTGGATTTTTTAACGAAAAAAATATCATCAAGATAACGGTAGGTATTGTTGAAGGTATCAACCAAATGTAACAATGACGTGGGTTTACTGAGTTTGGTAATATGAGATTCATAGCAATACAGGAATAAATCTGCTATTAAAGGGGCGCAGTTAGTGCTCATAGGAATACCTACTACTTGTCGATACACTTTATCGCCGAAACGTACATACATATTGTCCAATGGAAATTTTAAAGCTTCAATCATATCTTCACATTTCCAGTAAGTGTATCTGGCATACTTCCCTTTTTCATTACAGAAAAAGGCTTTAAACGAGTTACAGCAAATAAATTTGCAGAGATTTTTCAAAAGACCATTTAATTAAATATGAAAACTTTTTCTTGATAAGATTGTGTGGAAGTGTAGTGTAGAAAAACCATAACTGTCAACAGAATTGAATTAAAAGGACCATCAAAAGCATGTATTGTATCTAAAACCTCTAAAGAATTTTTAACACTCCAAAAATAATTAATACCATTATTTTCATAAGCTTAATTACAAAAGTTAGTAACAAGTTCTTTGATAGTAGTAAGGGAGGTAGTTAAAAGCACTGATAGATTAGTAGTAGAACACTCACCAGATGCGGAGATGAAACAGAAAAGTAGAATCTGTTTCAAAGGAAGGAATACCTGGCGAATGCTTTCCAGTTCACGAGATTAAAACAAATAATTACAATAACTGTTTTCAATATTACCAACGTATACAAGAATTCATTTATAAAACCTTGCTTTGGACAAATTTCCAGTTGCTTCAAGACTGGTTTCTAACCGTACCTTTAAAAATGGAAGCGATCTTATCATCCTAATTTTTCAACTCCAAACGTCCAAGAAAAACCGACCGACAAAATATTGAAGCTTCATGAGAATGGACTGAATATTCTGAATAAAAATTACACGGGTTCAGTATAGCCTATGAACACTGAAGAACTTGTAAAATTATCACTCAGTGAAGACAGTATTTAACATAAACTCACACAGTGGAACAAGTTATAATTTAAAGACAGCAGGGCGATGGCTTCGGAAAGAAGCAGATTCTGATTGATTGATTGTTGGTTGCTTAACGTCCAGTGGCAAATATTTCATGCATATTCAGGACGAGGACAAGTTCACAATAAATACAATAGGTAGGTTCTGTAATAGATTAAGGGATTACGGTAGGAGAAATTTAGACTGCCACGGGAAATGAGGGTATATTGGATAGGGACAGAAATTTAGCCTTGCAACAGGTCACCTACGGACCCCTCAAAGAGTTGTTGCAAGGGTTCTTAACGTGCAAAGAGGGTGGCACTCTCTTTACACGAGGCATCGGATTTAACGTCCCCATTCTGACCGGACGTGGCTGCAAATTTGTACGTCCCGCACAGCCAAACGGACGCCCCACTTTAGCACGGGTTTTACTGGCGGTCGGAGGAAGACCAATGGTGACCATACTTCTATTCCCCAGTCACCCTTGGGGGGGGGGAAGCAGATTCTGACAAGGTTTACTACAATGCATAAAGAAAGAAACCCCATCTTCCATACATATATACAAAGGACGAGGAACCAATGGAGCTCAACATTACAACGAGAGATTGTCATGCTATCATTAAATACGATTGCGAACACATGATTATCCAGATCCAGGAAAGAACCGAACGTATCAATTATGCACATTACCAATTACACTCAAAGGTCTTCCTATAGATTCAAATATCACAAAACTTGCATTCGAATGACTGCGACAATGATTTGAACTGCAATTGCTTCAACCGCAGTGGAATGTCAAAAGAAGATGAACATTTACATCATCTGCTAAACTTGACGGATGAAGAAAGTAAAATGATGTACAAGTTCAAAAGCCAACTGAATTGGGAATTCTCCTTACAATTTGGTAAATCTAATAACGCAGCAGTTATTTCAATCTCCCATCAAAAAGATTAAAGATAGTGATGAACAAGACATCGATGATACAAATGACAAAAACATAGATTAACACAACAAGACTGCAGATATATAACACTTGACACAGGTAATTATAATTTATGTTTGTCGTTGTCTGCCTTTTAAATGAAAACATTTACGTTATTGATATTTACCCTGCTCAACATTAAAAAAGGAATCACAAAATCAGTGTTTAAATCAAGATCAACATTATGCTCACACGAATTACGTGTCCTCTCTCTAAGATGGTATTACTGTTTTCTCCTTTCACTTTTGTCAATAATTTTGTCGTTGCAAGTATCTGAAATTGTACACGCCTGTTTATATAATGAGGACACCAGCGTAAACATGCCATCCACATAATTTAAAGCTGAGAACACATGCAAGCACCAATATTTCTTCATTAAATGGCTCAAACATGGATCCCTGATTGTTTTTGTTTTTTTCTTTCATTGCACTTTTGTTTTTGTTTTTTCTTTTTCTGTTTCATTAGAGTCTGGTGCTTTGAAAGGCATTTAGTTTATGGACACAGGATTATTTTCCTTTATGCACATTCTCAGGTTGTGTACTGCAACTGTAGAAAGTTTCATCAATATCTATCAAGCTGTTAAGGAGGAGTTATGCTCACGAGACATGTTGCCACATATTGGAATATTAAACAAAGTACAAAAAAGTAAAATCACAATAATACTCAACTCCGAGGTAAATTCAAAACGAAAAGTTCCTAATCAAACGGCAAAATCAAAAGCTCAAATACATCAAACGAATGGATAACAACTGTCATATTCCGGACTTGGTACATGCATTTTCTTATGTAGAAAATGGTTGTTTAAACCTGGTTTTATAGCTAGCTACACCTCTCACTTGTATGACAGTCGCATCAAATTCCATTATATTGACAACGATAAAATTGAGACAACAACCCGACCGAAGAGCAGAACACAACAAAGAACAAAACAAAACAACAAATAAACAGACATAATAGGTAAAAATGTCAAAAATAGGGGTACAGCAGTCAACATTGTGTTATAATCTTAATCACTATATAAACAAACAAATATGTAACAAAGAAGCACAAAAAGGCAGATAGACAAAGCACATTAGCAAAAATTAAAGAATACAAAAAATATCATAGAACAATAACACAAAGACGGGATGTATAAGTACAGAGCCATGTCATATGTATCAAAGAAACACAAAAAGGCATATAGACAAAGCACATTGGCTAAAATGAGACAAGAATACAAAAATTATCTTAGAACAATAACACTATGACGGGATGTATAAGTACAGAGTCACGTCAAATGGATATCACCAAAAACAGACTAAACAGTAAAAGTAATATATATATTCATAAAGACAAATAACAGAATACTATAACACGTTTTTAAGATAATAAATCAACGTCAGTACCCAGAATCTATACTTATGCTATAACAAATAACTAGTTCCATTTCTAAAAGGGAAAATCCATTCTTTTCCTTTTTTACCTTTGTTTACCACTCCATTACACTATAGTTCGAACGGTTTAACAATGCTTTTTTAAACGTATTTTTATAATTTCCTGCTACGAAACTATGGGTTTTAGACCAATTTATGATCGATTTAATGCATTAAATGCTTTTTAATACTTTATTACCATCTGAAGTGTTAAATTTTTCATATTGGCTATGGAACTTGTACATCTTTTACAATATCTTGTAAATTTAGTATGAAATGTCTCCTTCATTAAACTGGCCCAAAGACCATTTTAAACATACACACATAGCATAACATTTTTAATCTGGTCGTAAGACCAAAACTGGATAAGTGACATTAAAAAAAATTAACACCCATCAACAAAATCTTAATAAATAGCAAAACGTTAGTCCGCAAATGTATTGAAGAAATATTCTGGTCTTTCGACCAAAAAGAAAGTTGCCCAAACGTTATACATATATATCATTCTGGTCTTTAGACCAAATATTCATGTATTTTCTTATTCATTGAAAAAAAAACAACCAAACAATAAAAACCCATTAGTATTTTTGATACTCATAAACTGGTCCTTAAACCAAAAAAGGAAAATGATCATGTAGTTTCTTTCTTAAATGAGTTCTTTGTATTGACTCTTGTTATTAAAAGAAAATCATCAATATCACAACGAATAAAAGGCAGATAATAAAAAAGCAAAACAAAGATGACAAAAGAAACAACTGGGATTTAATGTCCTACCAATCAATCTGAGTCTCTTATATGTTATCAATAAGTAACTACTAAGATATTTTTTGGAGAATAAAACAACTTTGGATTTTATTAATCATGTTAATGAAACATTTCAAATGTGTTCGGAGCTTGTAATTACAACTGACAACTGTCTGAATAATATATAAGTTGGTTTGAAATAGAAGGATAGATATGTGATGTAACAATTCTTTCCCAAATACTTAGAAATATTTTGAGGTAAAAAACCAGCACTAAATACAAATATTCGTCTTTCAAAAAATACATGAACAAAGATTCTAAAAGAAAATATATCGCTAAGTATAATCTATGTTTTTGGTAATAAATTTTAGTTTCAATAAAATAAATATATGAAGAGTAAATTTTTCTGGTAATTTCTTTTATATTCTTCTTCCTTTTCTTTCCTTGGCATGTTTTCTCTGTAATAGAAGAAACGATATATTAACATAATTTTGCTTAATGCATATTCATCCTTTTTTAGCTCACCTGGCCCGAAGGGCCAAGTGAGCTTTTCTCATCACTTGGCGTCCGTCGTCCGGCGTCGTCCGGCGTCGTCCGTCGTCGTCCGTCGTCGGCGTAAACTTTTTACATTTTGAACTTCTTCTAGAGAACCACTGAATGGAATGAAACCAAACATGGCATGAATGTTCCTTATGAGGTGCTGACCAAGTGTTGTTACTTTGTAGCCGATCCATCATCCAAGATGGCCGCCAGCGGGGGACTTAGTTTAACATAGGACCCTATGGGAAATGCATACAAATGACTTCTTTTAGAGAACCACTGAATGGAATGAAACCAAACATGGCATGAATGTTTCTTATGAGGTGCTGACCGAGTGTTGTTACTTTGAAGCCGATCCATAATCCAAGATGGCAGCCAGCGGGGGACTTAGTTTAACATAGGACCCTATGGGAAATGCATACAAATGTCTTCTTTTAGAGAACCACTGAATGGAATGAAACAAAACATAGCATGAATGTTCATTAGGAGGTGCTGACCAAGTGTTGTTACTTTGTAGTTGATCCATCATCCAAGATGGCTGCCAGCAGGGGACTTAGTTTAACATAGGACCCTATGGGAAATGCATACAAATGACTTCTTTTAGAGAACCACTGAATGGAATGAAACAAAACATAGCATGAATGTTCCTTACAAGGTGCTGACCAAGTGTTGTGACTTTGTAGCCATTCCATCATCCAAAATGGCCGCCAGCGAGGGACATAGTTTAACATAGGACCCTATGGGAAAGGCATACAATTGACTTCTTTTAGAGAACCACTGAATGGAATGAAACAAAACATAGCATGAATGTTCATTAGGAGGTGCTGACCAAGTGTTGTTACTTTGTAGCCGATCCATCATCCAAGATGGCCGCCAGCGGGGGACTTAGTTTAACATAGGACCCTATGGGAAATGCATACAAATGACTTCTTTTAGAGAACCACTGAATGGAATGAAACAAAACATAGCATGAATGTTACTTACAAGGTGCTGACCAAGTGTTGTTACTTTGTAGCCGTTCCATCATCCAAAATGGCCGCCAGTGAGGGACTTAGTTTAACATAGGACCCTATGAGAAATACATACAAATGTCTTCTTTTAGAGAACCACTGAATGGAATGAAACCAAACATGGCAAGAATGTTCCTTATGAGGTGCTGACCAAGTGTTGTTACTTTGAAGCCGATCCATCATCCAAGATGGCAACCAGCGGGGGACTTAGTTTAACATAGGATCCTATGGGAAATACATACAAATGTTTTCTTTTAGAGAACCACTGAATGCAATGAAACCAAACATGGCATGAATGTTCCTTATGAGGTGCTGACCGAGTGTTGTTACTTTGAAGCCGATCCATAATCCAAGATGGCCGCCAGCGGGGGACTTAGTTTAACATGGGACCCTATGGGAAATACATACAAACGTCTTCTTTTAGAGAACCACTGAATGGAATGAAACCAAACATGGCAAGAATGTTCCTTATGAGGTGCTGACCAAGTGTTGTTACTTTGAAGCCGATCCATCATCCAAGATGGCAGCCAGCGGGGGACTTAGTTTAACATAGGATCCTATGGGAAATACATACAAATGTTTTCTTTTAGAGAACCACTGAATGGAATGAAACCAAACATGGCATGAATGTTCCTTATGAGGTGCTGACCAAGTGTTGTTACTATGAAGCCGATCCATAATCTAAGATGGCTGCCAGCGGAGGACTTAGTTTAACATAGGACCCTATGAGAAATACGTACAAATGTTTTCTTTTAGAGAACCATTGAATGGAATGAAACCAAACATGGCATGCATGTTCCTTTCGAGGTGCTGACCAAGTGTTGTTACTTTGAAGCTGATCCTTCATCTATGATGGCTGCCAGATGGGGACAATGTTTAACAAAGGACCCTATGGACAATACATACAAATGTCTTCTTTTAGAGAACCACATACTGAATGGATTGAACCAAACATGGCATGAATGTTCCTTATGAGGTGCTGACTAATTTTTGTTACTTTGAAGCTGATCCTTCATCCATGATGGCCGCCAATGGGGGGACTTCCTTTAACATAAGACCCTATGGGAAATACATACAAATGCTTCTTCTAGAGGTGCACTGAATGGAATGAAACCAAAACATGGCATAAATGTTTCTTATGAGGTGCTGATTAAGTGTTGCTACTTTGTTGCTGATTTACTGTTCAAGATGGCCACCAGGATATTTTTATTAAATTACAGGACCAATATTAAACCAAATTTGGCCTCACTCATTATTAGGGTATCTGTTATGATTTTAATCTATTTTTACATGATTTCCAAAACCAAAGTAGAATCAGGTGAGCGACACAGGCTCTTGAGAGCCTCTAGTTTCTTTAACTTGAAGATATCAATATGAGGGTCGTAATGGCGGTACCTTCATGACGAATCACGGTAAAAATTCTTGCCAAATGTCGTAAACAATAATTTGTGGTGCATGACGATAAAATGTACACTTTCTTTCAGACGATAAAAAAATCAACTGATTTTGACGAATCACATTACCTTATTTTCCAAAAATAACGTTAACGTTTGTTATTTGAGACCTCCGACAAATCAAGTTAAACTTTTTACCAATTTGACGCTAACGGTAGCCGGAAATGTCCGTATGACGACTGACGGTAAAGGACATTCCTACCTTCCAATATACATTAAAATTTCTCAAATGATAAAATAAAATACAAATAACATAATACCTTCTGATTCTTTTCTGTTTCCTTTTGGTTTCCTTTTTTGTTGTTTTGGCTGTACTTGCACCTGAAATGTAAGAGTTCATGTAGCCAAAGTTAAACAGGTTTGAACAGGTCACGTTTCTAAATAACATCGAACGCAGATTTTTAAATAAGTGATCTTTGAGTAAACATAATACAGAAGACGGGAGCGAGAAAAAACACCCATGTCACATTGTGTAGCGTGATCGACCTCTTAATATTGCAATGATTTCCACAGAAACAAATGTTATAATGTATATGAGTCGTTCTGAAGTTGGAGCGAGATGAATGTTTTTTTTTTAAAATTTTGCTCCATGTTGAAGGTTCACTGTCATTTTCAGATGAACAACAATGAGAGCGCTGTTCCTTCGATTTTTATTTCGTAACGTATATATAGTGTTTGTGTGTCCTATGGAAAGCAAAATATACGGACAAATTTATCACTTCGACTGAAAGCATTATTTATATTGTGATGGCCTGCCTTTTTTTTATTTTTTTATTTTTATACAATGAAACTGGAGATTAAATTGATTAATATGTTAAAAGAAAAATGTGGAACCTTCCATAAATAAGAACTAGACAGACTTACAGAACACTCCTCTCGCTCATTTTCCGATAATCTCCTTAATTCTGCTGGAATGTCTTGATCAACCGAGGGCCCTTGTTTTTTCAATTGTTGTTTGGGTAACAACGGAAGAATCCATTTTGCCTTTGATAAAACTTTTGTCCTTCTGTATGGCAAACTGTCTCTAATTTTTTCTAGATGAGCAAGAAATCCGCCCCACCACTGTTTCTCCGTATGTTCTATTTGATCAGTGAAAAGACATTGCCACTGTGGTATTCTAGATTTTATTTTATTTACGTCTATCTTCTCAAACTGAGGATTGATAACTTTCGGTATTCCCTTTGGTAAATTTGGTCTTCCAGAAATGAGTTGAATAATGCCATGTTCTGTTTTCCATTCGCTGTCTTGGAAAGCTTTGTATTGCATTTTCACATTATTTGTTGCTAAATCCCGGATAAACTTATAATGCAAAGGTTTAGTATGCTTTCGAATGTCGCTAAGGCTTGATGTTATCCATGAACGAATGTCATAAATGGCTTCAACATCCTTAACGTTCGGAAGCATCTCCTTTAGACGAGGCATAGTTTCAGCATCATTCCTACGAAGAGTTTCAGCTATTCGACTAAAAGCAGCATCCACATCTTCGTGTGTATGTCCAACTGGTAAAAATGATAAATGCACCTGAAAAGAAAATTTGCTATTCGTAACAGTACAGTAGTTGGTGATTTAAATACGCTAACTTTTAATGCTAGAAAAAACTAAATCATTAGTGTGTAAAATGCTAAATTGTTTCAATTTAAAATCAGGTTCATCATGATGAAATAGTATTCCTTGTATAATAAGAGTTGACCATACCCATCTTATTAAAAGGCAGTAAACAATACATGTATGTGAATAAAGAGCTGCGCCAATAGCGCGTGATACGCCCGTAGCATTTTCAAAGAATTAAGTTCCAGTCCTCCTAAATGTCATATTATTAATTTATCAAAAACCATTAAGGGATGTTATATTAACAGATACAAACCAGCCATCAAAGTTTCATGAATCTGCACTAAGCAATTTTGAGTTGTTGTCCGAAAACTGAAAAATCCCCCCTTTTTTATGAATAAAATCCCACAACTCGGAAGTGTAAACGGTAAAATTTATGAAAATTGAACGGGAGCATACTTCAATAGATATAAACACTTCACCAAAGTTTCGTGAAAAAATTAACAATTTACCAAAGTTTGATGCAGATTGTTATTGTCCGACATGTTGACAACGGACGGACGGACTGAAGGACAGCGGTATACCATAATACGTCTTGTAAACGGGTGTATACAAACTGAGCGAATAGCATATTACAATATATATATGTGTTAACTTTCTGGTTAGAAAGGAGCTCCATCTAAATCATTAAGATATAAATGGTTTCTATTCAATATAATTATCACTGGGTAACATAATTCTAACTAAAATCTTAGAAGTATTTTACTTCCATGTTAAAACCTCGTAACTTACATGTTTAACCAAAAGTCCCCCAAAAGTATCCCAAAAAGGGGGTCTTCTAAATGAATGTTTTACAGACAGACGTACCATTAGCATGTTCACTATTATAAACAATGATACATGTGTGCAATTTCACAGAGGTTATTTTAATGGAAAGGCACTAATTAATGTGTCAATTGATCATATATTTTCATTGTTTGGTAAGATATGTGTATATACAGTGCACTGTTCCTTTTATCTACTTGATGTGAATGACCCCATGTGGTTAGCATCTTTATCTGTGGAATTAATCGTTTAATATCTTATTAAGATGTCACAGATTATATGTTGGATATATTATATGACAAGAGGCTGCGTTTTTCAACCTTAGCCCTACATTTATCTTCAAATGTTTATAATTAGTCCCTCCTCATGAAAAAAAAACCCATTAAATCAAAGCAAATGATTGTATTTATTTCTCGCGAAATGATGATACAATTTTCATGTATTACATTTTCCGGGATTTATGGGGCACACGCCCTTATAATCATACAACCCCCTCCCCCGGTATAGAATCTGCCTATGCAATTATACTTAACACTTACCACAGTTTTAACCCTTAAACCAAACCGTTTTAAATAGTGCAATAACCACACCGTTTAAATAGAGCAAAACATAATATTTATTTCTTGAACAATACTAGTATTAACACATTAAAAGCTTATAAAAATAGCGAAGCAGATCCAGATTTGAAGTGAAGAGGGAAGACCCAAACAAATTTGCATAGCAGAGGAAAGAATTAAATTAAAATACATTTTCACGATTAAGGGTGCACACGCCCATAAACCCACACCACCGACGGGTAACAGCCTCTGAAAATGAAGTAACAAGAATCGCAATAATTTGTAAATTGCAACTTACCTCATTGAAAATGCGTTGGTGAACAAGGAGTTCACAAAAACCCAGTACATATCGATTTTTATTTTCTCGCCAACAATTATCTGCTTGCAAGTACAAAATAGGCGGTAACTTGTTACCCTACAAGGACAGAAATTATAAAATTACTTCAGTATCGTATCTTATCACAGTTTTAACCCTTTAACCACATCATTTTATAATAAAGGTCTTATAATCACTCGTAATATTCCGTAAATGGCTCCATAACAATTCATTAAAACTATTAAAACGGTCGTAAAAATAACCAAATCGTAAGGATTTGTGAATTTGTGCGATCCTTAAGGGCTCGTTATATAAATCCGTTGATGTGAAGTGGTGCAGGATAACTCAGACCGTCAATAGGTCATCTCGAACCGTCTACAAAGTCAACTCGGATAGGCCGATTCAGACAAAGAATGAGAAGAGAGTTGCTACTTTATAAATGATTAAACCAGTGTCTATGAAGAAGACAATTCGGACCGAAAATGAAAATGCAGTGAGATTATAAAATGATAAACATATATCATAAAAATAAATTCAATTTATGGATAAATCAAGTTTGTTTAATGAATTAATAAAGATTGTATTCAAAATATTGAATCGCAATGATGAAGAAGAATTACGGATTTACATAAAACTTTTTTGAGGGCACAGCAACTGGTTTTCAAATGCAACAAGTTACAATGGATATATGTTAAATATAACATTTAACCATTCAAATAGCACAATCTCAGTTTTTAAAATTATATATATCAGACGAACTTATTTGTTTGGGGGTATAAATTAATTTTTTTTCTACAAATTAAAAAGATATGTAGAAATGTGGATCACAGTAAAACTCGGGGGACCACTTCAATACTTAATTGATATGGTGTGCCGATTGGGATCTGAAACCCCACCCTTTACATATAATTTCGATGATTTCAAAAATATTACTTTCCATCTATTGCCTAGGATAAATGTAACTTTTCCTCATATTGGTATGGTTTTGTGTTGGAAAAGTGGACGAAAAACAAATTCCGTGATAATGGGTGAAATTTTAATTTTTCAGCTTAGAGCTCAAATCTGAGACTCGGCGATTCCATATGTAATGTTTACTTACGGCGAGACTTTTGGCTATGAAAAAATACAGGGCGTTTCATATAACAAGTAATGGGAACTCTATTTACCTTATAATTTATTTCCGATAGTTTTCCAACCTATTCACATATTTTCAAGCTGGAAAATGTGACCAATTCCAGCGGCACGTCCTATCACTTTGTATATAATGGAGTGCTTACCCCCACCCCACCGGCGGTCTCATATGTAATGACAGATCAGATGTTTAAATTGTGAAGTGTCTTACTTACCATAAGTTTTGAAATCTGGTAAAGAATTAGCATAAGGATATTCATGGTCAGATTAGAGTCATGCGCATATTGGTTCCAGTCGAGAAAGGTGAAAAATTTATTTTGTCCATGGGCTAAAACTCCGGTGACATGTGTTGTTAGTTGGTCAACTTTATTCACAGCCTGCAATAAAACGTGTATATAAACTTACAAGTAAGACTTTAGGAAGAACCATTTATATATACTCGATTTAACAAATATATATACAAATAATGCGATGTTTAATGGGTCAATGAGACAACTACAGAAAAAGACCAAAGAAAAAGGTAAATAAAATGGTTTACTATACTAAAGAAGTATAATAAAATAATGATCTTCAAGGCAAACTAAAAAGAGGAAGTCTATATAAACTGACAAAATCAAACGCTGTCTACGGAACTAGTGAAAAACAACTGCCATTTTCCTAGCTTGGTACACGAATTTGTGTCGAGATCGTCAGTTTGCAAATAATTCCTCTTAAACTGGTGCTAGGGGCCGTAAAACTTGCAATGAGATGTGTTTTTTTGCTCCGTGTTGGAGAACTCAATTTAATTTAGAGATGAAGACCAGCAATTAAAGCGCTATTACTTTGCGTTTGTTTTTTGTTTTGTGTTGTGCATGTTCTGATTTTATGTTATGGATGGATACCAAATATCCGTTCTTTTCTATTTATGTAGAATATGTGTACTTTGTCGGAGCTTATAAAATTAATTTGTACGGGCATAAGAAACAAAACGAAATGCGAGGCTCGCCGAGCCATTTCCGACAATGTACATAAATTCATTGTTTTTATCATGCAATTTACATCCGCAACTTTAAAGTTTAATATTTTGAATCCAAAAAGATGCAGATGAAGGAGGACTATTGGAGATGGAAGAATCATCTATGTCACTGGGAAGATCCCAGACAGATTCACCGCCCCAACTGTCTGATTTAACTGTATCTTTTTTATTTGATTTCTTTTTTTCATTTTTTTTAGATGATGACATTGAGCTCTGTAAGGAAGATTGAGTTGACTGAGTACTGGTTTTAGAAGGTGTTGGTTTTCTTGGAATTAATATTTTATCGTTAGGTTCTGTTTCAACAGGCAGCATTGTAAATGTCTCAGCATCAATTGGCCAGGTCATGCGAGTTTGTGTATGCTCGTGACTGAATGAACGGACAACTTTGCTGGCGTACGATGGTCTGTTCGAAACAAGGAGATCATTCGAAACAGAAGCTATCTGTTTAGCTTCTGGGTAACTGATGTTTCTTTTTGTTTTAATTTTGATAATATTTTTTTCTTTAAGGTAAACAGGGCAGTCCCTAGATGATGAAAAATGGGATTCACCACAGTTTACGCATTTAGAAGATTCAGAGCTACAGGTTGTTCCCTCGTGTCCTTCGTCAGAACACTTGAAGCATCTCTGCGTACCACGACATTGTTTGCTTCCATGACCAAACTTTTGACAAGTGAAGCATCGAATTGGGTTAGGGATAAACCTATCAACTCTGATTCCGAAGCAACCTAAAGTAATAGATGGAGGAGGAGTTGGAGTTCTAAATGTTAAAAGATATGTATTTAATTTGATTATATTTCCATTATTTTTTATTTGAAATCTAACAACATCAGTTACACCTTGGCTTGAAAGTTCCTCACAGATTTCTTCCACGGTAAGGTCCCCAAGGTATTGACTTCTGTCTCGAATGATCCCCTTACAGCTGTTCAAACTGTTGTGAGGAGAGGCAGAAACAGGAAAGTTTGTAATTGTTGTCAGTGTAAGTAAATTTGTTGATTGACTTTTGTTGGAACATTCAACCAACAAATTGCCTGATCTCATTTTTGAAACTTTTTTTACAGTACCAGCAACGCTTTGAATTTGTTTGTGAATCACAAAGGGAGATATTTTGGAAATTGGTTTTTCATCTGTTCCTTTTATTACAATAAATCTGGGCCAACTGTCATCTTCCTGACAGGGCACTGAATCATCACATTTTCTTTTTTTATGTATTAAAGCTGATTTAGAGGGTTGGTTTTGTTGTGCCATAGGAAATGAGAAAGATTCACCATTCTTGTCATCCACCCACCTCGGAGTGCCTACAAGGGCGATGCTGTGTTTCCGTGGCGAGCCGGGGTCAAGTGCTAATGCTGAAAACGAGCTCCAAGTATAACATGTATAACGTAGCTGGTCCCCAAAATTAGCACCCAAGATCCACTGCGGAAAGCACCAGATGTTCCAAGAATGGTATACTCAAGCAGAGCGTATCCATCAAGCGAAATAGAAAGCGTACCACTTGATTGACCCATGAGCCATCGCCTTCTTCAGTTATCCGAAATATAAATAGCTTTATTTAAAATACATGTGTATATCATGAAAATTGTTACAAGAAAGCTTATTGTTGAGGATTAACTAAAGGGCTCGACATGACCAGCCGATTGATCGAACCGGGTCCATCCGACCTCCCGTTTAGATGATATTGGAGCCAAAGCAGCTTATTGAACTATAGTCTTGTCCGTCCGGGTATTTTCTGACCGTAAGGAGTCTGGCTACAGCCCTCATCCGCAAGGATCTCGTCAACCACCGACACGGGTAGCAACCCACGGCAAACGGGTTGGAGAGCCTATTTTATTCAAAACATCGGGCAACTCGTACGATGTTCGGATCACTTTAGTCTGGTCTCTACCCTTCGACCTGTCCAGCATGGGTAACCCTACCAGGAGACGAAGCTCCAGCTGGCATAGCTCTTGGGGTCACTGAGACACGCAAGCCCCCCGACCACGGCAAGGATAGCGATCCACCGGGGGGTCACACCATAGACAACGCCTCATAGAGTTGTCAAGCAAAATACTAAACCATCACAAATTACCCCAAGAACACATCAGTCGCAACATTGCGGACAGCAAAATAGTCAACCTATCCTATTTCTTACAAATAGACAGTACTTTTCTAATACTGTCCATTGTATGTAAGCTATTTAATTAAAAGTCAATCTTTGATAAAGATTCTGCTATTTCATCTTCATACTGAACAAAATCCTAAAAAAAAACAATTACTAAATTCCATTCGTTTAGAACGATTTACATCTCCATTACTTCTTTCTGAGACGACAGACAGTTCAATTTTACAGACAACATGCCTGCTGGCCTCCATCTGCTTCTTCAATTCTTGTTTTTGCTTTCGCTTCTTTGCCTTTGAAAAGTTGACGGTAATCTATGTATAAAAAGTAAAATAACAAAAATACCGAACTCCGGAGATAATTCTAAACGGAAAGTCCTTGAGCAATTACAAAGTCATCATCAGAAATCTTATCTCTCACAGAATTAAAATACCTGATCTATTTTTACTTTAAATTACTATCAATGTATTAAAATCCTTACTTTCATTTGTAAACAGAGCCAGCCGACTTCTTATACATCTGAGATCTGTACCATACTTTTAAGACTCCCATCGACTGTATGCATTTTTCGTTCTGGTGACCGTAATATTGCTTGAAAGAAGAAACTAAGCAAAAGACTAATAATAGTTGCCGACACGCCAGCTCCAGACCTTTATTAAACTGATTGAAAGATAATATCTTGTCATATGAAAATGATGTGCAGAATACGGCAAGAAAATGTACAATTTAACTTTTGAATCAACTATTTCCTCCATCATTGTGGCACTGTCAATTTTGTCCGGCATGGTTACCATATGGACTCATCAACTTTCAATCTTAAGGTTTAACCCGACATTTGCCACCGTAACTAATGTCGCACCGATTGTCTACATCTTCTCCCGCATTGTTTGCATTTTGTCGATCACTATTCAAATAAATTTAAAAAGGTTACACATCAAATTATCTTGCTAAGGCATACATTGATTGTTTTTTAAATCTATTAGTTCATATTTAAATTTAATATCTGAGGAATCACTAACACAAATGGTGGATCTGTTGAGTCTTCCGAAATAACTGGATCACCATGTGTCATGTGGACACTTTCATTAGCAGGTTGTTAGTCCCTTACCGCTGTTTTTGTCTGCAAACCGAGTCAAAAGAATCTTTCTCATGCTTTCTTCCTCTATTTGTCGCAGCGGTGGTGTTGTACATGCGCCTTCGGAGAAATACCTTCATACTTTGCTCAATTTATCTATTGCATGTTTGTTGTTAATAATATCATCAAATGATTAAAATAACTAATTTTTTTTTCAAACCTGTGTTAATATTTAAACACCCAATTGCTTCTTCTAGTAAATTCTTTAGTTATGATTCTTCTACATGCTTCTCCAATACTTGTCCAACTTTATGGTATCTGGCTTTCAAAGATTTATTGTCAATACAGTGTAAATTCATTGTTGAAAGTAGATTATTAAGCTATGTTTCTCCAATACCAGCATGGGGCAATCCTAAATTAAAATGTAATTAACAGAATTGATAGGTTTGTAAATAATTGAAAATCGCAGCGATATCTGCAATATTTCCAAAATACTCCCTCTTCTATTGCAGGGATCTTTTTACGCCTCCTCTGGGCTGGTGTCGTTTTGTATGGCATGCTTTCAGTCTTGGAAACCTTTTCTTAATTGTTTTATAGCCGTTCTGAAGGGATTTTAGCCACACAGACAATGCAATCTTTGTAATATTTTCTGGCCAATTTTTTTAAGTGTCCTTTGTTATACCACATTTTGCTGCTGCTATAGTTTTTTTTTTTGAAGAAACTGTATCTGAAAAAAATTATTCAGTTATAAACAATAAAGATATATTGAAGAAAATATAGTTCAATTACTGTATTTTGATATAAAGGATGATGCAATATTTTGGTATCATCGAGGGATACAAAAGACGAGCAGTGTTTTCAATTTCTTAATAGTTGACGCGGGTCTGGTATTTTCTAATGCACAGTCGATGAAAAGTCCGACTTACCACTTTGCACATCAACTTAAACATCAAAGTTTTAACTGATTTAGCAATAAATCAAATGGCAACTGCGTTCAGCGGCAAATATTTCAAGAATATTTACAACAAATAACTGATCTTTTTTTTCTGATAATGTATAATCTGAAATAAGTAAACCTCAATAATACAGTGTGATTGATTGATTGATTGATTGTTGGTTGCTTAACGTCCAGTGGCAAATATTTCATGCATATTCAGGACGAGAACAAATTAACAATAAATACAATAGGTAGGTTCTGTAATAGAGGCGTCTGGGGTTGAGGTCGGAGAAATTTAGACTGCCAGCCACGGGAAATGAGGGTATATTGGATAGGGACAGAAATTTAGCCTTGCAACAGGTCACCTACGGACCCCTCAAAGAGTTGTTGCAAGGGTTCTTAACGTGCAAAGAGCGTGTCACTCTCTTTACACGAGGCATCGGATTTAGCGTCCCCATTCTGACCGGACGTGGCTGCAAATTTTTACATCCCGCACAGCCAAACGGACGCCCCACTTTGACGAGGGTTTTACCGCCGGTCGGAGGAAGACCAATGGTGACCATACTTCTATTCCCCAGTCACCCTTGGGGGCCAATACAGTGTGTAAATGGATGATAACAGATGCCAAGTGATGACAAAAGCTCACTTTACACTTAGTGAAAGGTGAACTAATAAATAAAAATAACTTTTAGACTGAAGTGATTTCCTTCATACCTGATCTTAAATGCTATTCTTGATGTTAACAAGATTTTGAGGTTCTCTTCCCTGTAGCAAGACAATGCCCTCTGGCAAACCTTCTACATCTACCTTTACATAAACATTTTTTATTTCTTTGGACGGCACTTCTTAAATTTGTTGAACTGGCTAATAGTAGAATATACGAATAATATTTTCTTTTCAGTCCATCCTGATAAACTACATAATATGTAATTTGATTTAAATTGATATGTTACATTTGTATAACGTTTTGACGGGAATTGACTTCATGTTATTTTATTTTTGAAACACTTAAGATTTGACAATTTTACTTAGCAAATTCTAATGGTTTTATATAAAAAAAAGTTGTGGTATGATTGCCAATGAGACAACTCTCCACAAGAGACCAAATGACACAGAAATTAACAACTATAGGTCACCGTACGGCCTTCAACAATGAGCAAAGCCCATACCGCACAGTCAGCTTGTATACTTAAGATTAATTATCGTTAAACATCTGAATATCGCCTTCTTGAATGTAGTATAGAAGTATACAATTGGTCTATATAGTTCTTTAATTAAATCTGCAACTTTTCGGACAACACTGCAATTTATGCGTCAGACTTTGTATCACTTTGAACCGATATAATTAATTAATTGGATGTTGTTTACTGTTTCTACAAATACTTATTATATGTGTTTGTTCAATAATATTCTTAAACTGACCAATTTACGGGGAGATCATGATCACTCTCATAATATAAATTAACTTATGAAAATGAAGAAACTTGCGACTGTATTACATACCCCAAACTGCTTTCAAATGCTTTCTAACAAGCTGTCTTAGTTCTTTCTTTTCTTCATCAATACATGCCTGTCTTTCCTGAAATGCGAAGACGCTTCATCAAAACTTTATAATGTAAGAGCGCTATGGCGAACGCCAGTGCCAGTTCAGTATTGCAATCAAAATTGCGAAATGTCAAAACTTGGAGGCTAAAAACATACTGAAATGATTGGAGCATCGATGGAGTTTGATAAAACTTGAATGCATCTTGAACGGCGCCAGTGGGGAAGTTTACAAAGTAACACCAAATATGACAGTCGGCGATAAAATATTACAATGCATTAACATTTCCAATGTACTGAAAGTGAAATCGTTGAAGGCCGTACGGCGACCTATAGTTTTTAATTTCATTGTCATATGGTCTCTTGTGAAGAGTTGTCTCATTGGCAATCACACCACGTCTTCTTTTTTAGATAAACAAGTCGAACTTTGTAATCAATAGATTTCCATGTTCTGATGTTTATAAAAAATATTTATTTTATTTTGCAGGATGATCATGCTGATGATACTAATGAAGTTACCACATAAGACAATCATGATGCCTCGATCCTCACATTCCAGAACGCGCGTGGTGTAGTTAAATGTGTGGAATGTTTAAAACCCAGAGTCTATTACTCTAAATAAGATTAACTAAAAGACATCAGACACTCATAGCTTTTAACATTTCTGAATACGATTATACTTGTGGGGCAGAACTGGCTGACCCTAATCAGTCAGTCCTGAAGAACATATTTTTCAGACCGGGCTTTGCATGTGCAGTGGCTGTTGAGTTGTCATATTATGGAAGTGGGTTAGGACAGCCAGATTTTTTGTTGCTTTTGTGACAGTGAGGGTGTTGAAGTAAGTGCTAAACTTCTAAAAAAAAATCAAAACTGTCCTATCAATTTGTGCAAACCGTGGACTCGCTGCTATTGTACAGCGACCGTATGGCAAAAGGAAGTGAACTGTTATATAGATGACAAAGTTTTTTGGTTATATTTTGATGATCTCTGGACAGAAAATCAGATGTTCTCTGTTCTTCAGAAATAACAGTTTCAGTGTCTTTATTGTCTCTAAATGTTCTGACACCAATCTCAATAGTTATCTGATTGGAGGGTATATAGGAATGTCCCTGTGTGTCCGTCCGTCTGTCCACATTCCTTGTTTATATTGCATATAAATCATAGTCATTGTAAAACAAATCATGGTTCTTTGATTAACCTTGATACACTTATGACTGCCAGGGCTAATCCATATTGACGATCTGTGCACCCCTCCCCCCTAAAAAAACCTGTCTTCCTACCCTAATTTTGAAAAGGGTGTTACCGAAAACACTTATTATTTTTAGGCCTAAGAAATTAATACTCGGACCATTTCACCACTTTGCACTCTTGACGGAATCTTCTTTTAGTGAACTTATATTGTTTTTTTGATTATTATCTTGTACATAAATAGGCTGTCAGTTTTCTCGTTGACACCCAGTGCACCTTGTGGGAGAAGTTTTGGTTTATTGCGATCCAGGAACCTGGTCAGCGTTCAGAACGTTAAGGGAACCCCCAAAAAGTGGTTCACTCTGGGAATTTAAATCATAGTACCTTTGGGCACATGGAGCAGTTAGGGAGGTCGGGCTGAACCTAAGCCACCTAACCCTACCTCCTCAAAATCAGATGGGTCCTTAAATTGTGCAGAGGAAGACCAGAGGTTCCCCTAATCTTGCATATCCGATTGGCACATTGGCAAATGCTTACTTCTGCTTCGGCTTACAAGCCGAAGTAAATAAATTTGTTCGGGAACAGGGGCAAAAGATGTCGTCCCTCCCACTCTCAGTCGTATTTGAAAGTGATGCCCCCTATTTTAGGCATCCATGGGTGCCTAATACTAGTCATCCCCAATATTTTGCTGACGTAGCAAACGCGCAAATCATCTTCAATACAAGGGACAACCTCGGTACATTTTTGGAAGAGACAACCAGTCATGCCCGAATCCTGTATAGGATTCAGAAGCACGGGAAAAGGCGAAGATCAGAGTGTACATAACAACTGTAAATACAGTTGTTAGGTTAAGTTTTAAACTGTTAAATACCCACCAGGGAAGAGTATAAAATATATCGACTTGTGGCTAGGGGGAATCACTTTGAGTCGGTTAGGCGGAAATGGGATCGCAGACGCAAGGGGCGACCCCAGTATACTAATATTTATCTTTTGGTCAATATTAATAAAATCGGTGGGGTTTTTAAAAGATAAGTCGGGGGTGTAGTATTAGTATTTGGTTGAGCCACACTACAACCGGAAAACGGATCAGTGATCCCATAATGCACTCTCTCTTGAGTTGATATTATTTGATCAGTATTTTTGATAATTTTTGGATAAACTTTTACAATTGTTGAATTACTATTTTGTACTTGTTGAAATAATGATGTTTTGTTATGTATAAAGTTTAAGAACTTTACAAATTTTTGAGTCTTATTGCCAGTATAATACAAGCTCAGATCCCAGCGGAACGAACTGTCTGAATTACCGAAATATAGAATTGTTGTCAGGGAACACAACTTGATTTCGACCGTAGGGTGACTAGATTATTTGAGGTCGGTCGTCAGTAAACCTAAAGGACTTAATGAATTTGGACTTATTGTGTTTTGATTTGCAAATTCAGATCCCTTCGTATACATCGGGGTACGGCAACATATAGCTGCCTAACCCTCCTGTTACATTTGTAAAGTTGATACGGAATATTTATCAACAAGGTCTTGGTACCTTCCGATAAACTTTTTTAGAAAAAGGACGAGAGGTTCTTTGACATACCCCTGGATCATCAACTTTATGCTAAGACACTGGTGACGTTTTACATAGTCTGAGTAGTCGATGCATGCTCTTGAATACCGAAAAAGTTGGGAAATGTAAATCCATATGCAGGTGAAGTTGGTATATTGCTACTAAGGTGGGGGAAATTGATGATTTCAAAATAAAAATCGTCTAGTTTGTCATAGATTTTGGTACTGATTGATTGATTGATTGTTGGCTGCTAAACGTCCAGTGGCAAATATTTCATGCATATTCAGGACGAGAACAATTTAACAATAAATACAATAGGTAGGTTCTGTAATAGAGGCGTCCGGGATTAAGGTCGGAGAAATTTAGACTGCCACGGGAAATGAGGGTATATTGGATAGGGACTGAAATTTAGCCTTGTACCCTCTTTACACGAGGCACCGGATTTAACGTCCCCATTCTGACTGCAAATTTGTACATCCCGCATAACCAAACGAACGCCCCACTTTAGCAAGGGTTTTACTGCCGGTCGGAGGAAGACCAATGGTGACCATACTTCTATTTCCCAGTCACCCTTTGGGGTGATTTCGGTACTGAGATGACCGTGTATGTCAAAATCGAGGTATAAGTCTAAAAAGAAAAAAGAAGCGGAGGAAGCCGTGTCTGTTGTTTCCTTAATTTCTAGTTCTGGAGGATATATTATTGGAACCCAAATAGAAAAGTTTGGATTGTTAATGGAAAGAACATCATCAATATAACTGAATGTGAAATTAAATGACATGGTTTCTTTGATCTTCTTGTTTTTGACAAATGTATGAAGGAACTCCGATTCATATGAAAATAAAAAGAGGTTGGCAAGAAGAGGCGCACAGTTCGTTCCCATAGGAATGCCGACAACCTGTTGAAAAAGTGTACCTCCAAATTCAACAAATATGTTGTCAAATAGATATTAATACCACTATGCATCTACGACACCACACAGTCTAACTGTGAAACATGTAAAAAACGGACGATTCAGCCGAAAAAGCAAAAATACAAAAAAAATGCTTATAAATGCATCAACAAAAAAACAGCAATTAAATATTGCTAAACAAAATAACAACCGAAAAAATGCCACACAATTTGTTTTAAACCTTTTAAATAGAAAAAAAACAAACACAGAAAGGATTACGTTGGGTGAAGGCTTGAAACTTCATACCTACGGAATAAAATCTCTAGGACAAACACCCTAAAGGATTTTTAAAAAATCGAAAGAAAACTCAAGCTTAAAGCATTTCTTTCATGAATACAAACTATTCCGCATCCAAATCATCCATTAAAGAAAAGTCTAAATTCAGTGTTTCTATTGTAGGCGACACTCCTATAGAACAGAATTACATCTATACATGGATCTTACATTAATAATTGACAGTGAATTTTACAGAGAAGATGGATATGCAACACCGGTCGAATGTCTTCTTGGAAAAAAAGAGGGATTGCAAACAAAATCAAAAATGGTAAACATCAAACACAGAAAAGGGGAGGCAGAAATGGCTCAGTTAGATTGGCTGCTTGAGTTTGCTGATAAAATATCGTCACATCTGATGACATTGACGCAGTAGTGATTCATTTGTTCACTTTATCCTTTATCTGGATGGCACATTTAAGAATGATGTGTATGTTGATCAAGCAGGATCATTGATGGACATTTATAATAAATCAAAAAATATAGAAGTCCTTGAAAAAGCTTGGAAAGAAAAATATGTTGCAGCAAAAGTAGCAATTGCATTAAGTCTTCGTGGAATGATTTTTTGCCCAAATTTCCGCAATTAAGTAGGCGAGTTCAGCACACTTCAACTTCTTATCACTCATCACGAATGCAACCAAGCCAACCCATTACAATTCTCAATCATCCAATACAGCAATTCTCACATCCCAGCAACCTCATATACAACCAACTCTATACAGAAACATCTCCATCATTTTCATCAAGGATAGGTTGGTGTCCCGTAACAGAATGCTTCAGTGCCTCAATCACAGAAATTGTTTCTAATACTACACCTATTGGAAACAACGATCTCCGGATTGCACAAGAAAATCAGTGGGAAATTTAAAAAATGACACAGAATACGCGCAGCTTTGGATGGAAAATGACCAAAAGAATTTTGAAAAGAGAAGAACTGCATGGTAGGAATATTTATGGCAGTGAGGGGAAGCCAGGACTTTCACCAAGACGTCGACATGACATTGGGCACGCCATTCTAGACAGTTGTGGTTCTAATTCCCTACTGACCCAAGCAGTGACAGTTATTAACACTGGCTTTCGGTATTTACACCGTTAATATTTTGAAAAAATGAGACATTATTGACATTTAAAGGGACGTTATTATCTGTCACCATGTAAGCTATCATGGATTATCTTTGCAACTCATGCCAAACTGAAGATAATTGTATTTCCCAAATACAAAATGAAATTCAGTGATAAATAAATTCTGATTGTCCCTCATAGATGCTACAACTAATATATGTTATTTATTTTGTTTTAACATGTTTAATAAACTGTTATGTATATATATCTTGTGTTCTGTTTATATTCTTGTTTGAAGAGAGAAGTGGTACTAGTTTGTGAAATACAAATCATTTAAAAGCTGTGATTTTTACATCAATAAGATAGCATTCTGACACAAAATAAACAAGATATCTAAAGGTCAACATACAATACACTGAACACTCAAAAGTTAAGTCACAAAAAAGCCTCTTTGATGCCAAAAGTCATGTGAACCATGTGGACGACTTGAGCGATGTACATGATTCTATAAACCATGTACATGAAGTATGGTTGGTCTGGCACGCATGTCAACTGCTAAAATCTATGCAATGCATTATAGAAACTGCAGTCACTAAAATATTAAAACAACCAGTTGTTAAAATCAAAAGTAACTGGTTTCTTTTGGCAATTTATTATAGAACAGATAGAGCTAAACTTAATCTAAATCAATGAGTAGGACACCAATTAAACTTGACCATAATCATGATAATAAACAATATGTACAATGAACATTGAGTTGTCTCATGAGTATGAAATTATAGGGCGATTATTGAAACCGACATGGTAAAACTGACATATACATTATAGTATATATGCAACAACTTTTTCAGTCCTTTGAGTGACACAGGGACTAAATGTACATATTCTGATGACTTTAATAGACAATTCAATGATAGTAATACTTTACAACTGTACACATTTTGGTTCTTGTAAAAGCAACGCATGATGATGCTATTTAAAATCCATAGGGAGCTCCCTCATTCAAAAACCACACTTGGAATAACCCGGTGAATATGATCATTGTACTTTCCACAGGCAGTTGCAGATAAAGTCATCCTAAAGAGTTTTTCTTTATCCCAGCAATTAAGTCGTCTTTCTTCTTTGGCTTCACAACTGTCTGCTGATAATTTTTTAATGTGGACTATAAATTTTCAATTGGATTTAGATCAGGAGACGATGCTGGTGTTTCGATAACATTGTTTAAGACTCCATTCTCTTCTATCTATTATTTGGTATTTTTTTACCTATGTTTGCGGTCATTGTCCTGCAAATAAATAACAGTACATTAAAGTAAATAGTGATTTTCCAAACACTGGTATTTTTTGTCTTAAAAATCAAAACGTCCCCAAGGCAGTAGAACCCTTGCCAAAGTGGGGCGTCCGTTTGGCTGTGCGGGATGTATCAAGTTTGCAGCCACGTCCAGTCAGAATGGGGACGTTAAATCCGAAGCCTCGTGTAGAATAACAAAAATACCGAACTCCGAAGAAAATTCGAAACGGAAAGTCACTAAACAAATTGCAAAATCAAAAAGCTCAAACACATCAAACGAATGGACAAAACTGTCTTATTCCTGACACAATGTTGTAAAAAATGAAATACGCCTAATGGTATATTCGAATAAATTATGCTCTCCTCTTTAAAAAGCGTGTGCAACTATTGATTGATTGGGGATTGATTTATGCCGCATCAGCTGAGACAACAGACAGATCCAGAAAGACCGATTAGTGAAATGGACTTAATGAAAAAGGGGATAGATGGCCTTAAGAATGTTCTGGGAAACAGATACGATCGTGGGAACCGCGGTTATGGAAAATAAGGATAGAGGTGCAAAATACAAAGATCAAATTGCATTGATATGAGCAAGAACACTCTAAATAAGTTATAATAAGATGAAATATGAAAGAATATTTTCGAATAAAATATAATAGACACAAAAAATTTAAAAAAGGGGGAGATCCACTCCACAAGCGCCTGTGATTAAAATAGCCTCTATCGTTCACCTGTTCAAATAAAATGAATATTAAAACGAAATAAGTTGTCGAGTAGTTTTCAATGGTACAGAAGCATTTTTAACAAGGCAATTTCTCGTCAACAGGTTTTTGACAGATTGCAACCTATAGGTTTCTGTTTGAGTTATTGGCATGGTTTGACCTTATAGGACAAATTTTCAGGAAATCTCAACTATGCAGTCATTGATGCTTTGAAAGATAAGAAACAGGTTCGCTTAGTATGAGATAGCATTAATTGGAAGACAAATGTTCATGACGAGAGGCAAGACAACCATGGTAAAATTTACCATGCTTTTGGATCTGCTGTGATCGTTAAGACTATATCTGTTGACAATTTGAGCAGCATTAAACCTCAAAAATATTTCTATTAAGACCATCAGCATTTCCTTCCTTCGTCAGAAGAATGGAAGAATACCAAGGAGGAATACGCCATACATATGCTTCATATTGCCTTCAAACACATTCCATACTTTAAGCTGTTTGAAAAAGTAATAACAAAACAGATTTTTGGTCCATTTAGTGAGCAATTAAAGAAGACAAACAAGATAGTTCCTTTACCTGTACTACATATAAATGAACAAAAATATGATGTAGTACAGATAATGGATTACTATGAGAATGTCCTACATGACCCTTATGAGAAAGAAGATTTGGACTTGAACAACAATACTCACATTCGTTGCGGGGGTGACCAGTTGACACGTGAGCGATATTCTGGAGCAAAAATATTAAGATCAGGAGCTGCCACACCATCAAATAGATTTGAACATCTATCTCCAATAACTTTTGAACTGTTTCATTTGCAAATGAACTATCTGAAATTGATATTCAAACGTTTGTATAGTGAAGAAGGATTGTAGAAACAAGGCAGATAAGTGTCCTTGGTAATTCAAAAGCCCGGTCCACCTACTTTGTCACTTTTAACACAAACAAGTGACTCCCTCATCAGAAACAGTTGCCAAATCAAATAGGAAAATTGGACGGAAATCTATAGTGACATTATTTCCTGACATTTTACGTTCTGTTGACAGTTATATAAAAGAACATTGGTTGTTAGCTGATCAACGTCGGATATCTGACAAGATCATCTGAAGATACTTTGGATCAAATTGAAAAAAAACTTATAGATGTTGTTTGAAGGAACATGGCTTACATAAAACAGGTCATCATTTGCTTGCACTTCCAAAAAAAAAAAGTTTAAAGCATGAGCTAGTTTCTCATCACAAGTTGATACTACACTTTCATAAACAAAAAAAATAACGATCATTTGATTACTCGTAAGCAACAAAAACGACACAAAATCGTTCTGTACAACAGAATTTGAAGAAAAGAGGCATTGTTATAAAGTTCGATTGATTGATTGATTGATTGTTGGTTGCTTAACGTCCAGTCGCAAATATTTCATGCATATTCAGGACGAGAACAAATTAACAATAAATACAATAGGTAGGTTCTGTAATAAGGGCTTCCGGGATTAAGGTCGGAGAAATTTAGACTGCCACGTGAAATGAGGGTATCATTGGATTGGGACAGAAATTTAGCCTTGCAACAGGTCACCTAAAGACCCCTCAAAGAGTTGTTGCAAGGGTTCTTAACGTGCACAGAGCGTGTCACTCTCTTTACACGAGGCATCGTATTTAACGTCCCCATTCTGACCGGACATGGCTGCAAATTTGTACATCCCGCACAGCCAAACGGACGCCCCACTTTAGCACGGTTTTTTTTCTGCCGGTCGGAGGAAGACCAATGGTGACCATACTTCTATTCCCCAGTCACCATTGGGGGCTATAAAGTTCGATTAGATAATAGTAGGTACATAAATCATTTTAAGATTTCATAATTGTGTCCTTTCATATTGCGTCTAGAGAATGAACGCAAGGTGTGCATGTCAGTGTTTGAGTTCCTATTTTGATCATCATTAGCTGTTACTGTATTACTGAGGAGTTGTCATTCTTGAATCCAAGACAACACGTGACTTTTTTTTTAATTTCAGAATGGAATTCTGCTGCCAATATTCATCTTCATCCATCTTATTCTCTGTCATTAAAAACGATGATTGATTGATTGTTGTTTGCTTTACGCCGCATTAGCACAAAAAGGCTATATCGCGGCGAGAGCTAATTCGAATATTATAACAATTTTAGGTATATTTTTAAAATCAGACAAAAGGTCTTTCAATAAACTAAAATTCTAGACTAAAGCAAATTAATTATTTACAAATAAAAATCAACACTGAGATAACGTGATAAAAATTTAAATCGTTTCAAATATAACAACATTTTTTATATTTTATAATATATTCCAATTTTTTTTAAAAATGAAACAATATTTGTAAATGGAACATTATTAAATAAATCATATATATTATTGACATTGAAATGCTTCTTCCGAATATCAGCAAAGTCAATACAATTAATTAAAACATGTTTAATAGTATACTTGCAGTTGCAAGGTACACATTGTGGTTCATCTTCATTTTTTAAAAGATACTCGTGTGTCACTCTAGTATGACCAATTCGGCATCTAGAAATAACACACTGATCTTTTCTGCACATTAAATTATTAAAAGGTTTACCTAAATTAGGTTTAATTTCATGTAATTTGTTACCATCTCTCTTACTCCATTCATTTTTCAAAATATTAAAAACATATTCTCTAATATTAGATTTAAAATCGGTATATGGTATATTACAGTTAGATAAAGTGTCACCCAGGGCATTCTTTGCCTCAAGGTCTACAGCTGTGTTTCCATGGATTCCAACATAACTCGGCACCCATAGAAATATTATTTCTTTAAGAAGAATTTTTAAATTCCTCATTACATATAAAATTTTGAGAATTGTTGGGTTTTTAATTTTAGTATTTTGTATAGCTTGTAAGCATGAAAGTGAATCAGAACATATAATAAATTTGGATTTATCTGAAGAAGCAATAAATTTCAAAGCCAAAATTATTGCCTCCGCTTCAGCAGTAAAGATGGATGCAGCAGATGGCAAACGGAGAGTTGCAGCTCTGTCCCTGAAGACAGCAGCAGATGCAACTCTGTCACCATCTTTTGATTCATCAGTATAGACAGTTGAAAAATCTGAATAATTGGCTTTAATTTCAGCATAGTGTTGCTGAATTAAAAGAGGATTTGTTTCATTTTTATTGTGTTTACGGAGATCAAATATCATTTTTGGTTTGGGAAGTTCCCATGGAGGACATTTGCAAGTTTCAACTTGAGCAACAGATTTTAAATCAAAAGTAGCTAAATGTGGTTTTAAACGTATACCTAACGGAGGAATTTTGTTTTCATGTTTTGCAAAAATATCTTCATAAATTGGATTACAAACACAGCTGTAGGCAGCATTATCTGAATAGGCTTATAGTTTGACAGCATATTGAAGTCCAAGCTTCAAACGTCTGTCAAAAAGTGAATGCTCATCAGCCTCTACATACAGACTCTCAACTGGTGAGGTTTTAAAGGCGCCAAGACAGAGACGCAAACCCTGGTGATGCACAGCATCGAGAATCTGTATGTAGGACTTCCGTGCAGAGCCATACACTATAGAGCCATAATCTAGTTTAGATCTAACTAGAGATCTATATAAATTAAGTAAAATGTTGCGATCAGCACCCCAGTCGGTGCTGCCGACAACTTTTAAAATAACTTATGCTTTTAAACATCTTGATTTTAACATTTTGATATGGGGTAGAAAGGTTAATTTTTTATCGAAAATTAACCCAAGAAATTTGGTTTCATCAACCATTTTCATTGGGTTTCCGTACAAAGTGAGTTCTGGGTCAAGATGCAATTTCCTTTTGTTACAAAAATGCATCCCGACCGTTTTTGAAGTAGAAAATTTAAAACCATTTTCCGAGGCCCATTTTTCAATTCTTCCAAGAAATAATTGTAATTGTCTTTCTATGTTATTCATATTTTTGCCTCTGTAACATATTAGAAAATTATCAACGTACAATGAACCTTCAATATTACTTTTTAAAACTTCAACAAGGCTGTTGATTTTAAGACTAAATAATGTAACTGATAAAATACTACCCTGAGGGACACCCATCTCTTGATCATACAGATCAGACATGGTTGAATTTACTCTAACATTAAATTGTCTGTTAGACAGAAAATTTGAAATAAAATTTGGCATATTGCCTTTCAACCCCATATCAAACAGATCTTTTAAAATACCATACTTCCATGCAGTATCATAGGCCTTTTCAAGGTCGAAAAAGACCGACACCACATGTTCATTTTTCGCAAAACCATTACGAACAAATGATTCGAAACGAACAAGATGATCAAGAGTACTGCGACCTTGTCGGAATTCACACTGGATATTGGCTAAAAGCCCATTTTATTCCAGGAACCAAACAAGGGGATCATTGACCATCCGTTCTAGTGTTTTACAGACACAACTGGTAAGAGCAATTGGCCGATAATTAATAGGATCCGTGTGATCTTTAATTGGTTTTGGAAAGGCACGACGGTTGCAAGCTTCCAGATTGATGGTAAATCACCAGATTGCCAGATGTAATTCATGAGCTGCAAAAGAGCTTCCAGCGAGGAATCTGGCAAGTGTTTTAAGAGTTGGTAGTGAATATTATCAGGTCCACAAGCTGTATCATGGGCTTTTGACAGAGATGTTTTAAGTTCTTCAAGAGAAAAGAGTTTATTATAATTTTCACCATTTTTTTATTTAAAGTTCAACTTTATTTTTTCTTTTTGTTTTTTAACTTTTTTAAAATCTTCCCTGTAGTTGTTAGAAGAAGCAGATTTCGCAAAAGTTTCACCAAGCTTGTTGGCAATATCCTTTCAGATGTTAATAAATCATTGCCATTTTTTAAATGTTTTGCTGTGGCTTTAGAATTTTTACCTTTGATCTTTTGTATCATGTTCCATACTTTTGTCATCGGAGTGAGACAAATTTCTTCAAAGACGTTCGTCGTGCTTGCCTACAAGTCCGACGTGCCTTAGCGCGAAAAATACGGAAATTACTCAAGTTTTCCGTCGTTGGTTGTTGATTGAACCGTCTTTCAGATTTTTTACGGTCATCTATTGCTTGATCACAAGCGTCATCAAACCATGGTTTGCTGGGATGTTTTGGATTTGCCGAGGTCTTAAGGATTAGTTCTGTCAGCAATTGACGTTAGAACTGTGTTAAAAGTTAAAATTGGATCTTGTACAGTCTCAAACATCTTTGACTGAAGTTCCGCTTTACAGAGATTCTCAAACAAGGGCCAATCCGCCTTGTCAAGTTTCCAACGTGGTACTCTCTGTTGGGCAGAAGTAAAAAGATGTTCAAGTACTATTGGAAAGTGATCACTTCCACATAGATCATCATGAACACGCCATGAATAATCCAGAAGAAGAGAGGGATCGCAAATAGTGATATCAATAGCAGAATAAGACCAGTTTCCAGGATGAAGATAAGTATTAGATCCATCATTAAAAATGCATAATCCTTCTTGAGAGACAAAGTCCTCAATGATCTTACCTTTGGCATTATGAGACTTGCTTCCCCACAAGGGATTGTTGGCATTGAAGTCGCCCATAAGTATAAACGGTGAGGGTAATTGATCAGTGAGATTTTTGAGTTTTGCTTTATCTATAATTGAATTGGGTGGAATATATATAGAACATAATGTAATTATTTTATCTAATGATAACCGAATTGCAACTGCCTGCAGATCCGTGGTGAGTTGGACTGTGCTATGAATGACGTTGTCCTTCACAAAAATGGATGATCCGCCTGCAGCACGTTCATCTACCTTAGAAAATGTGCTATACATGTTGTATCCTTTTAAAGATACATTGTCACTTTCTTTTAGATGAGTTTCTTGAAGACAAAATGCAATAGGTAAAAAAGTCTGAACTAGAAGCGTTAACTCGAGAAGATTTATTTTAAGACCTCGGCAATTCCATTGGATGATATTAGTCATGATTTGTTAATAGACGGGCGAATGCTATCGAGTTTGCCAGCATTCTTATTTCGCTCACCCCGAGATTGTGATCTTTCGGGTGGCGCAACACTTTCGATTTCAATTTCTGATTCGTCGTTAAGTCTTGAAAATCTGTTGTGTGAGGAGAGTCGTCGATCTCCAGGACCACACGCAGCTGGTTTTACTCCGCCTCGACCCCTACCCCGCGACCTCGAATCAGAAGACTTCTGAGAGGATGTATTTGCTGGCTTCTTTGGGACATCCTTCTGTTCTGGAGAACGAAGAGGAGACGGGGCTTTAGTAGACTTTGTACTGGATGCAGAAGATAAACTAGTTTTATTAGATGCAGTGAAGGAGGACTATTGGAGATGGAAGAATCATCTATGTCACTGGGCAGATCCCAGACAGATTCACCGCCCTAACTGTCTGATTTAACTGCATCTTTTTTATTTGATTTCTTTTTTTCATTTTTTTTAGATGATGACATTGAGCTCTGTAAGGAAGATTGAGTTGACTGAGTACTGGTTTTAGAACACTTACCACGACATTGTTTGCTTCCATGACCAAACTTTTGACAAGTGAAGCATCGAATTGGGTTAGGGATAAACCTGTCAACTCTGATTCCGAAGCAACCTAAAGTAATAGATGGAGGGGGAGTTCAAGTTCTAAAGGTCAAAAGATATGTATTTAATTTGATTATATTTCCATTCTTTTTTATTTGAAATCTAGCATCAGTTACACCTTGGCTTGAAAGTTCCTCACAGATTTCTTCCACGGTAAGGTCACCAAGGTATTGACTTCTGTCTCGAATGATCCCCTTACAGCTGTTCAAACTGTTGTGAGGAGAGGCAGAAACAGGAAAGTTTGTAATTGTTGTCATTGTAAGCAAATTTGTTGATTGACTTTTGTTGGAACATTCAACCAACAAATTGCCTGATCTTATTTTTGAAACTTTTTTTACAGTACCAGCAACGCTTTGAATTTGTTTGTGAATCACAAAGGGAGATATTTTGGACATTGGTTTTTCATCTGTTCCTTTTATTACAATAAATCTGGGCCAACTGTCATCTTCCTGACAGGGCACTGAATCATCACATTTTCTTTTTTTATGTATTAAAGCTAATTTAGAGGGTTGGTTTTGTTGTGCCATAGGAATTGAGAAAGATTCACCACTGTTGTCATCCACCCACCTCGGAGTGCCTACAAGGGCGATGCTGTGCTTCCGTGGCGAGCCGGGGTCAAGTGCTAATGCTGAAAACGAGCTCCAAGTATAACATGTATAACATAGCTGGTCCCGAAAATTAGCACCCAAGATCCACTGCGGGAAGCACCAGATGTTCCAAGAATAGTATACTCAAGCAGAGCGTATCCATCAAGCGAAATAGAAAGCGTACCACTTGATTGACCCATGAGCCATCGCCTTCTTCAGTTATCCGAAATATAAATAGCTTAATTTAAAACACATGTGTATATAATGAAAATTGTTACAAGAAAGCTTATTGTTGAGGATTAACTGAAGGGCTCGACATGACCAGCCGATTGATCGAACCGGGTCCATCCGACCTCCCGTTTAGATGATATAGGAGCCAAAGCAGCTTATTGAACTCTAGTCTCGTCCGTCCGGGTATTTTCTGACCGTAAGGAGTCTGGCTACAGCCCTCATCCGCAAGGATCTCGTCAACCACCGACACGGGTAGCAACCCACGGCCAACGGGTTGGAGAGCCTATTTTATTCAAAACACCGGGCAACTCGTACGATGTTCGGATCACTTTAGTCTGGTCTCTACCCTTTAACCTGTCCAGCATGGGTAACCCTACCAGGAGACGAAGCTCCAGCTGGCATAGCTCTTGGGGTCACTGAGACACGCAAGCCCCCCGACCACGGCAAGGATAGCGATCCAGGGGGGGGCATTAAAAACGATGATTTCTTGTCTTGACAGGTCAAAACTAAGGTCATACTCAGTTTAAATGTACTTGTAGGGAACAAAATAAAACGTGTATTTTGGATTTAAATTATGTTTTTCGATCTCATTTAAGTCGTTAACCCTCCATGATCCTGAAAATGTCATGGCGGGTCACATATGTCTTAAGCGCCTGCTTAAATTGAAAATCACTCTGACTTCATATATAAAGTCATAAAATTTCTACACTAAAAACAGAAAATTTAATTTACAATGTCTGACTGAGAGCAGGATCATTTAAAAAGAGGGAGATAGCAATGATTTTCAGCTTAGCTATATCTTTCCGTTAAATATGTTAAAATGGGATTTTAAATTCAGCACATTTTGTTTTTCAAACTTTTTTTCATGTTTTGAGCGTAAATGAGGAAGGTTATATATTCGTAAATTCTTACGCAAGAAAATTATATACATTATTATATCCTTTAGTTGAACAAATCCTCTGCAAGATGAAAATATTCAAGATTCTGTGTGCCATATTGATGATGGCAATAGCAGTTTTAGCAGGAACAGCTAGTGGAATACCACCACCCGGACGGCTTGAATTTAACAGTATATAAAGAGATGTTAATGACATCACTTTGGATAAATTTACTATTTCCCATACTTAATACTAGATCGACAAAGCTTTTTCTGATTTTATCGAAACTTTATTGCATAAAAGAAAAAGCTTAAACGGATCGACCCAATTCTAATTCAAAATTTTGATCTTTCATATATTTAAATTTGGAACTTTGTAAGTAGTTTTCATAGTAATTTCATTTATAGTTTATTCAAAAAACAAGTTTTAACTGTAGTTCATGTTAACATTTTGTCCCGTGGAGGGTTAAAGACTGTGCCCTCTCGATATCGTTTGGTTAGTTTTGTAGTTGGGTAACTGTATCATGGGCGTACAACCCCCACATCTCATTTTATTCACCATAGAGATAATCTGGTTCAAAATGAAAACAACAGATGTATAGTTTGCTAGAAAAAAAATGTAAAACAATTTTTTTTTTGACTAGCTGCTACGTTTTGCAACTTTAGGTAGACGTCTTTAACCATTTGACTAGTGACACCGCCTACAAAATCCCCGGCAGAGATCACCATGAACAGGAGAAAAGATTCTAGGTGAAACAGAAGCAACGATTTCTATTTTTGTTATTTATTTGATGGAATGCCAGTTAAAAAGAGCAGTGGCTATATTAATTCCATCTTAGGAAACATACGAAAAGTAAAAATGTATAATGTACGGTTTGCCGATTACGTCCACCAAATTTGGTTAAAAAGGATTTTTCTTCTTAGTCAATTGGTAAATTGTGTACCTTCGTTTTTTTCACAAGAGCCTTAAAACAAACTATCAATATTAAGGTGAAACACATATGTATTTATTTGGACCTAAACAATGACGAATTTCTACACTTAACAGAACCATGTCAATCGCTTAAACAAATTATACCAATTTCGATATTTTGGTTATCCTGCGTTAATTTCATTGTAGATCGTTTGACTTACAATATAGATTCAAACACCTTATTTGCCTATTATTTGCTCATTTGAAAAGAACTGAGGCAATCGTTCTGGGAAGTAACCAACTTAACCAAACTATGACAAAATTACTGTACTAAACACTGTATGACGACGATTCTACCTGTAATGATAGTTTTCAGTCCGATCATTTGTTCGTCCATTCCTGCGTCCGTCCCGAATCAGGTTGAAATTTTTGATGAAGGTAGTTTAGGATGAAGTTTAAGTCGCATCAACTTGAAACTTAAGGCATGTACATGCCAGTGGAATATCCAGTGAACGAAAACAAAAGAAAATTCACTTTTCTTATGATAGAGTAGAGAAAGTCAATAATAAAACAAGGCCGGTGAAGATACTGATCAAAAGTTATTTGTAAGTAATAACTATACATGTTAAAGAAATTATTTGTTAAACTGTGTTATTAGAAATATACATGCAAATACACGATGTTTTATGTTCAGTATTTATCGAGATAATTGCTTTAGAAGCTTGTGAAAATGCAATTTGAAAACTGCCAATCTTTGCTGCATATTGATAAATTAAATTGGAAAAAATCATGAACATATAAAATCGAGTCACTAAATTTCTGAGTGTTCCAAAAAGTCCTTAGCATGTTACAATTTCCCAAAGTATGCTTATTTTGTCACACCTAAGTTATCGATCACACCTGTCTGACCTGTAACGTCTATGTTATATAGGCACCTACGTTTTAATGTATTTATATTGTGTCTTAGATCAAACTTATTCGTTCAGTGTATGTTTACTTGTTTTTGTTTTAATGTATTTTTGATCGAGTTAAGACATTTCAATTGATATTTTATAGCGTGTCTTTTTATGTTGTAATGTTACACTACTGTCTCAGGTTAGGGTGAAGGTTGGCGCATGTTAAAACATTTAAACCCGCTGCATTTTTATGCACATGTCCTAAGTCGGGAACCTGTTGTTCACTGGTTGTCGTTTGTTTGTGTGGTTCATAGATGTTTCTCGTTTTTATATAGATTAGACCGTTGGTTTTTCTGTTTGAATTGTTTTACAATAGTCATTTTGTGGCTCTTTATAGCTTGATTTTCGGTCTGAGCCAAGGCTCCGTGTTGAAGGCCATACTTTGTTGTATAATTGTTAACTTTTTATACATTGTTACTTGGATGGAGAGTTGTCTCATTGGCACTCATACCACATCTTATTTATATTGATCCAGTCTTCATGGTACATTAAACCAGAGGCGGATTCAGCCATTTTTAAAAGGGGAGATTTCAACCATTTGTTCCTATTCAAAAGCATTGATCGTCAAAAAAGTGGGGTTCCAACCCCCCAGAATCCCCCCCCCCCCCCCCCCTTCTTTTTGGATCCGCCACTGCATTAAACATGAAAAAAGGATAGTATGAAAACAGTCCATGACAGGATTAAAAGTTTTTGTTGGAGGAAGTTTAAGGTGTCTGATAGTAAATCATACGCAGCTAGTTTGAAATCTTAATTTTATTATGCCCGACCTACGATAGTAGATGGGCTTAATGTGTTTCATGATCTAAACTATTCAGATAGTCACTCTGAGCACTTTTAAGTTGTAACAGGGCCTCTAACTCTGCCATTTGCTTCCGAATTTCAATCTCTATTTCCAGACATTTCAATCTAATTCGTTTTGTTTCAAGTTCTGTACAGATGACTGTTGTGGAGACGGACTTCTACGTGGAGACGCCTGCACAGATAAACGTCTTTGAGTAGACGGTTTGTCACTAACATGAACTTGATCGAAGCATTCATCAAAGTCTGAAAGTAGTTCCTTAATTGAGTCAATGTTTTTGTCCAATGATTTTTCGTTATCATCCCGACTGTCACAAAATGACTGTAACCTGGCTTAACACGTATTTCCTTAGCTTGATTCATGTTTGCTGTTGCTGTATGAGATCTGTTACTGTGATGTTACATGACTCAAAATCAAGAAAACTAGAAATTGTGTATGTTTTATTCATCCTTCTACTTGAGGGTAAAAGACTACAAAAAATGAAAATAACAAACAAATCAATCAGAAGTCAATATAAGTTAAATATAATCACAAATAAATATCAAAACAGTAAAATATTAAGAATGTCACTTAATTTTCAATAGTAAACATTATGACGATTAGCACATTCTTTACAGTCACTATTACAAAAATCCTACATGACTCGATTTGACCGATTCGCACATTACAGACAGTGAACTGAACAACACATAATTTTCATGTTTATACTTAATAATCAGTAAAAATTCTTATGTAAACTTTATCTACCAATAGTTGTATAATAAAAAAATATATAAAAAGAACTTACTCTATGATGCTTCAAACCAGCAAAAATGAGTATAATTGGCACGGTGATTTTGACAGGAAATGTGTGACATTACAAATATGCTAAAAAAGGAAACAGATCCGGAATCGGTTTCGGTAACACAACAGTGCCTGTCCCAAGTCAGGAGCCTGTAGTTCAGTGGTTATCGTTTGTTGCTGTGATACATATTTGTTTTTCGTTCATTTATTTGTACATTAATTAGGCTGATAGTTTTCTGAATGAGGTCTGTTTGGCGCCATTTGTTAGCTAAGTGAGTCTTAAATTTTCCTTGTAGCCTATTCAGTTTATTAACATTATCTTATTTTCTTTGGTGGGGAATATCTACACATGGAGGAACAGATGATTGTAGTCGGCTTATTACATTTGTGAAAGTAGATACAAATAAACTCATCATAGATACCAGGATTGAAATTTTGTGTTTACGCCAGACGCGCGTTTCGTCTACAAAAGACTCATCAGTGACGCTCGAATAAAAAAAAGTTAAAAAGGCCAAATAAAGTACGAAGTTGAAGAGCATTGACGAGCAAAAATTCCTAAAGGTTTTGCCAAATACAGCTAAGGTAATCTATTCCTGAGGTAGAAAAGCCTAGTATTTCAAAAACTCACTTATAAGGCAACAACAGTATTGAGCCAGTTTGTTGATGCTTGTATGCAGTATGATGTTCCTTCTAGGGTTTGATCTGTTTTATCTGATTGGAGATAGAGGACTGTTAGATGTTGACAAACATTTCACATTTTGGCGTTACAAACTGTTTATACGCCAATAATAATGATATGGATTGAATCCAGTAGACTTCCACATATAAGAAGATACCAATCATCAACTTGAATTGTTAAATGCAGGACAGATTGAGGTTGTTACACTAGAAAACCTGCTTCTGTAATAACAGATGTTGCATATAAAATATGTTTGAAGATTATGACAGAGATTGGGCTCATGTCATAGTGTATTGTAAGGTCATCTTCTATGGTACACAAAACATAAACTTGAGGTGCTGCACCTATGTTCCCTTTGTTAGAAGCCTATGTTAAAAGATGAAAAAATTATGAACCAGAAGCAAAAAATGTCAAAAGATAATGTATTAGTATTTTGATCAAGTATTTTGACCATGAGGTCAACGTTCAAGTACAAATGAAGGTCATGATGACATGCGAGACACCTTCATGCCTAGTCATAAAGCAGTGTCAAAAATTGTGGCATGGACACCATAGAAGTAGATGAAGCAGTTGAAGAAATGATTTTATAACATAATGTTCTCATAGTCAAAGGGGAGACAGAATTATTCTGAGTTAAATGTTTTACTATCAGATTGACATGTCAAATATGCAGCATAGTAGGGTTCACAGTTGCCTTTTTTCAAGGTAGAAACCCCCAAATGGTGACTGGGGAATAGAACTATGGACACGATTGGTCTTCCTTCGATCGGATGATAAAATACCTAACCAGGAGAAAAGAAAAATATATTTTAAGCAAATAATCACAGACTTCATAATACAAATGATAAGAGAACAAGTCTTCATATCCAAACCTTAACGTTTTAATAGGTACCAACCTTCACCCTTACCTGAAACAATAGTGTAACATCACAACATAGAAAGACACACTATAAAATATCAATTGAAATGGCTTAACTCAATCAAAAGACATGAAAACAAACAAGTGAATATACACTGAACGAATAAATTTGATCTATGACATAATGTAAATACAAAATCTATAAAATAAGGATTGAGATAATAAACAATTTCAGAAAGTCAACCTTACCTTCAACAAAATGCCGCCATATACATGATATAACGATGTAGACCTTGAACAAAATGCCTAAATGAAAATAATTTTGAAGAGTAATGGAGAACGGAAATATTTTTTACAAAATAAATAATTTTGTTGTTCATAGTACGAGAGCGAAGTGAAAATTTATAGTCATACCAGAAGTGAAAATTTATAGTCATACCAAACAATTATCTAAGCTGGTATGTATTACAAATAGAGAGACGAGATATAACTTTAAATAAGTACACATTAAATGAAAAAAAGCATTACAAATTATATCAACAGGTCAAACTAACATGAAAGTACGATTTGGGAGTACTCGCAGTTACTGAAAGCTAGTTAAAAGCCAAAAACAATTAATAATAATAAATTATGCATCAGGGAATAAAATCATCTAAAACACATCCCATGGAATTAGTACTTTAACGTCATGGACAGTCAAAGAAGATTGATTGTTGGTTGCTTAACGTCCAGTGGCAAATATTTCATGCATATTCATGACGAGAAAAAATAAACAATAAATACAATAGGTAGGTTCTGTAATAGAGGCGTCCGGGATTAAGGTCGGAGAAATTTGGACTGCCACGGGAAATGAGGGTATATTGGATAGGGACAGAAATTTAGTCTTGCAACAGGTCACCTACGGACCCCTCAAAGTGTTGTTGCAAGGGTTCTTAACGTGCAAAGAGCGTGGCACTCTCTTTACACGAGGCATCGGATTTAACGTCCCCATTCTGACCGGACGTGGCTGCAAATTTGTACATCCCGCACAGCCAAACGGACGCCCTACTTTGGCAAGGGTTTTACTGCCGGTCGGAGGAAGACCAATGGTGACCATACTTCTATTCCCCAGTCACCCAGTCATGGACAGTGAAAGAAGACATGACTTGTGCAATGCCAAAAAATAAAAGTATCGACAGGCAGTAGGATAATTTGGAGTTAAGTTCTATATAAAAAAAGAACGTGAGTGTGTATTTATTTATCCCGTTTGAAAAGAATACAAATTTAGTTACGTTTTAATTTGCTGATGAAAAAATCGATATTTTTGCCGAAGTAAAATTGAGAATGAAAATGGGGAATATGTCAAAGAGACAACAACCCGACCAAAGAGCACACAACAGCCGAAGGCCACCAATGGGTCTTCAACGCAGCGAGAAAATCCCGCACCCTGAGGTGGCCCCTAAATAAAATAAACTATATTCAAAGATCTAATTACAACTTTGGTAAGATAACCTTTACTAATAAGTTTGTGTTAAGGTTCGATGAGTTAACACAGATCACATAATGATTTCCGCGCTTTAAGTACAATATTACCGTAAAATTTAGGATGTGAAATAAAATTGAGAATGGAAATGGGGAATGTGTCAAAGAGACAACAACCCGACCAATGATCAGAAAACAGCCGAAGGCCACCAATGGGTCTTTAAATAAGTTTTCTACAGGTACAGTTAAATTTACTAATCAAATCTTTGTATCGATGAAAGAATTTAGTTAAAAGTTTTAAGTAATTTATGGTAACGAAATCCCTGACTTAATAATTTAACAGTGATGCATTGCCTACGTTCGTTAAAATCTATGACATCACTACACACACGGGCATAACGAACGAGTCGGGATATATAAACACTGCATGATGGAGCCAAAGGAACATCGCCGTGTAAAAAAGGAAAATTAACAATAAGGAATGAATATTCATCTCTTTTGTCGTAAATTTTAGTATGGAGTTTCCCTTTAGAAATTGAAATGTCTAAATCTAGAAAAGGACAACTACTGGTGTTCATGTTAGATTTAGTTGGAGCAAGTTCCTTTGGGTAAATTTCGGTAGTATATTTAGAGAACTCTGGATTTTTTAACGAAAAAAATATCATCAAGATAACGGTAGGTATTGTTGAAGGTATCAACCAAATGTAACAATGACGTGGGTTTACTGAGTTTGGTAATATGAGATTCATAGCAATACAGGAATAAATCTGCTATTAAAGGGGCGCAGTTAGTGCTCATAGGAATACCTACTACTTGTCGATACACTTTATCGCCGAAACGTACATACATATTGTCCAATGGAAATTTTAAAGCTTCAATCATATCTTCACATTTCCAGTAAGTGTATCTGGCATACTTTCCTTTTTCATTACAGAAAAAGGCTTTAAACGAGTTACAGCAAATAAATTTGCAGAGATTTTTCAAAAGACCATTTAATTAAATATGAAAACTTTTTCTTGATAAGATTGTGTGGAAGTGTAGTGTAGAAAAACCATAACTGTCAACAGAATTGAATTAAAAGGACCATCAAAAGCATGTATTGTATCTAAAACCTCTAAAGAATTTTTAACACTCCAAAAATAATTAATACCATTATTTTCATAAGCTTAATTACAAAAGTTAGTAACAAGTTCTTTGATAGTAGTAAGGGAGGTAGTTAAAAGCACTGATAGATTAGTAGTAGAACACTCACCAGATGCGGAGATGAAACAGAAAAGTAGAATCTGTTTCAAAGGAAGGAATACCTGGCGAATGCTTTCCAGTTCACGAGATTAAAACAAATAATTACAATAACTGTTTTCAATATTACCAACGTATACAAGAATTCATTTATAAAACCTTGCTTTGGACAAATTTCCAGTTGCTTCAAGACTGGTTTCTAACCGTACCTTTAAAAATGGAAGCGATCTTATCATCCTAATTTTTCAACTCCAAACGTCCAAGAAAAACCGACCGACAAAATATTGAAGCTTCATGAGAATGGACTGAATATTCTGAATAAAAATTACACGGGTTCAGTATAGCCTATGAACACTGAAGAACTTGTAAAATTATCACTCAGTGAAGACAGTATTTAACATAAACTCACACAGTGGAACAAGTTATAATTTAAAGACAGCAGGGCGATGGCTTCGGAAAGAAGCAGATTCTGATTGATTGATTGTTGGTTGCTTAACGTCCAGTGGCAAATATTTCATGCATATTCAGGACGAGGACAAGTTCACAATAAATACAATAGGTAGGTTCTGTAATAGATTAAGGGATTACGGTAGGAGAAATTTAGACTGCCACGGGAAATGAGGGTATATTGGATAGGGACAGAAATTTAGCCTTGCAACAGGTCACCTACGGACCCCTCAAAGAGTTGTTGCAAGGGTTCTTAACGTGCAAAGAGGGTGGCACTCTCTTTACACGAGGCATCGGATTTAACGTCCCCATTCTGACCGGACGTGGCTGCAAATTTGTACGTCCCGCACAGCCAAACGGACGCCCCACTTTAGCACGGGTTTTACTGGCGGTCGGAGGAAGACCAATGGTGACCATACTTCTATTCCCCAGTCACCCTTGGGGGGGGGGGGGGGGGGGGGGAAGCAGATTCTGACAAGGTTTACTACAATGCATAAAGAAAGAAACCCCATCTTCCATACATATATACAAAGGACGAGGAACCAATGGAGCTCAACATTACAACGAGAGATTGTCATGCTATCATTAAATACGATTGCGAACACATGATTATCCAGATCCAGGAAAGAACCGAACGTATCAATTATGCACATTACCAATTACACTCAAAGGTCTTCCTATAGATTCAAATATCACAAAACTTGCATTCGAATGACTGCGACAATGATTTGAACTGCAATTGCTTCAACCGCAGTGGAATGTCAAAAGAAGATGAACATTTACATCATCTGCTAAACTTGACGGATGAAGAAAGTAAAATGATGTACAAGTTCAAAAGCCAACTGAATTGGGAATTCTCCTTACAATTTGGTAAATCTAATAACGCAGCAGTTATTTCAATCTCCCATCAAAAAGATTAAAGATAGTGATGAACAAGACATCGATGATACAAATGACAAAAACATAGATTAACACAACAAGACTGCAGATATATAACACTTGACACAGGTAATTATAATTTATGTTTGTCGTTGTCTGCCTTTTAAATGAAAACATTTACGTTATTGATATTTACCCTGCTCAACATTAAAAAAGGAATCACAAAATCAGTGTTTAAATCAAGATCAACATTATGCTCACACGAATTACGTGTCCTCTCTCTAAGATGGTATTACTGTTTTCTCCTTTCACTTTTGTCAATAATTTTGTCGTTGCAAGTATCTGAAATTGTACACGCCTGTTTATATAATGAGGACACCAGCGTAAACATGCCATCCACATAATTTAAAGCTGAGAACACATGCAAGCACCAATATTTCTTCATTAAATGGCTCAAACATGGATCCCTGATTGTTTTTGTTTTTTTCTTTCATTGCACTTTTGTTTTTGTTTTTTCTTTTTCTGTTTCATTAGAGTCTGGTGCTTTGAAAGGCATTTAGTTTATGGACACAGGATTATTTTCCTTTATGCACATTCTCAGGTTGTGTACTGCAACTGTAGAAAGTTTCATCAATATCTATCAAGCTGTTAAGGAGGAGTTATGCTCACGAGACATGTTGCCACATATTGGAATATTAAACAAAGTACAAAAAAGTAAAATCACAATAATACTCAACTCCGAGGTAAATTCAAAACGAAAAGTTCCTAATCAAACGGCAAAATCAAAAGCTCAAATACATCAAACGAATGGATAACAACTGTCATATTCCGGACTTGGTACATGCATTTTCTTATGTAGAAAATGGTTGTTTAAACCTGGTTTTATAGCTAGCTACACCTCTCACTTGTATGACAGTCGCATCAAATTCCATTATATTGACAACGATAAAATTGAGACAACAACCCGACCGAAGAGCAGAACACAACAAAGAACAAAACAAAACAACAAATAAACAGACATAATAGGTAAAAATGTCAAAAATAGGGGTACAGCAGTCAACATTGTGTTATAATCTTAATCACTATATAAACAAACAAATATGTAACAAAGAAGCACAAAAAGGCAGATAGACAAAGCACATTAGCAAAAATTAAAGAATACAAAAAATATCATAGAACAATAACACAAAGACGGGATGTATAAGTACAGAGCCATGTCATATGTATCAAAGAAACACAAAAAGGCATATAGACAAAGCACATTGGCTAAAATGAGACAAGAATACAAAAATTATCTTAGAACAATAACACTATGACGGGATGTATAAGTACAGAGTCACGTCAAATGGATATCACCAAAAACAGACTAAACAGTAAAAGTAATATATATATTCATAAAGACAAATAACAGAATACTATAACACGTTTTTAAGATAACAAATCAACGTCAGTACCCAGAATCTATACTTATGCTATAACAAAATGTAAGTTCAAATAATCACCACATTTTAAAAATTATAGTTTTTAATAAAAAATGAAGGGTGTCCATGCCCATTTTTCTTTAAAAGTCTGGCTGTAATTGTACACATGACAACGCTAACGATTCAATATTCATATAATTAATGATTCCAAGGGGCATAACTCTTTAAAACATAATTGATTGGCACAGAAAAGCATAGATAAAGCAACGATAAAAAAGAACATAATAATACAAACACTAAAAAAATTTGCATTTAAATAATTGGTGTTAAAATTTATGTACCTGTAATTATGTATGGCCCTTTGTTCTACCAACAATTTTTGTGAACAGGGTTGTAGGAACCCACTAAAATTCAGGGGTACTCTCAATTAGTTAAGCAATTGGTCTGATTGGTGCTTTTCTGTTGACGTTAACACATATGGAGCGTGAGGCAGTTGGTTCTTTGAAAATCCTAAAAAATATAAAAACTTGATATAAAATATTTTTAAATAAGAATTATAATTTGGCAACAAAACTATTACTGTAAATTCAGAAATTATTGTGTGCATTTATTATTGCAATATTGGAAGATTGGACAAAAATGCCCGACTAATGTCTTCAGGAAAATCTGCATACAGATATATGTGTTAAAATATCAGAATGCGATACTCACCTTGTCACCTTATTCGCATTAATAAAAACCTTGCAATAATTTCTGAATTTACAGTGTACTACAATAGTTCAACTGATAAACCCATTATATTTTAATAACATTGTTTCTAAACATTTTTACTGGTTCTTTCAGTGCCATGCCATTTGGTTGGCAAAAGAAACCTACATTCTTGTCTTCTTGGTAAAAATAAATAACTTATATACACCAAATGCTTGATAGTTTGTGTATTATTCAGCACTATTTAGTATATCAAGGCAGCCCTCATGGTAGGAGATAACCACAAAACTGCAACAAGTTCAGCACACCGGCACCAAAGTAGTTTAAATACACATCCTAAATAGTAAATCAGTAGTAAAACTTTAATGCTAATTTTTCACCTGTTACTTCAACACATACAAGTTCTACCAAAATTAGCAATGCCATAATGAAAAAAAAAAATTATAGTAGGATGACATCAAAAGGTTAATCAAAAGTTTTTGGTATTCAAAACTCTGCATAATCAAAATGGGTTATGGAAAAAAGGGAGAGGGCCAAAAAAAAAATCATCCTGTCCCCAAGTATCTATGTGCATGATGACATGATTCTTTTCACTCTCAAATTATTTATTATTTTTTTTTAAAGAATCTGAAGCCAAAGGAGAAGGTCCGGTAAGACCCCTTTTTGGCCCCACAATATAGCAGTTTTACAAAATTGTTAAAATGTAAATTTTTAGCTATTTATTAGAAAGAAGAATACTTCTCTTACATAAATATGGGCTGTTTTTGACAATACAATGCACACGTATCGGGTACTAGCATCATTAAGTCATGCTAAATTACTGAAATCTTCGAAATTTTAGCATTTTGGTTAATTTTTAGACGGTTTCCGTCTGAAATGGAAGTGGCCGCATTTGTGTTCATTCTTAACATCTAAATGTAAGTTGTATTTAATGATAATACATAACATATATAAAGTTTGAGAATGAACACGGATGCGGCCACTTTCATTTTTGACAAAACCATCTGAAAAGTGACATATTATGGCATATTAGATAGATTTTTCATATTTAAGCTTGAATTTGAGCGTCTTTAATGACTAAATCAGTTAAAATCTTTCACATAAACTGATTGAATCGACTGAAGTAGACACTTAAGTGTTTAAAAAGTGTCCAAAATCTTTCATCAGATGAACTTGAATTTTGAGGCCAAAATCGGCCCTTACCGGACCTACTCCTTTAAACTTACTTAATCTCCACTACATCTTCGGAAAATGTTTGCTCGGTTCGTGCGCTTCTCTTACCTAAGGTTATCCTCTGAAACACAAAAATTGGAACAATTAAAAACTTTTTTATATTTATGAACTTTGATAAAGAAACATTTGAGGGTCGGAACACTAGTTATAATTGAGATATAATATTTTCTTATTTAAAACACAAAAATTGGTAAATTATTCAAAGTATGTTCATGTATTATTCTGTTGCTGGTAGCTGGCTTATCCCTTTATTTCGTTTTATAAATATAACAATATTAATTCAGGCACCCTTACACAAAAAATACTTTATAAACATTGCATGGGAACATAACCAAACCTGCATTCACAGTCAAAAGTATCTAATTATTCACAATAGTTAATTATAATTCCGTACACTATTATTTCACTTTATTCCATATCAGAAATCATAACGACATCCTTGGCTTCCCCAAGACCACCACTAAACTCCTTACATTCATGTAGGGTTCCTTTCTCACCAATCATCTCCTTTAGTTCATCAAGATCACGTTTAATATCTCCGATAGTGTTAGTTTCTTTGAAGTACGACGGCTTGAACTAGTTTCTTTCAGCTCTTTAAATTCCCTTTTTCAGTTTTGTTAATTTCCGTATTCTCGTTGTTCGCCCCATTATTCCTGTATTTCTCAGCCCATTTTTCATGTAGCCTTTGGATTCTTTCGTTAAACTTCCTTACGGTAGTATGTCCTCCTGGTCTTTAAAATATCATTTTTTCAGGAGCTTTGTTCAAGAATTTTTGCATGTCAGCGGTTAAACTATTAAAAAGTTCTTTAGTCGCTTCAATCATTGTATCTTTGAACAACACAGAGGCTTCTTCTGATCCAAGTTTTTGCGCAAATGTTGCTGCATTTATTCTAGCATATATTGGGAGGTTGTCACCTTCGTATTTCCTTAGATCACAGTTTAGCAATATAGTACCTTTTTTTCCAGATTGTTCACTGATTACTTCTCCTTTAATTTGATCGCTCAATCAAATTGAAATCGATATAATTTTGAAAGAAGAGGGGAGAAAGATACCAGAGGGACATTCAAACTCATCGATCGAAAATAAACTGACAACGCCATGGCTAAAAAAGAAGACAAACAGACATACAATAGTACACTAGACACAACATAGAAAACTAAAGACTAAGCAACACGAACCCCACCAAAAAATGGGGGTGGTCTCAGGGGCTCCGGAAGGGTATGAGAAGTATGTTCCGGTTCATTGTTCTCCTCTATCATTTTTTGGCTCATCTCCATAATTTCAGTATCCGATTCCGTATTTTCTTGTGCGATATTAGTCTCTTTATTGTCAATTTTCTTTAACGATAGCTTTCTCTTGTCCATAACTTGAAGTAGCTGAATTATTTTGTTATGTGGATAACGCTGTATGAATTATGTATATGGTTATCACATACTGACCTAAATTCCTATTTTTTACTGAACTTTGCCATGGAAACATTTGATTGTTTCAGACAGTTTTTCACGAACTGTTATCTAAACAGCTATACGTTTGTCATTGTTGCCATGCAAGGTGGTCATTTATACTTTAATGTTATTATTCTTATTTCATAATATATATGTATGTCTTATACATTTAAGCACTAACTAAGACAAAAATATATAAATAGCAGTAAGATGAAGTCAGAATTATACGCATATCAGATTGATTGATTGATTGTTAGTTACTTACCGTCCAGTGGCAAATATTACATGCATATTCAGGACGAGAACAAATCGCAATAAATACAATAGGTAGGTTCTGTAATAGATAATAGGGATTAAGGTCGGAGAAATTAAGACTGCCACGGGAAATGAGGTTATATTGGATAGGGACAGAAATTTAGCCTTGCAACAGGTCACCTACGGACCCCTCAAAGAGTTGTTGCAAGGGTTCTTAACGTGCAAAGAGCGTGGCACTCTCTTTACACGAGGCATCGGATTTAACGTCCCCGTTCTGACCGGACGTGGCTGCAAATTTGTACATCCCGCACAGCCAAACGGACGCCCCACTTTGGCACGGGTTTTACTGCCGGTCGGAGGAAGACCAATGGTGACCATACTTCTATTCCCCAGTCACCCTTGGGGGCTACGCATATCAGATGGTAAAGCACTAATTAATCAAGTTGAAATAAAATACAGAATATCAGTACAACAAAACAACAGAACAATGTAAAATAAAGCACTATAGAGCCATATGAAATGTTCATAATAAACTGGCCTTGTGGCAATCTAACTAAATTAAGTCCCTAAGGGTTGACATCTTGCTGTGTATTGACACTATCCAATAAGCATGAATAATTTTCATAACGGAAGTTCTCAGGCGTATTTCTACATTGCCAGATGTGTTTTCACCAGTACTGTCTTCTTGTTTCGTTGGTCTCCTGAATGATCTCTGCTGAATACCCGTCGTGAAAGTGCGATTTAGGCTCTTTGTATTATGAATTGACGGAGATATTTATTGGCTGCAATTTGTGCAAGCTGCTTGTACAAATTAAGAAAATTATTAAAAGTCCGATTATTGTCATCTGAAGGTGGTGCTTCCCTTGTAATGTCAAATTGCACGTATTTGAGGTTCTTGTCAAAATCACGAACAACTCTTAATTCTTCATCAAAATTTGGCTTAAAAGTCACACCGTTAGCCATCTTATCAGACACAGAATCAGTCACTTCATCAAATTTATCTAAGTTGTTACCATCATCTGCAGTTAAATCAATACATACCGATTAATTGATAGATAACTCCAGAGAGTTCCGGGAAGACTTTCAGCAACATAGAAACCAATGTCGGAATGGAATCGTATTATTTTCGGGAATAAAAGAAAATCCAATAATTTGGGGCAAATAAATTTTTGAATCGGGGCTTATTTTTGACCCGTTCGGGTTTAGGGGAAACAATCATGTTTTTTTTATTATTTTGGCCCAATCATTGTGTATATATTAAACTACATGCCAAAAGAAGATCTGCAAATAGGTCCGCATAATTTTAATCAGCTTTGTTATTTTAGGGGTCCACATTTGTTCTGTACCGATGCAAAATAAATATCCTTATCCACTATACACTCCAGTGGCAGTGTAAAATTCCTCCAGTGACATCTTTCAAGATGTTTCTTTATCCTATGGCGAAACAATTTATCACAAAAATAACATGTCAAAAATTTGTTATATTGTCTCACTCCGTTAATTTTGTGAATCTTCTCGACTTCTAATGTTTCGAGCACCCAAAGAGCTTGTGTTGCTGTAAAAATCGATGTCATTTTACATTTCGCACAGTCTTTTTATTCCTTCTACCGTTTTGTTATAAGATACCCCTTTGCCATTCACCAAGAATGTTTTGGTTGATTCACTTTAGCACTTATTATTCCTTTGTCGGAAAACAAGTTAAACTGTTCTTCCGAAAGAACAATTTTTGTTGTGGCCAGATTTTCCTGTTTTGTAATGAGCAATACTTATGCATTGGAACGTTTTTCGTATGAAATCATAGTTACAACCTTCGTGACAGAAAGATGTTTCAATACAGATGGTGTCACATGAATGTCACAAATGTTAAATGTTTTGTCGAAACCCAATAGAGTTTGTCCACTACAGCACAAGTTCACAACATCCGTCAACTTTTCTTTAGTATACAGAACGGTGTTTTACCAGGAGAATGAGCCACATACTTAATTAAACTGTGTCCTTTCTGCATCATATTTTCGATCGTTTGGATGTTATCTGCTATATTTTCGCGGTTTCTGAATTGTCTGAATTCTGTGAAATGTTGATGAGCTTAATATTGAAAGTTTAAAGAATTATGCCAATGTTGCAACTTTCTGAAAATTATTGCCAGACAACAGGATTGCAGATGCGTAAATCAGATCTCTGGCATGCATCCGTCTGTTAAGAAGTGGCTGTGAGCACCATCTATTTGCAATATGCCGACAATATACATCACATGTTATCTTAATAAGCATATTCATTTGAATAGTAGGGTGCCTAGTCGACGAATTTTATCGATTTGGGTTTACGGAATGACACACGGCTGTATTTTATATCATTGGAAAGACGAGAATAAGTACTTTACAATACTTTCTGCTTTCGTTATATGATAAATTTTATATATAAACCACCAACAAAGAGCGCAATGATTTTATTTTTCATGTTAAAGATTCCCCGTACAATACCGTATCTAAGGGTACCCTGTAAAAACACGAAATTTAGAAAATCGTGACCTCGGGAACTTACGACGACAATCATGATTGTAAAATATAATGGTTTTCCTATAATTTGCAAATAAAGTTTGCCGTTTGTTATCCGTTAACCTAACAAATAGAATTACAAGACTAACATTTAGACAGCACACATTCTTAATTAATACATAAAAGTAACATAATAAAAATAGGTTTTGTTCATAGTAGGTGTAAATTTAATTTAATAATGGATTTTACATTACTGTATAATTTAAAGACACCAAAATTTTATAAGGAATGTATATTATTTTTTACAAGATAAATTAGGTATGTATCAGTTTAAAAAAGCAACATGAAACATTAAATGGTTCGTTCGTTAGAGTTGAAACTACCATAGTTTGTTTTTTCACAAAATTTCCCTGAAAGAACAAAAACTTGTTATGAATCTATTTTACTATTGTTATTTAAGAAATAGTAGGTATGATATTGATTTGCTTACACGAAGGAAGGAGCTGTCATTTTGATCTACTATCTACTATAAACTCCTGAAGTTCGCCATCTATATAGTGGGATAATACTAATTGAATATGTTTAAGGATTTATGATTTGTTAAAACTTTTGTATTTACTAGTATACCGACTGCACGGAAATGCTGCTATGTTTGCCTTTTTATAGGTAAAACAGCGTATAGAAAAGAGCATACAGCTTGTTACTAAAAATACATCAAGAAATCCCCAATTTGTCATTATGAATAAGAAGATGTGGTATGAGTGTCAATGAAAAAACTCTCCATCCAAGACACAATATAGTTAAGAGTAAGCAATTATATGTTACAGTACGGCCTTCAACTAAAGAGTCTTGGCTCACACCGAACTGTAAGCTATGTAAGGCCCCAAAATGACCAGTGTAAAACTAATTAATAGGGAACACCAACGGTCTTAATTTATATGTAAAACGAGAAACGCAAACACATATGAAAAACACTACATACGTCAACCACTGATCAATAGGCAAAATAGTAAATCACGCACATTTGAAGTCTACTTTTCTTACCAATTGAATCAGTACGTAAGATATTATAAATGTAAATACAATGTGAGGTTTATGATTCTAATTAACTGATATTTATTTACCAATAATGAGAAACCCCCAATTAAGTGTTAAACAAACAAATCATCCCCAATAATAATAGTTTAGTAATTACAACAATTATTGATAGGGAATTGACCATTGACTTCTGGTATTAGTAGGAAGCAATACTGATGAAATACATCTTCATTATTAACGAAAAGGAAATAATAAGCTTTTCTTGTTTCTTTAAGACTTAATATTGAAAAAAGAACATAATTTATTAGCTAATATTTATATATTTATTCATTTATACAAAAAAATGAGGAAACATATTTAATATAATTTTGTTTTACTTCAACTCGTATATATACATTTAAAAATCTACCACTTAAAATAATTTATCTGTTACAAGTATTTTATGAATTTTTCTATGCATTCAAATTCTCCATGTTAATTGTTTATTGCATACATGTACATAGTGACTTTTTCATGTGCATCCAACATATCATATACTGTTACTTGTTTCCTAGGAATTGTGTGACTTGTTTCCGTTTACCTATGCAAATAGGGACATTATCTGTGTCCCATGGACTCATTTTTCATTTATTTTCATTTACATTTGGAAAGGTATTTTTATTTGAATTTAAGTTTGCAACTTATTTTTTAAGAAATGAAGGAATAAATGCTTTTTTTATTTCAGTGAATCGGACTTATGGGGTACACAGAGGTCAACAGTATTAATATACAACATGGCAACAAACAGCAAACAAAAGCTGTTATAGAAAGATTGTTTTCAAGAAAAACTGTCAAAATGCATTGTGCTAATCATCTGATTTCTATATCACAATTGGACAATGTTTTAATAGACAGTTACAGTAAAAAAGTACAGACACAGCAACTAAAGAATGATCTTCAGAAACCATTGTATGAAGGATCTTCCAGAACATTGATTGAAGCTATATCAGAGCATTTTCTAATATTTTCATCAAACTGGAATGTTCAAAGCAGCTTTACATGAGTGAGTGCCATTTATACTTAATCACTTATGTATAAAGACGGCAATCGTTGTAAGAAGACATTCAGCTATATGCCAGTTGTTCCTAGACATGGTCGTTTGTTCGGAACACAAAATTTATTTAGAATACTTCATGCAAAGAAACTTTACACAAATGGTAAACTGTGTGACTATACAGATATTTCAAGAAGAATTAAGTATATTTAAAGACACTGATGTTGAGCACTGTGTACCACTTGCACTATTACCTAGTAGGACCAATGATGTTGGTTTGCATTATCCCAGAAAATGGTAGAAAAGAGCCTGAGTCATTGGACCTATATATCACAATATTGGTTGATGAGTTGTTATCCAATATGGAATGTCAGTACCTTAAAAATAATGATACAAAATAACAAATAATTTAGAGATTGGAGAGGAAATGATGTTATGAGATAAGCTTTTTTTCAATTAACAAATTTGAAGAGTTGGCAAATATGAAAAAGAGAATGCGCTGAAAATTAAATTAGCCTAATGTACATTTTTAAATGATCTTTTCAGTTTGTGACCCGAAATGTTGCTTCGTGGTGTCTAAGAGGTATACTAGGGCAGCAACAAGAAAAGACTTTAACTATTTGATGTGTTGAGCAGACTTGTTAAACCTTCATACCTGAAAGATGAAATTCCAACTTTGATAGAAGACACTCATATTGCTGTGACACTACTTGAGAGAGATTTCCTACTTACATTACATGTATTTTGTTTTAATCGATTTGAATATGCATTAATTGACAGAACACTGCAATCAAATTAAATTTTTGTTGCAAAGATGATCAAATAAAAAGACCTCATTGAATAGGTTTGTCCGTTTTCCTATCATAGGTCAGTGGTTTTCTCCAGGATTTGATTTGTTCTTTTTATGCTATTATTTTAATCTCACTAGTAAGGAATGGTCACTTATAATTAGCATTTAAGGTAGATGGGGGATGTATTATCTTATATAGAAAGAATGTTCTTATACTTTGCCAAAATGTTACAACACTGTCCCAGGTGAGGGGAAGGGGTGGCACCTTCAAATGAGTTTAACCCCGCCACATTCTGTATGTGCCTGTCCGGAGCCCGTAATTCAGTGGTTGTCATTTGTTTCTGTGTAAAATATTTGTTTTTTGTTCATTATTTTGTTCATAAATTAGGCTGTTAGTTGACTTGTTTGAATTGTTTTACATTGGTCATTTTGGGGACTTACATATGCGGTATGCGCTTTGCTCATTGTTGAAGGCCGAATGGTGACCTACAGCTGTTAATTTCTGTGTCATTAGGTCTCTTGTGAAAAATTTGCCATTATCTCCTTATTTTAAAATTTATAATAATTTGTTATAAATATTGCTTCGTACAGGTCTAAGACTGTTCAAAATGAAATTACTGACATTATAGGAAATATTATTAGGACACAATTAATTAAAGACATATCAGACAGTGGAGAGATGTTTTCTGTATCGGCAGATGAAGTGAGGGATGTATCCAACACTGAACAGTTAGCCGTGTGTCTCCGTTTTGTTGATTTGTCAGGTAATAACTAATATATCAACTAATAAACTGGGCAACTTATTAGAAATTTCAAAAAATATATATTGATTAATCATTCATAATCTATTGTTTCAAACTTTACAAAAAAATGGCATATGTACAATACATGTGTACATGTTTGCGTTATCCTCAACTTTATTTAAGCAGTAAATCAACATGGGCATACATAACTGTTATTAAATTATCTGTTTTAACATGTAAATTATATGTGCATGTATAAAATATACAATAACAGTAAAAAAAACAAAACAATTTATATAATTTTGAATTAAATTTCTATTTTAAAAGGTGTCATTAGAGAAGAGTTTGTTGACTTCATAGATGTGAGTAATGATACAAGTGGTGAGAGACTATCAAATGAGCTACTGAAGCTTCTTCCAGAAATGGGACTATATTTAAATCTGATGAGAAGCCAGTGCTATGACGGCGCAGGTATAACCTCATTTAATATACCTGTGTGTAAACAGTCAAATTTGTTTAATGCTGAATATGCTGTGAGAATAGTTTTACAATTTTAACATGCTCTCTAATTCATTGCTCCTGTCATTCTATGTATTAAATGATGTGTGCACATTCAATGTATACTTTTTTCCCAGTTAATATGACTGGACATTTGACTTGGTCCCATAATTGAAAAGATATACCCAAAGCATTACACTTTTTGGTGTACAGCTCACCAGCTAAACAGATGTATAATTGCTGCTGCTAACATTCCATGTGTAAGGAATATGATTGGAACTACAGATAAGGTATACAATTAATGCATTTCATAAAGCAGTAATTAAATGTGCATCATATGTATTACTAGATTATTTTGATCAACCTATAATAAGTCTTTGACAGGTAGTCCAGTTCTTTAATTCGTCTCCTAAAGGGCAATCATTCCTAGAGGAGCAGCTTCAACATAACAGAAATGAAACAAAAAGAATGAAATTGAAGGAGTTATGTAGAACAAGATGGATGGAAATACATGATGCCTTTGGGATTTCCGTCCAGCAATAATAGAAATCATGGAAAAGATCAAATGAGTTGACAAATCCCAGTTGCAATAAGTGATGCACAAAGCCTAGAAAACAACATTACATCATTTCAATTTCTAGTCCCCCTGCTTGTGACAATGCGATGTATTGGATACTTGAAACAACTTAGTATATCACTTCAAGGTACTGGCAGTATTTTTTTTTTCATTACAAAAAGAAAATGGTACCATCAACAACGTATTGTTCTTAGAATTTAAAATCATATACAAAATTAAACCTTCTGATTGATTTTGTCAATAACCACACAAAAAAGGGAGATAATCATAAGTTGTATTCACAGATCTGATTTAATAAGTAATAACTTAGAGAATGAAGAAAATACCATGAATATAAAACTAAGGGTAGTTTAATGATTTAAGTACCAAATATATTAATTCTTTAGGTAGAGCTGTTGATGTTGTGAGTGCCCTTGAATCAGTAAACCTAGTCGAGGAAGCTTTGCAGGATGTAAGAGCCAATATGGATGAATTAAATGCTAAGTGGTATTCAGAAATATTGAAGTTGGCAGATGAGTAAGATGTAATCCCATCTAAACCAAGAACTTGTGGGCGGCAGACAAAGAGATCTAATTAGCCATGTGAATCAACAAAGGATTATTAAAAGAAAACAATTGCTATCCCACTACTTGATCACATGTTATTAGAAATGAATTCAAGGTTTGGTGACCTGCAAATCAAGGCATCCATGGGACGTGAGGTAATACCTGTCATGATTCCTCAATCCTCCACTAATGATTTTGAGTACTTTATGGATGTTTTACCATCTCCATCAAAACTGGAGCAGGAAATGCATATGTGGAAGTTAATATGGGCAAATGAGTCTGATCCACTTTCAGATATAAACACAGCATTACAAAACTGTTACTCTTATATTTCCAAATGTGAACCAAATTTTGAAAACATGTGGAATATGTGGTATGTGAAAGAACGTCTCGTCCTATATCTAAAAAAAGTTCATCGGAAGATACCAAGACCTTGTTGAAAATATTCCGTTCCAACTTCACAAATAATACACGATGATCTTGAAGTATAGATTCTGGGTACTGACGTTGTTTGTCATCTTACTAACATGGTATAGTATTCTTATATTTGTCTTTTTTTTAATATTACTTTTACTGTTTTGTGTATTTTTCCTGATATCCATTTGACGTGGTTCGGTACTTGTACATCCCGTCATTGTGATATTGTGCCATGGTAAATTTTTTTCTTTCATTTTATTTGTTTTGTCTATATGTCCTTTTGTATTTCTTTGTTACATATTTGTTTGTTTTTATAGGGATTAAAATTATAACACAATAGTGACTGTTGTACACCTATTTTGACATTTTTACCTTTTATGTCTGTTTTTTTCACACACCGTTGTCAATATAATGGAATTGTATGCGACTGTCATACAAGAGAGAGGATTAGCTAGCTACAAAACCAGGTTTTATCCACCACTCTCGACATAAGAAAATGCCTGTACCAAGTCGGGAATATGACAGTTGTTATCTTTTCGTTTGATGTGTTTGAGCTTTTGCTTTTGCCATTTTATAAGGGACCTTCCGTTTTGAATTTCCTCGGAGATCGGACCCCGTGCTTCATATTGAAAGATCGACTTCACCATCTCATTAAACAGAGCGTTTTCTATAAAAATGGGAATCGTAGATACAAATTTCTTGTTTTGGGTTATAATAATTCTTATTTTGTGAAGAACCACACTGAACCAAACATGGAAATTTTGTACTTTCGACTCATCTTCAGGCTGTATATTTTCAATTCATACTCCAATGTACAAGAAAACAATATTCCCAATTAAGCTTAGGGATGTAATTATTCATTATTCAAGCTTCTGCAAACTGATAATGTTTCCAGTTGCACAAATTATGCTCCTGTATTCCAATACGAACTCCCACGAAGTTCCACATTTGTTAAAGACCGCCATAAATTGTTTATCAAAAGTTTATACCATAGCTAACGTGTTTGATTGTGCGAATATAAATTACTTATCGCACAACAAAACACGTCAGTTTAAGAAAAGGGTTAAAGACTTAAATGCTGTTTGATCGAAGATTATTGTGACCAGGAGATCTTTAATTCATGCCCAAAATTATCATATTGATCTTAAGGAGCTTTCAGTAATACGGAAGTGATTCTTTCTGCTCAGATATTAAAGGGAACTGTTGCGAATATTTCTTCAACAATTTAATAACGAAAGTGTTTCAGAAACTGTATGCTTCATTAGAATTTCTTTTAGATTTTTTGATTGCCTTAATGTTTGGAGTGTTTGAGGTCAGTAAGATTTGGACACATATACTGATGTAAATGACTTTCGTTTTACAACACCGTCTCTACTATTCGTTAAGGAGTGGCGCTTAAACATTGGGCATAGAAACATTGATGCAACAACTTGACAATGAGCAGCTATGCCATTGGGACGGACTACAAACCAGTGTAAACTGAATCACTGAATGCGTCAAATGAATCCTTTCGGTAGAGAGTGAAAATACCACAAGCGAAAGGACACCGGATGTAAAATTTGGATATTCGGAATTGTAGAGATCCACCAACCGGTTGATACTGTATCCGGTAGACAGAAGAAACAAGCAAACGTTTATTCCTTTAATTTGTTCTTGAACAGTGAATCAGTAAATGCATGATGAAAGTTGCTGCATATAGTTATATTTCTTTTTCTCAGACTATCTTCAGCACACCATGTCATCAACTATAACTTGAAGATTTCATGAACTTCAGAACAATCGACGCCGTGCCAATGAGCTTTGAGAAGATTTAGGCAGGTTATTCCATGATAAATGTTAGGCATTCAGCACATAATAAAAAAGACAGAAGAGGAAGAGCTGCAAGAAGAAATTCAGCATCAGTCATGAGTATAAGGCGCAAATAAATTGTTTGCAAGATCCATGTGTAACAAGGATAAACACCAATTTACACTCGGGACAATTTGACTTCTGATGAATGTATGTACAATAGTTTCTCGACACAACTCTGGTGGAAAATGGACATCATACATAACAATTAAAAGCCAATTTCAAAGGGACATAACAAAATTAACTTACAAAAGTGTTTACATCTATGATTTCTCTGTATAGGTTAAATTATGCTCTTAGGATGTTGGTTTATATTCCATAGTAATGCATTCATTGATTCAACAAAAAATCTAAAAAGTCTGTACAAGATAATCTACATTCAATTTGACATTCGTGGGTTTTACAGTTGGGCGCCAATTTAACAAAATTGCTGGTCTCCACCGGGAGTCATGTAATGTTGTCATTTTTATGTTATATGTAACATTGCCATAAAAGCGGGAGGTTTGGCTAGCCACAAAACCAGGTTCAACCCACCATTTTTTTTAAAATGTCCTGTACCAAGTCAGGAAAATGGCCATTGTTATATTATAGTTCGTTTCTGTGTGTGTTACATTTTAATGTTGTGTTTCTGTTGTGTCGTAGTTCTCTTATATTTGATGTGTTTCCCTCAGTTTTAGTTTGTTACCCGGATTTGTTTTTTTCTCAATCGATTTATGATTTTGAACAGCGGTATACTACTGTGGCCTTTATTTACAAGGCAGTGCGTTAACCGACTGGGCTAATGAAGTACTTCCTTAGCTCAACTGCCTACGGCTGACTAAGTATTCACCACACAATCCCGTCACACATTAATGAAATCAACATTTGGTAAACAAATGCGAAATAGGAAAATTATAAGGTATATATTAGTCGGATGGAATAGAGTATGCATATTCTATTCATATTGAAATACAAATTATTAATAGAATGACTTATTTCTTACTGTTATAGACTACTTTAGATATTTAAGGTATCTCATTGCAACGACAAAAATATTTCCTACTGCGGTCACTTGATCAGTAAAATGGCTCTTCACAGAGAAACGAAAAACATGGTTTTGATCGATAGAAAATTTTAAATATTTCCTTACTTAGACACTTTCGAGACTTAAAATGGGTTGAAACACAATTTTAGGTGTATGAATAATTGTGCGTGACAACTTTGAAAAAATATATCATCAAATAAAACGAGTTAGGAAGGGTGCACTTGCCAAAAGAAAAAAATGGAAAAAGTTAGAAGATACAAATGGTACAATATGTGCAGTTCAAATTACTAGTAATGCTCACAAAGTCAATCATATTTTCTGTGTTGCAGGTTATCACCAATGAAGTTTACACCCATATGTAGTTGATTTCTTTCTTCAGTTGAATTCCCCCAAGGGTGACTGGGGAATAGAAGTATGGTCACCATTGGTCTTCCTCCGACCGGCAGTAAAACCCGTGCTAAAGTGGGGCGTCCGTTTGGTTGTGCGGGATGTACAAATTTGCAGCCACGTCCGGTCAGAATGGGGACGTTAAATCCGATGCCTCGTGTAAAGAGAGTGCCACGCTCTTTGCACGTTAAGAACCCTTGCAACAACTCTTTGAGGGGTCCGTAGGTGACCTGTTGCAAGGCTAAATTTCTGTCCCTATCCAATATGCCCTCGTTTCCCGTGGCAGTCTAAATTTCTCCGACCTTAATCCCTAAATCTATTACAGAACCTACCTATTGTATTTATTGTGAACTTGTTCTCGTCCTGAATATGCATGAAATATTTGCCACTGGACGTTAAGCAACTAACAATCAATCAATCAATCTTCAGTTGAATTGAAAAATTCCAGGTTGTTAAAATGAATAAATGTCAATTATTCCAGTATTTACACTATCCCCTCCTTAGAAACGGAAATTCTCCTGAATTTACGATATAAAGTTAGTGTTCGACACATTATTTAGAGGCGATATGATAATTAAATTTCGATTAACTTTCCGTGATTGATGTATAGATAAGAGGTAGTAAGTTTTCAAAACAGGCTTAACGGGATATTGCGCCGGTTGCACATTTCAATAAGTTTGTCTGTGGATGTGTTTCCCAGACCAACAACTTGCGGTCAAAAAGAGGGGCGAAAGATACCAGAGGGACATTCAAACTCAAATATCGAAAACCAACTGACAACACCATAGCTAAAAAAGAAAAAGACAAACAATAGTACACAGATAGAAAACTAAAGACTAAGCAACACGAACCCCACCAAAAACTGGGGGTGATCTCAGGTGTTCCGGAAGGGTAGGCAGATCCTGCTCGACATGTAAGGGTTTCTCAATCCCTAGATGGACACTCCAGGTATGATGCACCAGTTGGAATCTTGATAGAGGTAGATTTCAAGTCCATTCTGGCAGGTTGTATTGCTGGCATGGCACCAAGGGTTAGGATTCATTGGCCTCATTCTCACTAGTGGTTTCCTCTGCGGCTGTCGAATCTACTTTATTTGTTGAAGGTGGTAAGACGACTGACACGCTGGGGGTTTCTTGGTTGTTAACATTTGGTGTGGGAGATTTATTAGTTGATGAAGGCTTGAACGTTAAAGATGTTGGCTTGAATGCTGAATATGTCATAGATAATGAGTTTGGAGACTGGTTGGATGGTAGGACAGGAAGTGGAGAGTTGGTTATTCTCGTATATCTACCCTGTTTGGAGCCATGGTAGGTTTGATCTTTGTAACTGCTGATTTTGGGTCGGAAGAGAAGATGTCGGGTCTTCTTTCGATTCTGGTGATCAAAGCAGAGGAGAGGTTAAGTGTGTCAGCACACATTTGTTGTTTTAGGTAAAAAATTTCCACAGAAAATTTCCTTCTAGATACTACCTTTTGATCATCAGCAAGCTTCTGTCCAAGTTTGGTACAAATCCAGGATAGTTTAAGAAAGTTATTAAAATTTATAAAACTTTAACCACAGAGTGACTGTAATGTCAATTGTAAGAACAACTAAGTCTATTTATAGGTAAAATACGGATAAACAGGATATGTCTTTAACAAAATGTACTTCTGGATACTATCTTATGATCTTAAACAAGCTTCTGTCCAAGTTTTGTAAAAATCCAGGATAGTTTAAGAAAGTTATTAAAATTTAAAAATATTTAACCACACAGTGAATATCTGTGAACGCCGCCGACGACGAAGACGAAAATTCGCAGGCTAGACAAAAATGAATATATGAATGGGAATTGATTTTGCCATGAAATATTTCTATGGGTCATGATTTCACAAGACTTCAATATATGAATGAGGGTGTTTTTGAAATCCAAGCTGCACATCTGTGTACCCCAAAACTCAGTATGAGACACACTCCCTTTGTGGATATGCAATCGGGTTTCTGGTAAAATGAGTATTATTTTTAGTTAAATGCACTGTAAATGGTCGATTCAGGGGAAGATAACTTGTCAAAATGCACGATTTTTCTTAAATTGTACTTACAAATTTCTGAAGAATACTGAAAACCACTAAAATTGCTTTTTTAAAACATGGGTTTCAGTTCATGAAGTATGCCTTATTGTACAAAGACTTGCACTAGTTCGACTGAATCAGCATCATTTAAGCTCTCTTCATTTCAATTCTTCTCACCGTTTATTTACCAAGTAACATCATTTTTTTTTCTTTTGACCTATAACTAAGACGTTTGGTAAGTTGAAAGATCACCACGATATGTTTGTAGTGTACAATCATGATCTTGCTGTGACCTTGAGATTTGACCTCAAAGGAAATATTGTAAAAAAATCTTGCACTAGTTATTAAATGAGGAAGATTACTGAAAAAATCGGACATAGATCTCTTGAAATAAATAAACACAATAAATTGTCATGTCTATAAATTCAACACAAATGAAATCGTAGGTTTAAGATTTAATGGATAATTAGCAAACACAGTAATTGACGATATATTGTGTAATTGTAATTTCAATTGTTAAAATTCTTTTCTTATATTGTAGCTTGAAAATTGATGACTTTGTAGCAGTAAAGATAACATCTATCAGAAAAAAGTAAATTTGTACATTGCAAAGGTTAGTATTTTTTGTTCATCTAATCTGAATCCCAGCCCCAGGACTTTCAGTTCTAAGGTAAACTGGCTAATGACTTTCATGTGATTAGTATTAAAACACTCAGTGTGAAGATATATTACAAGCAGGTTAGCATACTCCATAAGCTGATCCGAAGTCAAATGGTATTTAAAGAAAAATACACATTCATGCAATTTAAAGCAACCATTTACAAGCAGAAGTGTCCAATATAAATGAGTATTAAGAAAGATTTAAATGCACTTGATAGAAACTACAAGCATACAGTGATTAAAATAATCCAATTTTGTTCCAGGTTTTGCAACGAGTTGATTCACAAAATGTACAACTCAAATTTCTTAAGGAAAACTCGAAGAAACACAGGGGTGTATGTTTGGCCACGATTTTTGTGCATATAGATCATGTATATCAGTTGATGATGATTGATCACGCTTCATTACTGATGTCACAGGTTCAAACCCCTTTGAAAGCATGTTCTTTTTATTTTAAATGTATGTACTTTTTCACCAATATAGGGGTTGGAGGCTGTCATCCCTTGAAAACTGTTAATACAGTTCTTAACGAACACACATGTACACTGTACATCATCATGAAGTCACGTCATGATGACCTGCGCAGGACGAGTTGATAGTGTGTTTAATTTTGATTTACAATTCTGTTTTGTCACATTACATAGAACTTTCATGCCGAGGTCAATTAGAGAATCAGAAAATTGTATATATTTAAAACCCAATCAATATAATTGCTGTAAGTCCAGATGTGATCGCATTTACATAATACTAATTGCAAGTATACAATTAAACATATTTTAATTGAATGTATTGACTTTTCCGATATGCGGGAAAAAATTTTTAATGTATATAATAAGTATGATTTATTTAATAATGTTCCTGTTGAAATAATTGTTTCATTTTTAATAGAAATTGGAATGTATTCCAAAATATGAATTTGTTGTATTAGTTTAAAATGATTTTTAGTTTTTATCATGATATTTTATAGATGAAATTTTATTTGTAAATAAGTAATTGCGCTGAAAAACTCCAGTTTTAGTAAATTGAAAGACTTTGTGTCTGATTTTTAAAAAAGAACGTCTTGATATAATATTTAAAATAGCCTTTTCGTGCTTATGCGGCGTAAGGCACTTAGCAATCAAATCAAATCACAATGGACTCTTGGGTGGTCTAGGATTTGAAGTTTGAGGGCGCAGTTCACATATGGAGGTGAGGACTTTTAAAATTTGTCCGCTCTTTTATTGAAATTACTGGTTTGTATACTGTCTCAACCAATGCTTTGCAAATTTTAAGAAAGGTGCATTCACACCATGCCCATGCATGAATCAGCCCCTGACTATGATAAAGATCAAAACAAAAACAACAAATTAAATAACAACATATATTTATAAATGGTACCTTTTTAATCATTAGAAAATTTCTGATATATTTTTTTTTTGAAAGGATTAAGCCATGTTTTAAATTCACTCAAACACAATTTGGGAGAAGGAGGTAAATAGGTTCCACCCAATATGTCTGTCAGCCAAACTACATTGTCTGCAACTTCTTCTATGTCTATGCTTTGAGAATTCTCATGAAACTTAATAGTCAGTTAGGTCACCGTCTGGAGATGTGCATATTGTCAGGAATTTATGTTAAGACAAGAAATGATTGATTGATTGTTGGTTGCTTAACGTCCAGTGGCAAATATTTCATGCATATTCAGGACGAGAACAAGTTCACAATAAATACAATAGGTAGGTTCTGTAATAGATTAAGGAATTAAGGTCGGAGAAATTTAGACTGCCACGGGAAATGAGGGTATATTGGATAAGGACAGAAATTTAGCCTTGCAACAGGGCACCTACGGACCCCTCAAAGAGTTGTTGCAAGGGTTCTTAACGTGCAAAGAGCGTGGCACTCTCTTTACACGAGGCATCGGATTTAACGTCCCCATTCTGACCGGACGTGGCTGCAAATTTGTACATCCCGCACAGCCAAACGGACGCCCCACTTTAGCACGGGTTTTTCTGCCGGTCGGAGGAAGACCAACGGTGACCATACTTCTATTCCCCAGTCACCCTTGGGGTCAAGACAAGAAATGTTCCTTCAGAATTATTAGTTGTAAGCAAATGGAAATGAATGCATTCTAAAAGTGGCTGTTAACCTTTGAAAACATTCTGTGAAATTCACAGGGAGGCCAGCCTAATTTTATTTTAAATGATTCAAATTATTTTCTAAATGAATTTCAACATTACATGTTTAAGAGTTTGGTGTTGTAAGTACACAATGACATCATTTTTTATTTAGTACAAAATTTTGTCGTTGCTAGTACTCTATACTTTGTCGTTGCTAGTTTTTAAATAAAAAATCTTGTCGTTACTAGTAGACAAATGTAGACCAATTACCAAAAGCTCAACAAGAGACAGTAGCTGAAGAGCCTCCTCGCTTAGGTGTCTTCCTTGATCCAGAAGAGGATGTGTCTTGTATAAACGTAGAAGTGGACAATTCCCAAATATTTGGACAGACAACTAATATATTGGATGCAATTGTATGGCTGACAGCATCCTACTGTTTTTTTGACCTGGATTATCCAGCAATTTACAGTCAAGTTCTTAGACTTATTCAGCATTGGGTAATCATATGCAACTATTCCAGTCATAATTACGTTCGATAACTCTGCATGTTACTGGTTTAATTAGGATTATGTAAAATTTACTAGTTACCCGATGAATGGTTTAAAGAAAATTGAAAAATATAGTTATTTCACCTCGGTTAATATCCATTATAAATATAAAATAATATCGTAATGAATTTCATTGAGAATCTGACAACACTAATCAACATAGGTATTGTCAAAACATACATCTACATAGGTATTGTCAAAATTTACATCGTGATTAGGTGCCATGTTTGTTTTCTTTGATTCCGTTGATGTTATGACTTAATATCTCCTTAGTCTAGCTATGTCCTTGGCTATCATTATAGTGACAATAACGTGTCATATTTAATTGCAATATAAACAGTGAAATTGAATTGAATTATTTGCATGGACAAAATAAGTGTCGAACATCGTCTACGTTTGAAAATTATTGGGTCGCCATTTTTTAAAATTTTTATAAAAAAAACAACAGCATGCATCAGCTTTATCAAAAGGAACCAATGTTTGATTCTATGCTGCTTTAAGGTAAGACAATGACTGAAAACGCGAGCATCCAACAGTTATTTGATTTTCCTTGTAACAATCTTACAAAATATATTTTTACCAAGTCGGCCCACACTGTCAATGTGGTCACCATCTTGAAAAATAATACCCGATTTTCTGAAAATAGCTAATTTTCAAATCAATTTAGAAGGGACGTAATAAAACATTAAACTATTGCATGTACGATATTTCAAATATTTATGAATATAGTAATAAGCACATAATTCCACAATTTTTCCATCTGTTTTGTTTAAATCGCAATTTTAGGTTTAACACGACAGAAAATCCAATATTTATCGGAGTTGGATGATTTAACAGTGTGGATTATCGAGGCAACAAGACAAATTTTCAAAAGCATTTGGAAGGGAGAAGACCAAAATTTAAACTTTTCCAAAAGGCATAAATATATTTCTAAATATATGAGGAATTACTATATATTTCCACACTTTTTTATCATGAACTTAAAGTAATTTATTTTATCGATTCCCGAAAGCCCCTGTGCATTTCTATACATTTTACTTGGGCATGATACGGGTGATGTGTGACGTCGCCAATGTCACGTGATGACTGCTATAGTTGGATATGATGTGACCCTTTCACGGAATATAAAACCAGCGCATGGATTAAAATCTCTGACGAATTATCAAGAGGAAAATATTCAGTGTCCGAGTAAAACTCTAAACAATTAAAATGTTTTACCATGTCTGATATTATTATTTAATGAAATAATTACCTTAAATCTGTATGTTTGTGAATTATGAGTGAAGTATCTAGAAGCGGATTTATGTTGTAAAATTTATTTACTTCAAGTTGTTTCTATACCAAACACAGATTAAGGCAAATAGTCAAATACTCAATACTTAACTAAATACTCTTATCATCTTGCTTGGTAAATAACAATATACAAAATGAAAAGATGTGGTATGATTGCCAATAAGACAACTCGCCATCCAAGATGTATGGATGGATGGTTGTTTAAAGTCCAGTGACAAGTCAAATGCATATTCAGGACGAGAACATGATAATGAGAATGATAATGACACAAGTTAAATAAACATGTACATTTAAAGGTCACATGAATGCTTTATATAAGTATTTTATTCTACTAATATGTCTTATAAGTCATTTAATTAGTTCATTTTGGTTCTTTTCGGAGATGTTTCTCAGATCTTTTTTTCTTGTTATTTTTTTCTCTTTTCGGTGTGTTATTATTCTGAGCATGGGAATTCTGTTAATGTTGTAGTGTTAAGTATATGTTAAATGATAAACACTTAGGTGGATTTAACTCGTTCAAGTGTTAATTAAGTGTCATGAGCCATTTGAACGTGTAATGCGTAATGTGTTTAATAATTTAACACTTTAACATGTTAATGCATTACACACTAGTGTTACTATATTAACGCATAACATGTTATAGAACATTAATATTTGTGTAAATGGATAAACGTAAGTGTTATGGATTAACACATTAACATATATATTAAGTGTCATTCCTCGGGTGTTAATAATAGCGTTAAAATATTAACACTTGTTTAACAGTGTAGATCTAGTCTGGAATTCTAAAAATAATATTTATTTCAGCTATTGAAAAGCAACAAATAATTGATTGTACAAGTGACTATAACAGATGATAATTAGAAACAAGTATGGGACAAAAATATGCTTGTTTACACTGTAACAATCTATACTTTAAAATAGCAAGACACTATGAAGATAAGCATAATGAAAAACAACACGTAGTTGAAATCCTCCTTCTTCCAAAAAAGTCGAAACAAAGGCAGAAAAAAATGGGTTTTACGAAATGAGGCAAATTATATGCATAATTTTGAGGTTATCAAAATTCAAAAATATACAATAATTTCTTGGTACAGACCGACAAATCCTTCCTCCACAGGCAACTATCTACCTTGTGAGTTTTGCAAAGGGATGTTCACTAAAACAAATCTTAATTCTCACAGAAAAAATGCAATCAAATCAAAGAGCTCAATGCACCATCAACAGCAGTTCGAAGACCGAAGATGTTCGAACTGAAAAAGATTTATTACTTTATTACTGTTCCAAAAATCACCTGTAAGAGTCATTATTCTGGACATGAAAGTGATCAAACGGGGACTTATAGTTGGAACCCCCCCTTGGAAGTACCTTTTTCAATCGATCGGTGCAATTACTTGGTGTAAAGTTCCCGACATATGGACAAATGCAATGAATACAAGTACGTCAATGGACCATGTTTCACATCGTCAAGGAGTCAGATCCGATATGTAACTGTTGATACAATAAAAATTTCTGAGACTCTGTCTTCTACAATACAATCGCGATTTCGGTGTTAAGGGTGACTGGGGAATAGAAGTATGGTCACCATTGGTCTTCCTCCGACCGGCAGTAAAACCCGTGCTAAAGTGGGGCGTCCGTTTGGCTGTGCGGGATGTACAAATTTGCAGCCACGTCCGTTCAGAATGGGGACGTTAAATCCGATGCCTCGTGTAAAGAAAGTGCCACGCTCTTTGCACGTTAAGAACCCTTGCAACAACTCTTTGAGGGGTCCGTAGGTGACCTGTTGCAAGGCTAAATTTCTGTCCCTATCCAATATACCCTCATTTCCCGTGGCAGTCTAAATTTCTCCGACCTTAATCCCTTAATCTATTACAGAACCTACCTATTGTATTTATTGTGAACTTGTTCTCGTCCTGAATATGCATGAAATATTTGCCACTGGACGTTAAGCAACCAACAATCAATCAATCAATCGGTGTTAAGGTGTCAGATCCGTTATGTAACTGATGGTACAATGAAATTTCTGAGGCTCTGTCTTCTACAATACAATCGCGATTTACAATGTTTAAAAGGTGTCAGATCCGTTATGTAACTGATGGTACTACGTTTATGTAGAGCTTATACTGGTGAGCACTTAGTATACTGCTGGACAGTGAACGACATAAGTTTACCTAGAGTACTAACAACGACAAAATGATTTACTTTATAACTAATGACGACAAAATAATTTGCTTGAGTACCAACAACGACAAAATAATTAGTATTTACCTGTGTCGCGTTGCATACATAAGACATAGCGCTTTCTTTGGAGTCGGTTTTAATTCGCGTGTAAAAACACAATAAATAAAAAAAGTAATATAAAATAAATATAATTATTACCATGAACAAAATGGGTAATAACAAAAGGAAATTGACTCAAGAAGTCCACAACAAGGGGAATCACCTTATTCCAAAGCGTACAAACCAAGTCAAGGTACTTCACCTCCAGAACAACATCAGTACGCAAAAAAGCAAGGGCCAAGGGCTTAGCCCAAATACAACTAAAATAAAAAGCCCGGAATCACTAAATGATAAGGGCAAAAAGATGTTTCCTCCTAATGAAACACTTATCATCACATCAAGGGCAAAACAGTTTATGCTGCTGACACTTAATTCGCTACACTATCTGTTAATAACAATGATAGGTAGTGTCAATGACCAAGCCATAGAGATCAAACCACTTAAGAAGAGTGTGCTGGTTTACGCTCCATCAGAATCAATGAGACTCAAAATATTGGGCTTAAATAAACTTGGAAATTTCCAAATAAATGTGACTAAATTTGATTCGGAACATAAAAAGAAAATAACTAGTCGAGCAGCAAATAAAAAAGAAAAAAAATGAAAATAAGGCCAATAAGATTAATAAAAGAAGTCTATAAAGTTATACCTAAACCTGTTGATACGGAAATTATAAACATGAAAAAGCAGGAAAGTATGCTAAGACACACAGGGATTGACATAAAAATAGTAAAACAGTTGGGTAAAGCTGGATATCTTTAAGTTACCCTAGCTGATAAACACTCACAACTTAAATCTATCCCTTTATACGATCAAGGTCAAGAATATGATTTATTGCCATATGGACCTAAACCTAAATTTTGTACCAAATGCGCAAGTTTAGGTCATTATGCCAAACAATGCGAAAAATCAGCCACTACATGTATAAGATAGATAGATAGATAGATTGTTGGTTGCTTAACGTCCAGTGGCAAATATTTCATGCATATTCAGGACGAGAACAAGTTCACAATAAATACAATAGGTAGGTTCTGTAATAGATTAAGGGATTAAGGTCGGAGAAATTTAGACTGCCACGGGAAATGAGGGTATATTGGATAGGGACAGAAATTTAGCCTTGCAACAGGTCACCTACGGACCCCTCAAAGAGTTGTTGCATGGGTTCTTAACGTGCAAAGAGCGTGGCACTCTCTTTACACGAGGCATCGGATTTAACGTCCCCATTCTGACCGGACGTGGCTGCAAATTTGTACATCCCGCACAGCCAAACGGACGCCCCACTTTAGCACGGGTTTTACTGCCGGTCGGAGGAAGACCAATGGTGACCATACTTCTATTCCCCAGTCACCCTTGGGGGTTACATGTATAAGATGCGCAGGTACACATACCACCAAAAACTGCAAAAATAAAATAACAAAATGTAACAACTGTGGCGGTAACCACCAGGCAGTAGATAAATCATGCCCTCAATACATATTTCAAAAAACAAATATTGGAAAATATGTACTGTAATAAAATGTCATTTGAACAAGCTTAACAAAAGGCACAACAAAAAGGTGAAACCATTACTAAATTAATTAGCTCTCCAGTGTCAAAAGGTGAAACCAGACCTAAATTAAGTAGATCTCAAATTGTATCACCTGGTAAATCATACGCTGACGGTGTTAAATCAAAAGTAATTAAAATTATAATACTTCACGTTCAAATGCCATATTTTGATTGGCTAATACGAGGGTGTTAATTTACTCTATTACCCTTCATGGAGACGCTTGATCAAGAGTGCGCTTTATTAAATACGACTCTATCCTATGGCAAATACTCTATTACCCTTCACGGAGACGCTTGATCAAGTGTGCGCTTTATTAAATACGGATGGTTGTTATGTACAAGACGTCATAGTTAATTACTTTGAATTTGAAATTTAATCGACAGTAATAACAGAACATTCAGTATAATAAATTAAATAACACATATCTGAGAGGGTGATAGAGCAGATTGTTACCCCTCGAAAAGACATTGTCAACCTTGGCTTCGCCTCAGTTGACAATGTTTTCTCGGGGTAACAATCTGCTCTATCACCCTCTCAGCTATGTGTTATTATATAATGACACCGCTATAATTAACGAAAATGAAGCCAATGTGTCACAGGTAGATAATCCAGAAATAAACATAGCTGTAATTATTGACAACGAGACTGAGATACACAAATAGAAGATCAAACACCCAGTATTCCTAATAAAGATAGAAAAAATATTTCAGATATACGCAAAAATATAATTAAACCACCAAGCAAAGACGTAAATGATCTAAAAAACTGGGAAACACTAATTACAAGGATACGGAATATTGCGACCCAACAAGGTGATGACTCTGTTACCATCATGTAGCTATTTGTAAATTTCTCAAAAATCAATTCAGTACGGACATACTGATCGACGTAAATAATTAAAGAAATAATAAACAGTAAGTAACTAAATCAATTAATTAACTGTAATTGGGTTACACATTTTACAGTGGAATGCGCGCTCACTTTATGCGAACGCAAATTCCCTTAAACATGATTTAGACACACATAATAACCCAGATATTATTTGTGTACAAGAAACTCGCTATAAAGACAATAGGTACGTAGAAATACAAGGCTACCATCCACCCATCATCCGAAATGGAAAAATACCGATTCAACCTAAAGGTAAAACTAAAAAGAGAACGCTCAATTAGAAGTGATCGCATGTATTATTAGAATCTTATAAAATATTTTTTTTTTATTTAGAAATCGTGTAATTTATCATATAAGTACGCATATTTTTAAACTATACAATAGAATAACTTAAAAGAGATCAGTTGGTAAGGCATTTTCACTCATTGCTTCAGTGAAAGGTTGTTAGAATTAAGTGAGTGCAATGTAATAAAAGTAACTTTTTAAGCAATTGGTATTGTAAAAGGACAAAACACAGTAATTGGCTTCATTCCTAGCAGTTGCAAGTCCAGTCTTCCTTACTCTGTAGTTTATGATACTGGGCGGTAGTTAAATCTGTACACTTTTTGTGGTACCAGGTATTACAGTTGTCGCATTCGATCCAAAGTAGGAAAGGAGAACCCTTCTTCCCACATTTTTCGCATTTATCATTTTTACCAACTGGTCTGACTTCTGGCAATATGGCGAATTTTTTCCTTGGAGAAGGTGCCCCCTGAGGCTGCTCCTGTGGTCCCTTCCCTTTTCCAGGTTTTTGCTGTTTTTTGTTCTTGCTCTTGGTGTTGCTGTTGTGGTGCCTGTTGAGCATTTCTCTCTTGGTGTTGCTGTTGGGGTGCCTGTTGAGCTGTTCTCTCTTGGTGTTGCTGTTGGGGTGCCTGTTGAGTTTCTCTTCGGTCAAAATATGACCGAATTCGGGGCGAGTGATATTTTTTTCTGAAATAAGACTCCCTATGATTATTAAAGTACAAAGGAGTTCATATTAGCATACTAGGGATCATTCTAGACTAGGTGGAGGTCGAACAAGGAAAAAAATAAAATAAATCCCGACAGGACCGAATTCGGTCCTCTAAAAGTAACCAACAGAACCGAATTCGGGGCAAACATTTTTTTTATTAACGAATTTTTATGAGACCAAATGCACCCCAGAGGTAGTAAAAGTATGCTAAAAGTAATCCCTGACCAGTTTGATCCCCATACACATATCACTGGACGAGTTGGGAAGGTATCGTGCGGACCGAATTCGGGCCAGTTGACTATATAGCGGAATTGGTTTTTTTTGTTTTTTTTTGGGGGTTGGGGGGGGGGGGGGGGGTGTTAACTTTCCGTTATGACTCTTTACGCATACTCGAGGTCATAATAACGTACTGGGAGAAATACTTGACCATTTTGGACCCACTGGTTGAAATAAAAAAAAATTATAGGTACCTGTCTCATTGAGCTGTGGTCTGGACTTTTTTCATTTTTTTTTTCATAAATATTTCACCTGGCTATGCACACTGGACACTAATTAGTAAGGAAACAGTCGCTTTGTGCAATTCTGGTCAATCAGGAGTTCGAATGGATAAAAAAATATTTTTACTATAGCGGGATCCCACTAGAATACTATACGCGGACCGCTTTGCACGTTAAGAACCCTTGCAACAACTCTTTGAGGGGTACGTAGATGACCTGTTGCAAGGCTAAATTTCTGTCCCTATCCAATATACCCTCATTTCCCGTGGCAGTCTAAATTTCTCCGACCTTAATCCCGGACGCCCCTTTTACAGAATCTACCTATTGTATTTATTGTTAATTTGTTCTCGTCTTTAATTACATGAAACATTTGCCACTGGACGCTAAGTAACCAACAATCAATCAATCAATCTATACGCAGACCGAATGTGAGGTTATGCCATTTTGTGAGGTTACTAAAGTACAGAGGAGTTCATATTAACTTCATCTAAATGTTCCTTAGGATATCTAGTTTATAAATTGTATCCAAAGTTTTAATCCATCGACAAACATGGCCGCCATGGCTAAAAATAGGAGTCAAATGCAGTTTTTGGCTTATATCTCCAAAACTAAACCTTTTAGAGCAAATCTGACTTGGGTAAAATTGTTCAATTGGTCAAGATCTATCAGCCCTGAAATTTGCAGACAAATTGACTAACCCATTGTTGGGTTGCTGCCACTAAATTGGTAGTTTTGAGGAAATTTTGAAGTTTTTTGTTATTATCTTGAATATTGTTATAGATAGATAGAAATTGTAAACAGCAATAATGTTCAGCAAAGTAAGATCTACAGAAAAAATTGACCCCTTAAGGAGTTATTGCCCTTTAAAGACAATTTTACGCAATGTGTTCATCAAGTTTGCTAACATTTAGAAATCTTCTCTTCTGAAACTATTGTGCCTAATACTTCTTAACTTTGAATGAATGTTCCTTTAGGAAACTAGTTTATGAATTGTATCCGAAATTTTGATCCATCAACAAACATGGCCGCCATGACTAAAAATAGAACATAGGGGTGAAATGCAGTTTTTGACTTATATCTCAGAAACTAAAGCATTTAGAGCAAATCTAACACGGGGTTAAAATGTTCAAAAGGTCAAGATCTATCAGCCCTGAAATTTTCAGACACACCGAACAACCCATTGTTGGGTTGCTGCCACTAAATTGGTTGTTTTAAGGAAATTTTGCAGTTTTTGGTTATTATCTTGAATATTTATTGAAGATAAAGATAAACTGTAAACAGCAAAAATGTTCAGCAAAGTAAGATCTACAAAAAAGTTTTATATGACCAAAATTGTCAATTGACCCCTTAGGGAGTTATTGCCCTTTAAGGACAATTTTACACAAGTTGTTTTATGTTTTTAACTTTAAAAATCTTCTCAAATGAATCTAGTATAAATTTTGTATTTCATTTCCTTGTATGTCAAGAAACATAGACACTATGGCTAAAATGGAACATATGGGTAAAAAGCAAAAATAATCATTGATGAAAGATTTAAGCAAAAAAAAAAAAATAACAGGTGAGCGATTCAGGCTCTTGAGAGCCTCTTGTTTTCATAAGCTAGGCAATGGCCCTTGTTAGGTAGCACACGTATAGTTTTGACCCCCGGGGTTAAGTCTTTGTGTAGAAACATATTTTTCGTATGCCTATTTTCCCCCTTTGCTTACGTTGTTTTTTGGCCTATTCGGTACCGGAAATGCATTTTCTCGTCATATTTCATGTTTATATTCATTGACTATGTTGTAATTATGTACCCACACCTCACGGTGAACTTTTTATATCCTTGTCGGTACCTATCTATCAATAGAAAAGCCCCAAAGTAAAAATAATAAGAGTACCTTGAAATTTGGCTACTTCGATCAAAAAATCATATACCTACGGAAAGTGTCTGCACTTTTATCCCGTAAAGGGTATCTCTACTTTTTTTTTCATTAGCTAGGCAATGGCCCTTGTTAGGTAGACACTTATAGTTTTGTCCCCCGGGGTTAAGTCTTTGTGTAGAAAAATATTTTTCGTATGCCCATTTTTCCTTTGCTAACGTTGTTTTTTTGGCCTATTCGATACCGGAAATGCATTTTCTCGCTGTATTTCATGTTTATATTTATTGACTATGTGCTAACTATGTACCCACACCTCACCTCACGGTGATCTTTTTAAATGCTTATCGATGCCCCTTGGTAACGTTCAGTGACAAATATTTCAATAATCTCATCTTATATTAAATATTGCATGTTGTTATTGTTATTGTGCTACCGACGGTTATATAGATCACGCCGTTCCCGATACCTTCACTTGTTCTCACTTTCGGTTTTTACTATCCCTTTTATTGGTTGGTACATTTTTGCGATACACTTTTGATTTCTTTACAACAGTTCACCTTATGTGCAGTTCGGATAGGTTTGAACTTTGTCCTTTAAGTAACGAATCAACATTCATTAGCATGACATGTACTTTATACAGAGTGTCTGGTAAGAAACACTATAAACTCCATTTGTTATCTGTTTTAGGACCTGAGGCATTGTTTTCTTTTCATTCATTTCTATGAACTCTGTTATTGCTGTTAGACATTCTTCTGGTACACATCAGATAATTTCAGTATTCACTACAATTTTAGTGGCAATACTTTCATCAAAAATGTTTTAATTATTGCATGTAGATCATTTTAAAATCATAATTATAAAAAGTTGTGTTGATTAAAATTTCCGTCTTTTTCAGGGCCCTGTAAACATAGTTTTAGTATAAGATAAGAAGATGTGGTTTGAATGGCAATGAAACAACAGTCCAACTAAGAAACACCAATGTATATTTGATTTATGTTTTTATGTAATATTTATCAACAAATTCTACACCATTCATATCATTTTCATCTGGAAAGTCAAAATCATCTCCCTCACCCACATCTTAATACAATCCAACAATAAAAAAAAAAGAAATTGTTGTCTAGTTGCCTCTTCAAAATATTCTTCAAAAGAATTCAAAAGTTCCAACGATGTTGTTTGAATGAATAGGCTTTCCTTCACTATGCATGCTTTTCTTCCTTCTGTAACATTATTCATTGCATCAGTTAGCAGTATATGTTAATGTGCATACCATTTTACGGTATACAACATTTCTTGTTTAACAAGTCGCTGCTCCTCTGTTCATCGTGCATTTCAGCTGTGTATTCTGTATTTTAACATTGTGTCTGGCTTTCCAACTATGTTGTATTCTGTCTTTTCTTCACTAGCAAGGCCTTTTTATCTTGGCCACTACCCCCCAAGGGTGACTGGGGAATAGAAGTATGGTCACCATTGGTCTTCCTCCGACCGGCAGTAAAACCCGTGCTAAAGTGGGGCGTCCGTTTGGCTGTGCGGGATGTACAAATTTGCAGCCACGTCCGGTCAGAATGGGGACGTTAAATTCGATGCCTCGTGTAAAGAGAGTGCCACGCTCTTTGCACGTTAAGAACCCTTGCAACAACTCTTTGAGGGGTCCGTAGGTGACCTGTTGCAAGGCTAAATTTCTGTCCCTATCCAATATACCCTCATTTCCCGTGGCAGTCTAAATTTCTCCTACCTTAATCCCTTAATCTATTACAGAACCTACATATTGTATTTATTGTGAACTTGTTCTCGTCCTGAATATGCATGAAATATTTGCCACTGGACGTTAAGCAACCAACAATCAATCAATCAATGTATCTCCAAGATAGACAACTTGCTAAAATGGTTATAAAATGCATTTCAAGTGAGATTTTGGAATTCCTAAAGTATACACCAATTTTCCTTGAAATAAATAACTCACCAAGAAACACAATAAAACATGAACACTCACTAGATAATTTGACCAAAACAATATTTATACTATAAACTAGTCATAATATACAAGTTTCATTGGTTTCAGTGTTAGATAATCCAAAAATTTAAATTTCAGGTAAAATCTTAACTGTGTGCATGCTAAATGACCAAAAAAGGCTAAAATACCTTATTGTAGCAATTTGAGGGCTGTAATTTGACACTAACATAATTGTTACATAAAAAAAATAATGTAACATGATTTCTGACAACAAATGTGACCAATTTTCACTGTAAAGGGTATGATTTCTAAAAATAGAATTTAACATGCCTGTCAGTAATAGGTATAAAACCACTAATTCATAGCCCCATTGCTTTCTATGTTAAATTCTGCAATTTCAAGCATAAATGGCTACTTTGTCTTAAGTTCAAATTAAGTGGCAGTTATTTCATGTCAAAACTGTACCTTATGCTGACTTGTGCTGAAAAAATCAACATACCTTTAATTGCATATTAGAGCGTACTGGTTCCCGGAAGTTTGATAGTACAGAAACAGGAACTTCTGATCTGAACAACAGGCCAAATGAGCCCTCCTATCAAAATTTCATATACTTCTTTATTATTCAAATAAAACTTTCAACTAGGGTTCTACAGTGATCCCAAGTCCCAAAGCTTTCATTTGATACTAAAACTACCCAAATATTCCCACTATTGACAAAGATACAGCTATGCGTAGGAACTATTTTGTTTAAAATATGTACTACTTTCTTGTATGTTCTTTCCGACCGGGCCTGAATTAGTGGTTCTATACCATAAGTCTGGGATGAAAAATAGTAAAGCAATGCATTTAATGTTCACTATAACTAAGTATAACTGTATGTGTTTCACTCACGTAGAATTCTATAGACTAATCCTAAGTACTAACCAAGAAGACGGATAAGAACTCAAGCTAAAAGCTGGTATATTAATCTCACTTTCGGAATAAACTTTAAATTTCCTTTAGAACTTGTCCTTGAGTTTATATCCACTTTGAACTTGTTTTTTCTTGTAATTGTTTCTTTATAACGTCTGAGCTTCTCTTTATACTCTTCAATAAGCTCCTCTACAATTTTGAAAAGTTCTCTGCGATCTGTGTAGCGTCCTGTTTTCACTAACTCCTCGTCTAATTCTTGCATTTTTAATTCCAGCTCCTTTGGTACTTCTAAGACGTTTCTAGCAATCATCTCGGAGAGCTTACACAATGCTATCGTTCGTATTTCCAAGTTATTGTACGTATCTTCGTCTTTTTCAGCTTCCTTTGTTCAATCCTCATGTATGGTGGTAGTTCACGGGCCCCTGTGGCTAAATTAAGTCCTCGGATTGTATTGAAGTTGTATTTTACGTTACTTAGTCTTCTTAGTTCCTCAGCTGTATTGGCAATAGTCGGACTTTGCTTAACTGGTTTGTTTTCACTGCTTGATGATTCACTAAAACCTGGTTGCACCATTTCTTTTTGTGCACTCTGAATGTCTTAGTTACTACAGGTTTTTCTAGAGTCCATGATAAAGATCATGTCTCTCATCACACGAATTGCCAACCAGTGTGCCGAATTTTTCAAACGTACCAGTAAATCGCATGCTTCTGTAGGTGGTAAATCTACCAAAGCGTCTGCACTTATTTCTGTCAGAGATATTACTTTTGCTTCTAGTGTTGCAGAGATGACCTCGTGACTGTAGAAATCTTCATGGTCACGTGAAGTTTTTTTTATCTCGCTCTAAAATACCTTATGCTGGATTTCCGATCATATTTATCCACATCAAATCGGCAATATTGTCCATCTCATGAACTGAAACAGGAAAACTTCCATTTTCATCAACCCCCTAGGGTGACTGGGGAATAGAAGTATGGTCACCTTTGGTCTTCCTCCGACCGGCAGTAAATCCCTCGCCAAAGTGGGGCGTCCGTTTGGCTGTGCGGGATGTATAAATTTGCAGCCACGTCCGGTCAGAATGGGGACGTTAAATCCGATGCCTCGTGTAAAGAGAGTGCCACGCTCTTTGTACGTTAAGAACCCTTGCAACAACTCTTTGATGGGTCCGTAGGTGACCTGTTGCAAGGCTAAATTTCTGTCCCTATCCAAATACCCTCATTTCCCGTGGTTGTCTAAATTTCTCCGACCTTAATCCCAGACACCTCTATTACAGAACCTACCTATTGATAGATTGTTGTTTGCGTTACGCCGCATTAGCACAGAAAGGCTATATCGCGGCGAGAGCTAATTCGAATATTATAACAATTTAAGGTATATTTTTAAAATCAGACAAAAGGTCTTTCAACAAACTTAAATTCTAGACTAAAGCAAATTGATTATTTACAAATAAAAATAAAAATAGAAATCAACACTAAGATAACGTGATACAAATTAAAATCGTTTTAAATATAACAACATTTTGTGGCCGTTTCGATGTCCTCGGTGGTCAGTTGTTTTGTCCATCTTTCATGTACCTCAGAATGTGAAGTAGTGCAGTTGTTTTTATATGCGGAAATCAAATTCGTTATTTTGGATTTACGGAGATGGAGAAAAGGAAACTCTGGAATTAAAACTTTGTACTTTTCTTAACTGTCAATAAGTTTCAGTAAGTTTTTTGCAATTTTAAAATTTGGAGCAAAGATTATTTTATATTCATTAACATTGACATCTGTTTTGATAAGAATGTACTTCTTTAATACCAAAATGTCGTCATCCCTACCAAAGCAAAGGTAGGGCATATACAGGAAGCACTGGTTGACACTCTGTTCTTAACTGGTCATGAACAGGTACTGTAATATTGTCATTATCAGTTGACATCATTGTGTAGATAAGCTCCTTAATATTTCCTTCTTCGTCATGCAGAAGTTCTAACTCTGCATTTTTCCAGACTTATAGTAGATACGTTACTTTGAATTTCAGAAAGATCTTAAAGAGTTGTTCATCCCAAAAGCTATTCATATCTGTTGACTCGTCTAAATCCTTTAATCTGCTCTGCATAGATCCAGAAAATGAAATGTCACCAAAAGGTTCTGGTTCTGATGCTGTCCCTATATCAGTTTCTACTGTCCCTATATCCGTTTCTACTGTCCCTATATCCGTTTCTACTGTCCCTATATCCGTTTCTACTGTCCCTATATCAGTTTCTACTGTCCCTATATCCGTTTCTACTGTCCCTATATCCGATTCTACTGTCCCTATATCCGTTTCTACTGTCCCTATATCCGTTTCTACTGTCCCTATATCCGTTTCTACTGTCCCTATATCCGTTTCTACTGTCCCTATATCAGTTTCTACTGTCCCTATATCCGTTTCTTCTGTCCCTATATCCGTTTCTACTGTCCCGATATCAGGTTCTACTGTCCCTATATCCGTTTCCAGAGGAATGGTTTCGTCAGGGTCAAGATGGTAAATCAGATATATTATCTACAACAAAAAATATTGAAAACAATTTTATTTGAGGGGTTATTTTTTTAATATACAAATTCATATTTAAACATGAGATTTTTTTCATCGAAAAGATAGTTATCTGGACGAAAAGATGGAAGAAGAATTGAATATTCAAATGGACTTTTCCATTTTGTCAATGGAGGAACAATAAATTATTGATAAAAAAAATAAAAATTCATAATTTGAAATGTTGGTTTTCTGCTGTAAATAATAACATCATGAGTGTGTCTACAGGGTATACAACTTTTTTCTAGTGATTTTGCGATAAGGAAACTTGGTAAGCTGTCAGGACTGTGAGGGACCCCCCCCAAGGGGATCACCCTGGGTAACTGCCATTGGTGTCCACCCAAAACGGGCCCAACAACTAGATGATAGTTCGTTTGGCCATATGGAGCAGCTGGTGGGGTCACCCGGGGTGAGGGCAGTTGGGGAGGTTGGGCTGGACCTTGGCCAGCGGGACCCGTTTCAATTCCTGAAGCAAGGACCGAGAGAATGCAGAATATCTCAACAGCAAGTGAGAATTTTGTCAAATAAACTTTCTTTTTTAAATGAAAAAAAGCCTAGAGAATTTGCTCGCCAACATCGTTCTCTTTATTATTTAGACAAATGGAAGGCAACAGAATTTAGACAATTTCTATTATATACACGTCCTTTGGTCATGCATTCCTTAGTGCCAGAAAAATTGTACAAACATTTTTCGACATTAACTGTTGCATTGTCTATTTTGCTAGAAACAGCCACCAACTTCAGAAATGCAAACCTGGATTATGCTCGTGAACTTCTAGTATATTTTGTTATAACATCAACAATTGTTTATGGAAAAATATTTGTATCCTACAATGTAAAATTGAGAACGGAAATGTGGAATAATGTACATTCATTAATCCATTTAGCAGATGATGTAGAACATTTTGGGACATCCCTTAATGAAATAAATGCTTTTCAATATAAAAATCATTAATTAAGATTGAAAAAAGTATATGAAAAGCACAGAATCCGATTGCACAAGTTGCAAAACGAATTGTTGAGATGGAAAAGGCCAAGTGTAGAAGAATTCCTAAGGCAATTCATATTTATGTCTCTATAAGAAAAAAAAGGATAACTGCTTTCTTCTAAAATAGGGAAAGTTTGTTTTTGTAAAGGAAAACAGAGAAAACAAAACTTCTTTTTGTGATGTAGTTGGACAGAACCATCTGGAAAGTTTTTTTCAAACGCCTCGTGACTCCAAATAGAAGGTTGCAAGTATAATATGTCTTTATAAGCAAATGCCAACTTTTTTGATTGAATAAATTTTGCTTTTAGGATATGAATTGGTCAGTTAAATCATGATGTTATTAAGTGTCATACCAAAAAGCTATGGAAAACCCTTAATTTGTTCAAATGATAATTTGATTTGTACATGTGACATCATGTTAGCTACTATGAACTTTTTCTGATGTCTTTTCTGACCTTGTTATATCATGTTTATTTCAGGAGATATAGCTAACATCAGAAAAGCAATCTGGAGAAGTAGCTACACAAAGCTCAAGATCAAATCCAGTTCCACTTCCACTATTCCCCCACCTCAAGCACCAAAAAGTAAATAAACTGAATGATATCAATATGTTTAAATCGGGTTCAATACTGGAATTATCCCCCTAATGATATTAATATTACTCAACCTGGTCAAATACAAATAATCTGTATTATTAAGATATTAACATCGTGTGTATTTTTTTACTTCTTACAATTGATTGATTGATTGTTGGTTGCTTAACGTCCAGTGGCAAATATTTTATGCATATTGAGGACGAGAACAAGTTCATAATAAATACAATAGGTAGGTTCTGTAATAGATTAAGGGATTGAGGTCGGAGAAATTTAGACTGCCACGGGAAATGAGGGTATATTGGATAGGGACAGGAATTTAGCCTTGTAACAGGTCACCCACGGACCCCTCAAAGAGTTGTTGCAATGGTTCTTAACGTGCAAAGAGCGTGGCACTCTCTTTACACTAGGCATCGGATTTAACGTCCCCATTCTAACCGGACGTGGCTGCAAATTTCTACATCCCGCACAGCCAAACGGACGCCCCACATTAGCAAGGGTTTTACTGCCGGTAGGAGGAAGACCAATGGTGACCATACTTCTAAACCTCAGTCACCCTTGGGGGTCAAGCGAAATAGAAAGCGTACCACTTGATTGACCCATGAGCCATCGCCTTCCTCCATTATCTGAAATATAAATAGCTTAATTTAAATACATGTGCATATAATGAAAATTGTTACAAGAAAGCTTATTGTTGAGGATTAACTAAAGAGCTCGACATGACCAACCGGCTGATCGGACCGGGTCCATCCGACCTCCCGTTTAGGTGATATAGGAGCCAAAGCAGCTTATTGAACTATAGTCTCGTCCGTCCGGGTATTTTCTGATCGTAAGGAGTCTGGCTACAGCCCTCATGCACAAGGATCTCGTCAACCACTGACACGGGTAGCAACCCACGACCAACGGGTTGGATAGCCTATTTTATTCAAAACATTGGGCAACTCGTACGATGTTCGGATCACTTAAGTCTGGTCTCTACCCTTCGACCTGTCAAGCATGGGTAAACCTAACAGGAGACGAAGCTCCAGCTTGCATAGCTCTTGGGGTCACTGAGACACGCAAGCCTCCCGACCACGGCAAAGAAAGCGATCCGACGGGGGTACACAGGTTTAAGGCTCTTTACACTACTAGAAACTGCATCCACTTACACTTTGTGGGACTCCGTGACCTTAACTTTGCACGTTTTTCCTTGTTTTATTTTTTTTTGTGCATCTCCGGGTCTTTGCTATTGATAGACTCCATACTGTGAATTACTCTTTTTACAAAAGAATTGTTCTGTCATAATCTTTTGGGCATTTCTATTGGCTAATGCTGTAAATATTTGAAACCAAATGTCAAGTGATTTAATTGTAATTAACATAGGCAATATCTCCTAATCAAATATACCAAAAAATTAAGTTTAAACAAAATACCCGTGCACAACTGACATTTTTCTTTTGATGGGATGTTAAAGTCAAATGTTATCCCCATTAGAAATATTAGAACACAAAAGAGGGTATGAAAGTTTGTACATATAAAAAAGAAGATGTGGTATGATTGCCAATGAGACAACTCTCTACAAGAAACCAAATGACACAGAAATTAACATCTATAGGTCACCGTACGGTCTTCAACAATGAGAAAAGCGCAAACCGCACAGTCATCTATAAAAGGCCCCGAAATGACAATGTAACAGAATTCAAACGAGAAAACTAACGGCCTAATTTATGTACAAAAAATGAATGAAAAACAAGTATGTAACACACAAACAAACGACAAACACTGAATTACAGGCTCCTGACTTGGGACAGGCACATACATACAAAATGTGGCGGGGTTAAACATGTTAGCGGGATCCCAACCCTCCCCTAACCTGGGACAGTGGTGTAACAGTACAACACAAGAACGAACTATAAAAATTAGTTGATAGAGGCTTAACTCATCAGATGGATAAAAATACAAATACTACAAACACAAGTGGACGTGGCCGGGTACTTGTACATCCAAACAACAAAAAGACACTAAGTACAGATCTGAGAGTACTCGCAGTTACTGACAGCTAGTTCAAAGCCACTAACAACTAATAAAAAAATTCATGCAACTAAGACTAAATTATCAATCCGTACACATCCAACATCCAATGGATTTAGTGTAAAGACGTCATAAACAGTCAGAGAAAAATATGACCTTGTGCAATGCCAAGATACAGGTATAAAAGATATGCCATTTGACTTAAATACAATCAAATTGGTTGCTGCAGGTTAAAATTATGATAGGTTTATCAACAAAAAGTTTAGTAACTGATACATATCATACTACAGGCTGTTTAAAAGATCAGAAACGAGCGAGTATATGACCATTACCCGGCTTATATCTACTGTGGAGCAATGCGCATTCATATAAATGTTTATACGAGAAAACATAGAGCTCATCCAGAGGTGAAAAAGAGTAAAATAACAAAAACAAAACTACCGAACTCTGAGGAAAATTCGAAAAGGAAAGCCCCTAATCAGAAGGCAAAATCAAAAGCTCAAACACAACAAACGAATGGATAACAACTGTCATATACTTTGTACAGGCATTTTCTTACGTAGAAAATGGTTAATTGAACCTGGTTTTAAAGCTAGCGAAACCTCTCACTTGAATGACAGTCGCATCAAATTCCATTATATTGACACAATGTGTGAACAAAACAAACAGACATAATGGGTATAAATGTCAAACATAGGGGTACAGCAGTCAACATTGTGTTTTATCTTAAACACTAAACATTTACCATTGCACAATAACACAATGTGTTGTTTAATTTGCAATCTTACCACATGTTATTATTTTTATTTTATTTTATGAATTAACAAGCATATTCAAATAATTTGAATTCGTACTTTTTGTTAAATTCTGGCCTAGCTTGACCAGTGCAACTGATATGGCAATAGATGTTATAATCTAAATATATCACTTGATCATCATTGATTTAGTTAGGCGTCGTAGGATTTTTAACATTGATATTTCTTTGTACCAAATACACAGTTTTAAAGTTTATATATTTATTGCTTTCTTTTTCTTGTTGTTGCGGTTCTACTATAAGTAAAGTCACTTTCTGACCCTTGCATAGCATCATCTTAGGATACTTTCTGATAATGAGAATTTGCTGTTCCATGAAATTTATCAAGATGCTGATCAGATTGTTTAATAGAGTGGATATTATTTTCGAATTTATTAGTATGCAAGTTTCTTTTCTTTAAAAGAAGTAATAATATGATTATTTGTAATGCAAAAACTATTGAATTGTTTTAAACTCTCACAAAAGTTTCGAAAGTTTTCAAGACGTTAGAATAGCTTATAAAATGTATTGTAGGATACTGGGCAACAAAAATGCGCAAAATTCGAACTGATTGTCAAACGTATCAGATTTCGCTGTTTGCTGCTTTACAAGATTTTCATCAACGCATTCATTGAATCATTCAACTTTTTTGAAATGGATCAAAAGAAATTGTTTGCAATCATCGACTGGGATGACCAAAAAATCTATGACATACCCTTGTCGGTAATTAGGAAACCTAGAAAAGAGGAAGCCGAGTATTTAGTTGGTGATCGAGTGGTGGCAAAATGCACCGGTTATAAAAATATTAACAATGAATGCAAAAAACGTGCATTCAGGACTTAAGTATATATATGCATGCATTGGTTCAATAATTTCCTTAACATAATAATTACAAGAATTTGATTTCATATATGAACCACATCAACAAAGGACAACCACTGAACATCAGGTTCCTGACTTAGGACAGGTGCAAACAAATGCAGCAGGTTTAAACGTTTTAATAGGTAACAGCCTTCATCCTTTAATACCTGAAACAAAAGTGTAACATCACAACATAGAAAGACACACTAAAAAATATTAATTGAAATGGCTTAACTCATATATAGGCATATGATAAAAGAGACGTTTTTTTTTTCATTTCCTATTGTTTATTATCCGTTTTTAGATGGTGACGTTCCTTTATCACCATCTTATGGTGTTTATATATCTCAACTTGTTCGATTCGCTCGTGTATGTAACAATGTATTTGATTTCAACGAAAGAAATCTCTGTATTACTGAAAAATTACTACACCACGGTTTTCGATATCACAAACTAGTCAAAACATTTACTCAATTTTATCATCGGTATAAGGACATCATTGATTAATATAAATCAACACGCAGACACCCTATACGTTCAGGTATTTCACATCTAATATTTTATGGTAATATTCTTTACAAAGCACAAAAATGTCGGCAATTACCTCAAAAGCTAACCAAACCTTTAAACAGACTTATTCGGAAAGGATATTGTTACGATACTGTTGTCAGGTCATTAAGGATTGCATATTTTGGTCTTTGCATCGGAAATAAACACATTTATTCTAAAACCAGTTGTTGGCATGATACGGGTTATGTTCTTCTCATATATTTTATGATGGTATGAACTAAACCCCTAACGGGAGGGATTGTACATGATTTTCATAAGATGAAGACATAATCTTTCAATCAGTTTAATTAAGGTCTGGAGCTGCCATGTCAGTAACTGCTAGCAGTCCTTTGTTAATTTATGTATCCTTGTCATTTTGTTTAGTTTCTATGGTAAACTATTCTGATATCGGACTCGGACTTCTTTTAAACTGAGTTTTACTGTGCTATGTGTTTCATTATTCTACATTTAGAGGTATAGGGGAAGGGTTGAGATCTCACGAAACATGTATAACCCCGTCGCATTTATGCGCCTGTCCCAAGTCGGGAGCTTCTGGCCTTTGTTAGTCTTGTATGTTTTTTTAATTTTAGTTCATTTATATGTTTTGGAGTTTAGTGTGACTTCCATTTTCACTGAACTAGTACATAATTTTATTTTGGAACACCTCCGGGTGCGGGAATTTTTGCTGCGTTGAAGACCCATTGGTGGCCATCGGCTGTTGTCTGCTCCTTGGTCGGGTTGTTGTCTCTTTGAAATATTCCTCATTTCTATTCTCAATTTCATATTAACACAAACAAGTGAATATTCACTAAACGAATACATTTGATCTATGACACAATGCATAAATAAGGGATGAGATCTTAACCTATATCAGAAAGACAACAATAACCTTGGACAACAAGCCGCAAAATAAAATTGTGTAAACAGGTAAATGAAAATAATTTTGTTGTAAGGTGTACAGTAATGCAATCCAACCAAATGGCCCTACGTTGGCGAAGGTTTTACTGTCGGTCGAAGGAAGACCTATGGTGACCATACTTCTATTCCCAAGATAATTTCTGATTAATTTAACCAATTTCGAAAAGAATCATTTTATTTTCATGTTAAATTTCTCTTTTTCCTCTAGTCTTAAAACATCGAGACGTTTTTTTTTTTTTTTAATTCAAATAATTAATTATAGATGCCGCTTCTCTTAATGTATTTTACAAAGAGAGAATATATCACGGATTCTCTTAAATATGCGCCTCTGGCCTGAATTGAGGCTTCAATATTGAGGCAAGTTGTTTAAATTTCATCGGCTATTGAGGTCCTGGTGTCAACAAATGGACCAGCATAGCATAGGCAGCCATTTGTTAGCTGAAAATTCAAGGTAGATAATTGATTGATTGATTGTTGGTTACTTAACGTCCAGTGGCAAATATTTCATGCATATACAGGACGAGAACAAATTAAAAATAAATACAATAGGTAGGTTCTGTAATAGAGGCGTCTGGGATTGAGGTCGGAGAAATTTAGACTGCCACGGGAAATGAGGGTATATTGGATAGGGACAGAAATTTAGCCTTGCAACAGGTCACCTACGTACCCCTCAGAGAGTTGTTGCAAGGGTTCTTAACGTGCAAAGAGCGTGGCACTCTCTTTACACGAGGCATCGGATTTTACATCCCCATTCTGACCGGACGTGGCTGCAAATTTGTACATCCCGCACAGCCAAACGGACGCCCCACTTTGACGAGGGTTTTACCGCCGGTCGGAGGAAGACCAATGGTGACCATACTTCTATCCCCCAGTCACCCTTGGGGTAAATTCAAGGTAGAAAAATTATGGACATATTTTACATTTTAAACTTCAACATAAATAGAAACATTAATTCTTGTTTTCTTATTGACATTTGAGTGATCATGAAACATTGAAAACACATTCTTACAATCATCCCAGTCCAAAATTCAAAGGGCTGTCAAATTTGGTCGACAGTATTTGCAGTTTATCCAAGAGAAATGTTCGTGTACTTCAGGAATTAAATGGTTCATTCATTTCTTCTGCTTTCATAACGAGCTTATGATAAAAAAAATATGTTTAATGTGATCTGTACAGTAGCAGTCTTTTTGGTATCTTATGTATATAACACACTCTACGAACTGTAATATTGCATTTTCTCTCTGTGCAGTAAAATTGATTGATTGATTGATTGTTAGTTGCTTAACGTCCATTGGCAAATATTTCATGCATGTTCGGGACGAGAACAATAAATAATAAAAAATCAATTAAGAAATTATCTTTTACACCAAGCAAATTCAAACAGAATGCACCTCAGAACGATATTAGTTCATTATTTTTTTTATTACAGAAACATGCTTAAGAAGAAAAATCATCGGTGTCATCCAACAGGCAATATCACTATAGAAAAACAAGATTTACACTAAACCATTACCACCAGGGCTCCTATACTATGTTAACAAGAAGAACATGGTTCACTTTCAGTAACTTCAAAAACCGCAAGTTCGGCTTTACACATTAGCCATGACCATTGTTATTCCAAGCCAGTCCAAGTGCCTGAAGCAGAATACGGCAGTGACAAAGTGGAGACCATCGACTTGTCAAACGGAAGCCAAAATGATAAAATACCTCAGAAAATTGAAGTTTTTGATGTTGAACATGTCGAAGAAGTCTAAATATAATTTCAACAACTTACAATACATGTTAAAGGCTTGTACTGGGGCCATTTCAAAGAAACAGTTTCAACAATATCTGCAGAAACATCAAACTCACCATCCTTTTCAACAATATCACCAGTTCTAAACTCAACATCAAACTCAACATCCTTTTCAACAATATCACCAGTTCTAAACTCATCTACAGATATTGCAATTCATTTAAATAATACCTACGCTCCATCACCAGAAGCTAACAATACACCAGCCACTCTGGTTTCAACATCCATTCATTAGGTATCATCACGAGCAAAACTACCAATTTCATCACATTCCTCCTTTACAAGAGGTACAAGATGTTTGCAGTAATCTCTAGCTATACAACATTTCAGACCAGCTAATGTATACAATTGCTATCCTGGACTAATTTCCATCAAATTAAATCACACGCAAATGTTGAAATTGACTTCCTTGCACTCAGAATTCAGTCAGTTAAGTGTACAGCAATAGCCTAGTAACTGATTCCCAAATTCATCTCCAATTTAGCAAAATAGTTTTATACACCTGCAGAAATGTACAGAAGGAATTTCACTGGTCAAACAGGGAAACTATGTCTCTCACCATGAAGGAAGCATGCCATCAAGCATTGTGTATTTGAAAACAAAGGTCCACAACAGCAAATGTCATTTAGATCCACAGCCTGCCTTACATGTGCCTTACAGTTCCACAACAGCAACTGTAAACCAAAGCTTCCAATACCTGTTGCAGACTGCGATACCAGATCCTTACAGACTCGCAGCAAACAAAATCATAAAGTGCTTTTCAGGACCACCCAAATATTAATAAAAGTATTCGTGTGACAGAGAGGTCCGACCTCGTCAAAATGCAGTATCTTGTGACGTATGTGATAGGTGGCAGCATAGATTATGTGGCACTGGTAAGTGTATCAATTTATAAATATACCGTGAAAGGGTCACTCTAAATAGAGTTAGCAGAGAAAAAAATATTAAAATAACAAGCGTTGTCGTTATAAAATATAAATACAAATTATCTTCTTGAGACATATCATTGATAATCAATTTAAGATGTCAATTGAATTGTTAAAAAAGTATTATATCATGTGCAAACCGATATTTCATTTTAAAAAATCGATGCGAAATTGTGTATGAAAATAAAAGTTGAGAATGAGAACATATCCAGAAATGATAGGTTGCGTCATCTTTGTGAAACAAGAAACATAGGTGGTGAATATCATTATGTTATGTCATGTAATGTAATGTAATATTTAATGTAATTGTTTATACATATATATTCTCTGTAACTATGTAATTTGTAGTTTATGAGAAATAAAATTCATTCATTCATTCATTCATTCATTCATTCATTATTATGCTATAATTTGAGGCAATAACATTGAATTTTAGGTATAACACTGCAAGCTTACAAAGACGCCAGACATGGCACTGACCTACAGTTCATTTGCACACCCTGTGAGCAAATCAACTGGCCAGCACCAGAGCCAGTAGTTGAGCCAGAAGTAGAGCCAGCACCAAAGCCAGTAGTAGTGCCAACACTAGAGCCAGAAGCAGCACTCCAGCCTGACCAACCAAATGCTCTAAATGGTACTTTCGACATAGGGTTCCGTAATACTGATGATCAACCAGAATCCATAGACACGTAAGTCTACCTAAACAATCAAAACTAACAGCACACATTATGTATGGGGTAGTTGATATGAGATTGGTATCAATTAAAAGCTTTGTATGATCCAGTAATAGTATTAATTAGTCTAAAATAAGCTGTAGAATTAATTTGAGCTAATTACACATTTGCATTTTGGTATGATGGTTAATGAGACAAACAGACACTGATAATAACTTAAAAAATTATAGTGTTTTACTGACTACCAATACGTTTGAGGAATAACCATTTTCTTACTATTTTAGATCTCTGAATGCAGATCCTGACCTGCCTGACGAAATATTAGAAGACGACCAAGTCATTAGCTACAAAGTGCTAGAGAAGGGCAGTAAACGTGATGGGCGTCTGTTGGTTGTAATTATGGTTACACATTTGGAGTAAAGGTATATATAATAAAATGTATCAATTCGTACGTGTTTTAAATCTCATGTTTAATTTCTCTAAAAGTTATATTGTTAGCAAAATATATATTTTGTAATTTTGTTTTTGAAGGTATATAAAAAAAGATTTGTTCAGTTACTATACTAAAAGTTATAAATTAAATCGTTAATGTAGGCATACTTGTGTATTCAACAATTATTAAATATCTGTAATCCCCCTTTGACACCTTCACAATTGGAATAATCGTAATATTACACCTTATTAATGACAGACATTGATTGGTATATTACATTATGTGTTCGTAAAAGAGTTTTTTGCGTTAATGAAATTTTAAACAACTAAGCTATTCATGAAGATCTTATATTAATCTCTGTCCATGCACAGCAAATTCAATAATAGTCTTCTGCCCTCTGGTATGTGTAAAAATACTTGATTTCTGTTGGGAGTATAAAAAAAAATATAATGCATTCACCAAAATGAACTTGAATAAACTGTCCCGAATTTGTGTTGTGATTTCAGAGTAGTAGTTTTTTTATGTATGTTTTTCTTTTTGAAAAGGAAAAATGCTTGCGTACTTAAGTTGGACTTGCGAAATAAAATCTTGAATCCTTTTTAAGTCTCTGGATATAGAATAAGCCTTTCAAAGCTTTAAATAGAAATTCTAGCTGCAGAATAGTTTTACCTGATAAACAAATGTACGAAATAAGTAACACACAGTTTCATGAAAATTGGTGAAAGTGTTATTGAGAAATGTCTGAAGTGTTGACGAACGACAGATGAAAAGACGGCTAGCATGTATGTACAAAGAGAGTACATGCTTAACAAAAACAAAAGGTTATAAACGAAAGCAGGAGTGTGTTAAAAATAAATGTCTAGATATTTCATAAATATATATACTATTGATTGATTGTTGGTTGCTTAACGTCCAGTGGCAATATGATTTTAGTAGGTGTGATTCCTGATATGAAATCTGAACCTCCAACAAATACTTTTCTGCTTCCTTTAGTTAAAAAACTGAAAACAGCTTGGGCTACAGGATTTTTGTTGTTTTCCTTTAAATCACCAGAAAACTTGAAATGCTTTAAGCTTGCACTTCTCTGTGTTGGATGTGATGTGCCAGCTAGTAGAACACTTTGTGGATTTCTCGGCCATTCAGCAACCATGGGATGCAATAAATGTAAAAAATAATTTCCAGGAAAGGTTGGAGAATAAAACTATGGTGGATTTGAAAGATCAATATGGCCAGAAAGAAAAAAAATCAAACTCACAGGGAAGAATGCAAACTCATTCTAGAAAGTACAAGTAAGGGAGACAAATTGCAGTCAGATAAAAACAATTTGGTACAAGATATTCATGCCTTTTAGAACTGCCATAGTTTGATCCTGTGTGTATGACTCCCATAGATCCAATGCACAACTTATTTCTTGGTACCGCAAAGCATATGTTTAAGATTTGGAAAACAAAAGGACTCTTAGATGATGAAAAGTGCAAGATAATTGAGAATAAGATCTTGCTCTTTAGTTGCCCATCAGATGTTGGAAAGCTGCCTAAAAAGATATCTATTTCAATGGGATCTTTCAATGCTGATCAGCTTAAGAACTGGACAATTTTGTTTTCAGTTTATGCTTTAAAAGGAATTTTACCTGATTAACACTAAGAATGCTGGAGGAAATTTGTACTAGCATGTAGGAGATTGTGCTAAAGATATTTATCTGTTGGAAACGCCAAGGTTGCAGATCGGCTATTGCTGGATTTTTGTAGAATGTTTGAAAACCTTTATGGTGACCAATTTGTTACACCAAATATGCATCTTCATGGTCATCTTCTTGATTGTATTTTAGATTATGGACCAGTATATTCATTTTGGTTGTTCAGTTTCGAAAGGCAAAATGGAATTTTAGGATCATATAAAACAATCAGGACCAGAACAAACTAGGTATCATTGAGATTGGAGCCATCTTTGTGGGCCCCGCTGTGAATAATGTGTGGTAAAAAATTTGTATCTTTATCATTGGACATGGGGTTGTCAACTGAAACCAAAATTTTTGACCTTGACCTTTGACCTAGGAAGTTGTACATAAATTATGACACACACTCTGGTGTTGGCTTATATACATTTCAAGTATACATTTGGAAATCATAACGGTTCTCAAGATATAGAGCGGACACGATCTTTACCATAGGACATGTCAACTAAAACCAAAGTTTTTGACCTTTGACCTAGGAAGTTGTATATACATTATGACACATTCGCTGGTGTTGGTTAATATACATATCAAGTATAAACTTTGAAATCATAAAGGTTCTCTAGATATAGAGTGGACACAATTTGTTATGGACGGACGAACAGATTGATCACTATAGGGCGTCCGCCATTCGGCGGGGCCTAATTAACAATACATCAAATAGGTAGGTCTGGTAATACAGGTCAACTGGGTTGCAGGTCGGGAAAATTTGGACTGCCACGGAAAAATGAGGGTATATTGGATAGGGACAGAAATTAAGCCTTACAACAGGCCACCTACGGACCCCCGAAAAGTTGTTGCAAGGGTTCTTAACGTGCAAAGAGCGTGACACTCTCTCTACACGAGGAGTCGGATTTAACGTCCCAATTCATACCGGACGTGGCTGGGTACTTGGTACATCCCGCACAGCCAAACGGAGGCCCCTCTTTGGCAAGGATTTTACTGCCGGTTGGAAGTAGACCTCTAGTGACCATATTTCTATTCCCCAGTCACCCTTGGGGGTTAGAGAACTTGTAATAAGCAACTGGTCAGAGAATACCGATTCGTGATTGGACGACATGTCTGGTGTTGTATTCTCTTTAACTTTCTTTTAGATAACAACAGTAACACAGCCAATGTAAATGACACCCAAATCGACATATCATCTCCACCATTAGTTTATAGTGTTCATACTTAAAGTTCAGCAGTTGAACGCTCTCAATTTCGAGCAATGACGCAAACTTTGAGTGAAACAATATATTACACGTTTGAAACAGAAAGCTGTGTTTTGTAACTTTCATTATAGCGTTGAAAACATTCGTGACCAAGTTATAGATAAATGTTATTCTCAGCGTTTGAGAAGAAAAGTATAAGAAAGAAACAATGTGACTTTAGTGCAGTTAAGGGAAATTGCTCAATCATTAGAAGCATCCGAACAAAGAGCCGTATCAATGGAACAAAAGGAACAAATAACCAAAGTAAGTCAACATAAATTATGATAAACATTCAAAAGTCAAGACTCAAAATCAAACCGATTTCAAACAAAGACGTTGATTTACATGTGGCCATGAGAGAAACATTAAGACAGACACAAATTGTCCAGCGAGGGTAAAGAAATGTCGAAAATGTAAGAAAGAAGGGCATTTCGAAAAGTATCGCAAAACAAAGCATACAAGAAATTTTAATTCGAGACGTGGACACGCAACTGTTAGAAATGTTGAAATCAAGAACAACGACCAAGAACCATATGTTTTCACGGTAAACAGCGAAACGACCGATAACGTTGATTTCGCTATAAAAGTGGGAGGAGTTATTATGCCAATCATTATAGATTCAGGAGCGTCGGTCAATGTAATTGATAGGAGCATTTTGGTATTCTCGGAGTAATCTAAAATTAAGTGAGAGTCAAGGCTAAGTGATAAAGAAGATTTATGCATATGGGAATACACAACCGTAAAATGTTGCAGGAAGTTTTATCACTAGTGTGGCTGTTGGAGATAAAAATGTGGATGCAGAATTCTTTGTTGTCGAAGCAAAATGTCAAGCGTTGTTAGGGAAAACAACTACAGTATCGTTGGGAATATTGAAAATTCAAAATCCGTCAGAAAGCGTAAATTCAGTAAATGATGATAGGAAAGCGATTAGTCAACAGAAATTTCAAAAATGCTTCGAAGGCGTAGGAAAGTTAAAGATTTTTCAACTAAATATTCCAATTGATGAATCCGTGAAACCTGTCATTCAGCCGATTCGAATAGTACCGTTTCATTTGCGTGAAACACTGGATAAAAAACTTAAAGAGTTACAAGGATTCGACATTATTGAGAGAGTTGAAGGACTGAGTACATGGGTATCGGCCGTCGTAGTTATACCTAAGAAGAATTCCGAAACTCGTCTGTATATTGATATGTGCATGGCAAACGAGGCCGTAGTCCGAGAACGGTATCCAAAACCTAATGTCGAGGAAATATTACAAGACCTCAATCAAAGCAGGATGTATAATAAACTGGATATTAAGTGGGCATTTCATTAAATCGAGTTGTCACAAGAGTTTAGGGACATTACCGCATTTATGACACACCAAGGACTATTTAGATACAAACGTTTAATGTTCGGCATAAGTTGTGCTCCCGAGATGTACAAAAAGATTATTCATCAAGCTTAAGGAGGACTGCCAGGCATTAACAGTATTTACGATGATATTATAGTACATTGAAAATCCGAAGAAAATCGTAATTTGGAGCAGCTATTGTGTCGTTTGCTAAGCACATGAGGAAAAATGAAAAACACGAATACAAAACTTTACCATAGCACAATGACGGAATGTACAAGTACCGAGCCACGTCATATGGATATCACCAACACTAGACTAAACAGTAAAAGTAATATTCAAAAAGACAAATAAAAGAATACTATAAAACGTTATGAAGATGATAAACAAGGTCAAAATCCAGAATCTATACTTCAAGTCCATGTCCTGAGACTCAGTCATTTACAGATCATACAGATTATGTTACTAATCCTCGGTCACTCCCTCTATCCAACAAGGCAGTAGTCTGCAGACAACGGCAACGTCTAACACTAAAAGAAATGTTACACTAATGTCAAGACATCTCCGTTATGCCTACTTTAGAAGAAACAATCGAAGGTGCAATCACAATTTTGACAAAATCTCTACCTGTGGACCTTTCATTCGGGAAGACCGTAACATAACACACATTGGTTCCAACGTATCAAGAAAGATCAAAAAACGTTTTGGTAAAGCTTTTGAAAAAAGAAGATTCACCAAACTTCTTTTGAACAGGAGAAAGAAAATTGCTTCATGACGACATCACAAGAAAGCAAAGACACTTAAGAAACATGACAACAAATCAGGATATCTAGCTTCAGTTAATCTGAGAATTTATGGGTAAGTCACTAGCTGATATCAATTGTTGTAACCCATGTTCTTCTGAAAAGAATTTCTGGTAAGATAATATATAGTATGATCATAAATCACTACCAGAAGGTGTTTATTGATTAATCTCTAAATATCAATGTCTTGGGTCAAGATAAAAAAAAAAAAATGTCTTGGGTCAAATTGAAAACAGAAATATCTCCCGTGTCCAATTGTAAAGGTTGTGTCCACTCTGTAAGTCGAGAACTTTACTTGGTTCACAAACCACTACTGTCAAAAGGGATATCAAAATGATTCTTAATTTTTTAAAGTAAAAGTGAATGATTGAGTTAAAATATAAGACCCCATTTTATTGTAAAGCTTTTGATTGATATATTACTAGAGAACAGTTTGATTGATTGACTGATTGTTGATTGCTTAACGTCCAGTGGCAAATATTTCATGCATGTTCAGGACGAGAACACGTTAACAATAAATACAATAGGTAGGTCTTGTAATAGAGTCCATCCGGGATGAAGGTCGGGAAAATTTGGACTGCCACTCGAAAATAAGGGTATATTTGATAGGGACAGAAATTTTGCCTTGCAACAGGCCACCTACGGACTCAAAAGAGTTGTTGCAAGGGTTTTTAACGTGCAGAAAGCGTGGCACTCTATTCATACGAGCCATCGGATTTAACGGGACGTGGCTGCAAACTTGTACATCCCGCACAGCTAAAAGGACGCCCCACTTTGGCAAGCGTTTTACTGCCGGTAGGAAGAAGACCAAGTGACCATACTTCTATTCCTCAGTCACCCTTGGGGGTAAGAGAACAGTCTGAAGTTCAGTGATGATCAGCATAGCAAGATCATGATTCCCGTCATAGCATTTGTGATTTTTGATAGGTTATCAAAGATTTGGAGTAATCTAAAAAGGAAAACAAGTTGCAGTATCATATTACAAGAGAATCCAGGGAAAACTCTTCTTTGTATTCTAAAGAAAAAGAAGAAGTTCACCATTGGTCTTCCTCCGACCGGCAGTAGAACTCGTGCCAAAGTGGGTCGTCCGTTTGGCTGTGCGGGATGTATAAATTTGCAGCCACGTCCGGTCAGAATGAGGACGTTAAATCCAATGCCTCGTGTAAAGAGACTGCCACGCTCTTTGCACGTTAAGAACCCTTGTAACAACTCTTTGAGGGGTCCGTAGGTGACCTGTTGCAAGGCTAAATTTCTATCCCTATCCAATAAACCTCATTTCCCGTGGTAGTCTAAATTTCTCCAACCTTAATCCCTTAATCTATTACAGAACCTACCTATTGTATTTATTGTGAACTTGTTCTCGTCCTGAATATGCATGAAATATTTGCCAATGGACGTTAAGCAACCAACAATCAATCAATCAATCACTCTGAAGAAATTGAAAGATATTGCAACATATCGGCAGTATTTGTCTAGCTGTATGAAATAATAAGCAGGTACGTAACATTGTGGTTATAATCACAAGTATGTTTACATTATCTTGATGAGGGTAGATTGATATCGTAAAATATAAGACTGGTATCTAGAATACAAAGTTTGAAGACAGATCAACCTTTTCCATTCCTTCTTCAACAGAGAAATCTCAGTTTTAATGAATATAAAAGATCTTATATTTGGTACAAGGATTTTTAATGTTGAGGTGTACCGTAAAAGCATGGAAAGATCTTTCGTGAACACAATTGAACTTCTATACACATAATACAAACTTGTCTACTCACGACATTTGATTTTAACAAAATTATAAGTTTTAATTATAAATCATATATAGGAAACTATATTCGACTTGCAGGTGTTTGATAGGCTGCAGACAGTTGGAGTGTGCCTAAGCTACGGAAGAAGTTTACAATATAGTTGATAGAGGCTATTTCAATGATAAGGTAGTGAAGCTAGTGAAGAACAACATTCGTTTTAGGATAATTAGAGACAACATTAATTGGACTATTGGTGTTCATGACCAACGAATCATTGATACACAGAAAATGATGCATGCCTTTGGTTCAGTAGTTATAGTTCACAACCTGTCCTTTACATGTTAGCGCGATCCCAATCCTCCTCTTACCTGGTACAGTAGTTTAACAGTAAATATATTGATTGTTGGTTGTTTAACGTCCAGTGGCAAATATTTCATGCATGTTCAGAACGAGAACAAATTAACAATAAACACAATAGGTAGGTCCGTTAATAGTTGTCAACTGGATTGCAGGTCGGGAAAATGAGGGTATATTGGATAGGGACAGAAATTTAGCCTTGCAAAAGGCCACTTACGGACCCCTCACAGAGTTGTTGCAAGGGTTCTTAACGTGCAGAGAGCGTGACACTCTCTCTACACGAGGCAACGGATTTAACGTCCCCATTCTGACAGGACGGGGCTGCAAACTTGATACATCCCGCACAGCCAAACGGAGGCCCCACTTTGGCAAGGGTTTTACTGATGGTCGGAAGAAGACCTGTAGTGACCATATTTCTATTCCCCAGTCACCCTTGGGGATGAACAGTAAATATAAGAACGAACCATAAAAATCATTGGAAAAAGGCTTAACTCAAAACAGATAGATACAAGTAGAATTACATCTGAATGAAACACAGACAGGACATGGCTGGGTACTTGAAATATAACTAACACAAAGAAATGTGTTTAATCATTAGATTGTTTTCTTCTTCTCTTAGTAAATTCCTCCCTTCTCGGAGCAGCCGTGTCACACAGAGACAGAACTCGCACCACTCAAAAAAAAAAACTACAAAATCGCACCACTGAAGAAATGTATTTAATTATCAAAGAGCACTGAGAAATGTTTTAATCATCAGTGTTCCAGGTTGTCTTCTTCTCTGGGTTAATTCCTCCGTTCTTGGAGCACCTGTGTAACACAGAGACAGAAGCTACTAATTGGACATTTAAACTCCTATGGAAGAAGAACTTACAAGGGCTAATCAAAACAATCAACATAATGCATCAGTGCATAAAAACACGAACCCAAGCTGTGTATCACCATACATATTTCAAGAAGTCTTCAACCAGCGCTCAAAAAAAAAAGAAGAAAAATATAACAAACTCGAAGAAATGTGTTTTATTAAGATTGTTTTCTTCTTATCTTAGTAAACTCCTCCTTTCTCGGAGCACCCGTGTCGCACAGAGACAAAACGCATCACTCGAAAAAAAAAAACCACAAACTCGCTTCACTGAAGAAATGTTTTAAATCATCAGAGAGTTCTAAATGGTCTTCTCTTAGTTATTTCTTCCGTTTTTGGAGCACACCTACAACACAGAGACAGAACTTGACTCGCACCTTTCAAAAAAAAAGAAATACTACAAACTAGTACCTCTGAGAAATGTTTTAATCATCAGTGTTCTAGGTTGTCTTCTATGAGCACCTGTGTAACACCGAGACAGAAGTTACTAATTGGACATTCAAACTCCAATTGAAGAAGAACAGAAAAAGTAATCAAACTTATCAACATATGCATCAGTGCATAAAAAACAGTTCGAGAAACACGAACCAAGCTGTGAATTACCATAACCAGTTCAAGTAGTCGTCAACCCGCACTCGCGCGAGTTTTTTCTAGTTTCAATATTAAAGTTGACGGACGAAGCAATATGTCAGCATCATCATTTTTTTTTAACTGTGTTTCCAAATTATTTTCTGGAGATCCAGAACTGCCAAGAAGATGTTTGAATATTACTCGTTTACTTATGAAATTACGTGAAAATCGATTTAACTTTTTATTATATAATGCAGCTGGTACTAATTTTTTTAACATAAACATCTCATCACTTATGTGAATTCCTCAAAATCATCACTAAATTTTATTCCAGGTTATATTGTATGTGCACTGTCAAATGACAAAATAGTGTGTCTATTGATAGCTCTTGGATTAAAATGTCAATTTTTTACGGAACCTCACTTGAAAAAATCAGGCGATGAAGTTAAAAGTGCATGATTGTGCCTGTCCTGTAATTCAGTGGTTGTCGTTTGTTGCTGCGATTCATATTTGTTTTTCGTTCATTTTTTTTTGTACATCAATTAGGCCGTTAGTTTTCTCGTTTGATCGATTGATTGATTGGCGTTTGCTTTACGCCGCATGAGCGTTTGAATTGTGCGAATTGTTTAACATTTGCTCATTGTTGAATGCCGTACGGTGACCTATAGCTGTTAATGTCTGTGTTATTTGGTCTCTTGTGAAGAGTTGTCTCATTGGCAATCATACCACATCTTCTTTTTTATAGTTACGGATGGGTAGTATTTCCAACAGAATTATTGAATTTTTAACTATTTGTATTGACAATCCACAACTTTTTTTTGAAATCGGACTTGAATTTAACCTTTAAATTTAAAATTGTAATTAGTTTTATCTAACAGTTGCCTTTTATTAAGTTTAAAGTATGAGAAATTTTACAAGTAATATTGCTCTTCAGGGGGGATGTAGTGACCAGGCAATTTTAGAGAGTAAAATGAGTATTTCCCCAGCTAGGAATTACAGAGTCCTGAGGTGGGACAGGCACATACAGAATGGGGGGTTAAATTAATTTGAAGGCGCAAACCCTCCCTATCCTGGGACAGTGGTGTAACAGTACAAGATAAGAACAAACTATTGGGCCATTTTCAAGATACCCTCATCATTAGTATATCAGTTTGACTTTTATCACTTTGTCAATTTGACTTGTCATTCATTAAAAAAAAAAAAATACAGGTAAATTGCTTTAATAACATATATATACAAATCAGTACATTATAAAAGCAAAAAACTATTGAGTTATTTGGATCATCTAAATCATTTTGAAGATTATTGTTTTCATTGGTTATTTTGTTCATGTCATTTCCATGTAAATTTCTCTCTCCTACGTTGTCAGATTCATCAGTGATTGCACTATGTTCCTTATCTTTATAATATTATGCCTGTATTTGCCAACAATTTTATCATCGTTATCAATAAAAGTGATGGTCCTTAGTTTTGGAATGTCACTAATAATGTATGATATAACCATTCAGCCATTCCCAATGTTTTATTCGTTTTCATATTTTTAACCAAAACCATATCTCCCGTTTTGTTCATTGTGCTTATTGTGGCTGATAATATAAGACATCTAAGGGAGGTTACGTTATACAAATGGACAGAGATAGGTGAAAAACTGTCAACAAGCTTCCAAATATATGGGAGAAGGGTCAGAGAGAAAACAAGTTTGCTTATTACTCAATTTAAAAACGATAGTCGTGAACACTTGAAAAAGTAAGTGATTTTCCAGGCGGAGGAGGGGTTTATTTACATTTTGTATAGTGTTGAAAATTCATTTTCATGTAGGATAAATAAATATTTTTGCCACGAAAAACTACCCTCAACAAATACTAACAGAACGTAGAAAACTTTAAATTCATCCAACATACGCAGGGAATTAAAACTCAATAAGCAGGAGATAATATGCATTGTACTCGGCCCGAATAATCATGAAAACTGCACATCGACCTTACAGCAACATGCACGTTGCGATATCTATATTAGTAAAAGAAGAGACCGATTTCATTGAGCCGCAACTACTCTGAAACCATACAAAGTCGGAAATATTTGTGATATGACGTATAAATGTAGTGTTTTGTACTTCCTAAATTTGTCTTTGAAACAATCTTTTTCCAACGAAAACGCCATTTTGTTTAGAAAATATCCGTTATAGATCAGTGTCTTATACGGTTTCGCGCATGCTCAGTCGACGTACGCCAAATTCTAAGGCAGTTTTTATTTTAAACAATCATATTAATAAGGTGAAATCTGTTCAGATAGATATTTTTTAAACACTTTCTACAACATTTGAAATTAAGCAATCAACACATACAAGAAGGGAGTCATAGTATACTTGATAGTTTTGATTTTCTAAAAGACGATTAAGGTAGTATCTAACACTACAGGGAGATAACTCTTTTCTAACGGACAACATAAATTGATTCAGTGAAGTGTTTTAAATATATGATGCAATGTAAAGCGCTTAATCGACATAGATCTAATGTTGACAAAAGACGCCGGCGAATTAATCAGCTGTTTATATGATTGAAGATTAATATCAGAAATATCAGACACCTACATAATGGACAGAGAAAGGACCAAGTGTGGCTTTTTTAAAAGAAACAAATCTAAAAAATCTAAAAGGCATACATTTTTCAAAAAGTTGAATAATGACCGTAAAAACACCTCCTTCCAAAACCCTAATTTACAAGACCACAACCAGTACACACATTATTTAACTGACATTGGTTGTGAAGTAACAATAGATGAAGAAATTATTGATGTTAACAAAAGCAATGCTTGGATGGAAGGCAGAAGAGTGGTAGAACTCGATGTTATGGCAAAGGAAATGTATTGCTGCCGTTGTAACTTGCCATTACATTTATACAATACAGTTGGTGAGAGGTAAACACAATAATTGGGAAATGCAAGATAATTACATTGTTATATTGAAATAAAATGTATGACTTACCAATACATAAAGCCTTGGATGATTAAGTCACATCTTCATCTTTTGCTGATTAGTCATTATCAACTATTTCACCTCATGGCAGTTGTAATTTTATATATTAAACAATGCACAAGAGCTAAAACAATTGAGTTTAATACTGCTGAGAATGCTGATTTTCCTCCAGGAAAATACATATCTTGATGATCAATTATTACATTCAGAATTCATGGACAATGTCTTAAAGTTGTATGGTGATGCTGCTGCATATATATATTTTGGTAAACATATTTAAATGCTAGTCTTTGATTGTCACAGTAAGAATACTACTTAGAATTATGAAATAAACATTAACATATGTGTATAACTTTACGAAATTATCTATTTTAATCGTTCATCTTGATTTATTGATTGGATTGTTTTTTTTGCTTCACATCCAGTTGCAAATTTTTCATGCACATTCAGGATGACCAAACACCTGAACAACTACAATGGTCATATAAGGTATTTGTTGCCAGAGCCCTGTTTGTTATCAGCACTAAGTCATTGTTTAGTGCTAATATCCGCCTCCTACGACGGGGACGAAGGGTTGGACTTCAGGAGGCATATTTTTTTAATTAATGTACATGTTATGCTTAAAATCAAAATTATAACTGACCTTCCTTTACTGTTCATATTTATGGCTCTGTTGGTTCTACATGTTGTTTTTTCTGACCCCTTTCAGTCATATGGAATGACTATTTTCAGTGCCTCGTGATAACTGTAATATGTGGGAATAATGGCAACCTGTGGATCAAGATATCCTTTTACATACACATGATCAATAAGAGTTCCACCTTCTGTTGTTGGACTACTTACAAGCTGTCTGAAGCCTTTTGATGACATGAAATTAAATACTGTACAACCACCTTTCAAAATATCTTGATTAAAATCACCAATTATAACAATTTTTTCCGATAAGTCTTCCAATTTACAGATTAATATCTCCATGTTCTCCAAAAATTTTCCTAGATTATACCTCTGAGTTCTGTAAACAGTAGCAACAAAAATATTTTTACTTGTTATCTTGAAAACTATGCATTGTAAGTTTGAGGTCAAGTTGCATATTTCAGTTTCTGAAGAAAGTTTGTAAAAAACACCTACACCACCATGCTGCATTTCTTTTAAAGACGAATAATAAGAATTGTCATCTTCGAAAGCTAGAGATCTGGGCAAATGAAAACCATCATATCCCATCATTTCAAAGCAAATGAATTCTTGATTAGCCCAGGTTTCAGTTATTCAAATATAATCAGCACTTCTGAAGTCTGGATTTTGTTTCATATCTTCTGCATGAGTCTGTAAACCTTGAATATTGTGATACATTATCTGGAAAGAGTTTGTATGTTCCTCTGCCTTATCCTCAATTTCAAGCAAAAATCAGTCATTTCTGAAACACCCTTTACAATATCAGGATCACAGAAGATTTTCTTGTCAATTTTTTCAGCTTCTATACTTTTAATGTGTAGACCCGATTTTGAGGTAATTCTGCTAAGGGCTACATATGCTTGACCATATGTGAAACATTTATTCAAATCAACAACACATTCTTCAACTGTTAATCCTTGAACTTTGTGAATTGTGCAAGCCCAGGTTAACTTCAATGGAAACTGTTTTCGTAAACAATTGCGTAAAGGAATGTCTTCACTTGAAGGTTTCAAACCAACACAGCGTTTTCCATTAATGATTTTTTGTACCTTTGCATTTCTTCCTACTCTTTCATTGTCAAAGTGAACATATATGGTACTTGGGAGGGAATTAGGTGAGTAGTTTTTGATAGATATAACTGTTCCCATAACACCATTTACTAAACCATCTGCTGTGTCCTCATTCTTGATAAGCATTACTCTTGCTCCCTCGGCTAGAAGAATAGATATTGGAAGACTAGCATCAGACTTAGAACAATGGATTTTTTTCAGAGTCAATTTCCCTGAAGTTTTGTCTTTTTGAAAGTCTTGTGCTTCAATTAGTTTTGAGTCTGTACATATCTTCATTATCATCTCTTTGTTAAAGTTATCAACCTCTGCATTTGTAGAATATATGTGCAAGGCTTCATAGGGGCCATCACCAAAGCAGTGTTTTAATGTTTCTTTATCAGAAGATGACAAACTTTCATTTTTCTGCTTAACACGCAATCTATTCAGTAGTTCTGCAAACATTTCATCCTCACGTTGGCGCATTATTTCATCCAACTCAGCAATTTCAAACAAGCCATTCCATAGCTGATTTGAAGGGTTTGCAGGATCGTCTACATACAATTTGTCTACCCTTTTTGTTCTAACAGGTGGTAACTGATAAAAATCGCCAACAGCAATTACTGAAACACCTCCAAATAAACAATTGTCTGGTCTTTTTTTGACTTGTCTTAGTCGCTCATGAACGAAAAACAACAATTTCTTATTCACCATTGAAATTTCATCAATAATCAAGATTTGCAAATTTTCTAACTTTGTTCTGAGTGAATTAATTTTGTCTTCACTTAGAATTGCATGATCAGGTGAAAGTGATTTGAAAATTCCAAGAGCACTATGAATTGTCAATCCATGGATATTAAATGCAGCCGTTCCAGTTGGAGCAGTTAACAGAACTGTAAGATCATCTGGATTATTTGTAGTTTGTGCTAGTATTCGAGTTGCTTCATATTGAATACATTTGATTAAGTGACTTTTACCCGTTCCTGCTCCTCCAGTGATAAATACATGTAAAGGCTCTGGTTTTCTTCCATTTGATTTTCTGAATGCACCAATCTCTTACTTTATAAAGAATTCTTCTCTGTTTCACATTCAAACTTCTTAGCCTCGGAATAATTTCGTTTTTTGTGAGAGAAACAGACAAATCTGGTATTGATAAATCCTCCTCAATCACACTTGTTACTTTACCTTCATCTATACATTCTCTTCTGTTCACTTCTGCTTCTGGACTGACACCAAGCATCTTCCTTTGGATCTTTTTCGTGAAATTGCTTTTCTGCTTCCTCTAAATCATGATGTTACCCCAAGGGTGACTGGGGAATAGAAGTATGGTCACCATTGGTCTTCCTCCGACCGGCAGTAAAACCCGTGCTAAAGTGGGGCGTCCGTTTGGCTGTGCGGGATGTACAAATTTGCAGCCACGTCCGGTCAGAATGGGGACGTTAAATCCGATGCCTCGTGTAAAGAGAGTGCCACGCTCTTTGCACGTTAAGAACCCTTGCAACAACTCTTTGAGGGGTCCGTAGGTGACCTGTTGCAAGGCGAAATTTCTGTCCCTATCCAATATACCCTCATTTCCCGTGGCAGTCTAAATTTCTCCGACCTTAATCCCTTAATCTATTACAGAACCTACCTATTGTATTTATTGTGAACTTGTTCTCGTCCTGAATATGCATGAAATATTTGCCACTGGACGTTAAGCAACCAACAATCAATCAATCAATCAATCTAAATCATGACCATTTTTCACAAAATCTGACATGTTTTTGATAACAATTTCTTTCACAGGACCTAATGATTGATTGATTGTTGGTTGCTTAACGTCCACAGGACCTAATGTGTTATCCCCTTGAAACTTAACACTACCACAGGTGAAGAAATTCTCATATGTTTGAAACAGTGGTGGTTTTAACTGTTCATCATATCTGTATGGTAAATAAAGTTGCAAAATGCTTTGATAGTATTTTTCTGGGGAATTTTCCTGAGAGAAACGTGGATATTTTATAACTGCAGGTGAAGTTCTTGTGCGCTTTCTAATGTATCCAAGTGAGCCATCAAGTTTGAAGGTTGTTTCTTTATTTATTTTCTGTGGTAATTGTGATTCTAGTATAAAACTGTATTCAGAACAGAAACTTGCAAGACACATTTTAATAAAGATATCAATGTGTGGTCTACCTTTATATCTATCAACAATATTGTTCATCCACGTACTATTTTCATCTTCATCTTCATCTTCACTGTCACTATTATGCCTTTTTCTTTTTGAAGACTTACAACTTTGTTGTTTCTCTAGGTCTTTCAAAGGAATGCTCAATCTACATGGATTTTCACCAACAGGTATAAATTCTACTTTCCTAGAACACTCTCTTAATCTCAATCCAGTTACTCTAAACACTGCTTCCTGTGCACTTATCTCTCTATGGTGTAAGTATGAAGTTCCAATTTTTTTCATAGTCTGTTGAGCATTTAAATTGCCTTCTTCAGCTTCATTTTTAGTCTGTTGGAGGAGTAATCCTAGCTCTCGCTCAGCTTTACTTATGTAACTTATAATATATACAACACAGGAAAATGCATCCAAAATATATTGTATATCCATGTTTGCATCCAAATCCCTCAAAAGATGTGGGTTATACTGATTGGTGTATATTTCATTTGGCTGACGTTTAAGAACTACTGTATTTCGATTGGTGATAAAAAAATTATATTTTTCGAAGCTTTCTTGAGTTAGTCCTGCCTTCTTAAAAATTTCAGATACATCTAAGTTTTCATCTTCATGCTTTTTTATAAAATCCCATAAGTCTGACAATATTTCCTTTGCTAATTCTTCCTCTTCCTCTGAATCTTTATCTGGATCACTTGGTTCTGATATAAATGTTTTAGTTGAGGGAGGTCTTGGGAAATTAAAACGACATACTGTTCTTTTTTTCTTACAAGATTTTGAATGCTTTTTGCTGTGTTGGTGTACTGCCATAACAATGTCATGCAACTCTTTGTCTTCCTTTTCATCTGGTATCGCACATGTTATGTACTTGTCAATAAAGGTAATAACGTCATCATTATCATCTTCGCCAAATTTTGGAGCATTTTCTACCCAAAACAAACAATGTGTGTGTGGAGAACCTCTTTGTTGAAATTCAACTCGGTAAAAATAGTCGATTATTTTCCCTATTGGTTCAGCTTCTGACATGATAACATTCTTCAGAAATGTATGAAATCTATGATCAAACATTCTTGCTGCTGTAACAGGATTGCTACAAAGAACTTTACATTTTTCATCCCATGTCATATTTTCACTATTTCTCATGTCACCCTGCTGTTTTAAAATTGTGTTTACAATTTCTGACCATCTGAAGTCTGCAGAAGAAAAAGAACAGAAGAATGTTGGGACACCTAACTGTCTTATCATTGCAAATATATCTTTTTGTGAACTTTGCCAATAGGGAGGAGTTCCACGAATAGGTTTTAAATATTTTATAGCTTCATCTTTTTTAAATAATTCTTTTAAGATTTCCTTGTTGCAAAGCATTTCTCTAGTAACTTTCTTTCCTTCTTTCGAAAAGGGACATTGTTTTCTAATAGATATCTGGACGTTTGAAATCACGCTATTGAGCTCTGTTAAATATTGACTGAAAAATATGTAGTTAGTATCTCTAGCAAATCTATTTTCAACACTCATCAATCGAAGATTAAAGTACCTTCCAATGGTAAGTTTTTCATCACGGTCTTCATCTGAAGTATTTTTACCTGATGGAAGGTGTACAGGAAAGGTTTTAGCTTCAATACCTGGTTCTTTTAGAACACTAAGAGGATTGTTATTTTCTGCTGGAGCTAAATTTAATACTTGATCAAAGCATAAATCTAAAGCCTCTTGTCCTATGTCAGCAGGTTGTAAACAAGTATCTAACTGAACACCACGTAACTTATCATCAATGTAGCTATACTGTTCGCTTTCTTCTTCTCTTTCATTGCCTACTTTTGAAGACTTTGACATGTTTTCAGACGCATCATTCTGTATTTCTTCATTCCTCACCGACTCAGTAGAATCAGAATCAGATTCAGATTCATCATTCACTTCTTCATCATCATTTACCTCAGGAATAGGGTTTATCCATTCGTCATTGATAGCGACATCATTATACCATACGTTTGTATCCTTTAAATACACAAGTGCTTGCTCCAAATGGTTTGGTCTAACAAATTGGTATTTGTCATAGCCTTTGTAGTTGAGCTTTCTCTTCAGTTTAACCTTAAGTAAAAGACTTTCATCTTCTGATCGTGGTAGTATGGTAGTAACTTTTTTCAAATCAGATGGCACACAAACTACAGGTCCATGAACCCCTTTTTGTCCTCCTTTTGGTAAAGCCATTATCTTCATGAATGGAATGTTCAGGGCTATAAGTTGTTGCTCTATTGAATTTAGCTGTTTTAATTCTAAAGGAACATCTTCAAGCATTAAACCATTTGAAAACGAATCTGCAGGTATTTTACCTTTCATCATTTTACGATGACAAGTATAACAAATCCATAGACTTGTTCTGCATGTTCCTTCAAATGCACAATGTGTATTGCAGTCATCTGTACATTTGTGTTTATATTTCTCTGTTGTGCATGAATCATATATAGATTTATCATAGGACCCATTTTTACAGATAAGAACCTGTTTCTCAAAGAACAGCTTCAAGCAACAGGAACAAACACATTCTGGACCTTTCTCAACTGCATCTTTAAATTTTCTGATAACTTCAGTTATTTGTTTGTTTTCCTCTTTTAAATTTTCACGACGTGTTTCTGTTTGTTGTTTAACCTTACATCTATGTGAATCATCATCTGCATACTTCTGTATACTTGCTTGTTTCACATGTTCTTTGTGCTTTTCATCTTCCTTATACTTTTGTACACTTGCTTGTTTCACATGTTCTTTGTGCTTTTCATCTTCCTTATACTTTTGCACACTTACTTGTTTCACATGTTCCTTGTGCTTTTCATCTTCCTTATACTTTTGTACACTAGCTAGTTTCACAAGTTTCTTGTACTTTTCATCTTCCTTATACTTTTGTACACTTGCTTGTTTCACAAGTTTCTTGTGCTTTTCATCTTCCTTATACTTTTGTACACTTGCTTGTTTCACAAGTTTCTTGTGCTTTTCATCTTCCTTATACTTTTGTACACTAGCTAGTTTCACAAGTTTCTTGTGCTTTTCATCTTCCTTATACTTTTGTACACTTGCTTGTTTCACAAGTTTCTTGTGCTTTTCATCTTCCTTATACTTTTGTAGACTTGCTTGTTTCACAAGTTTCTTGTGCTTTTCATCTTCCTTATACTTTTGTACACTTGCTTGTTTCACAAGTTTCTTGTGCTTTTCATCTTCCTTATACTTTTGTACACTTGCTTGTTTGACATGTTTCTTGTGTTGTTCATCTTCTTCATACTTATATATAATAGCTCGTTTTAATTTTTCTCTGTACTTGTCATTTTCTTGATATTTCCGAATACCAGATTGTATTAAGTTATCTCTGTAATCTTTGTTTTCTTGGTATTTCTGAATTCCAGATTGTATTAATTTATCTCTGTAATCTTTGTCTTCCTGATATTTCTCTTTTCCAGATCGTATTAAGAAATCTCTGTAATCCTCATCTGTTTTATATTTCTGAGTTCCAGATTCTTTTAAAGCATCTCTGTAATCCTTGTCCTCTCGATATTTCTTAATACCTGCTTGTATTAAATTATCTCTGTATGTCTGATCTTCTTCATACTTCTTAATTTTTTTCAAACGTGTTCCTTCATTTTCCCAATATTTTCTTTTCAGCGTGGAAGTCTTTCTTGCTTTAAACTCCTCATCTTTCCTGTACCTCATCCTTTCTTTTCTAGCTTTTGATAAGACTTTTGATTCATCATCCGGATAGTTATCAGAATCATTTATTTTCAATGTTGGCACCTCATATTTCCTATCAAATTCATACTTTTTCCTTCCAACTGGACAAGATTGCATTCTGTTTTGATACCTTGACTTTTGAGTTACAGCTGTGACAACTTCGTAGTGATTGATGGCAGTCATATGTTGAAGATAAATAGCCTGAACATTAATTTTGTTTTTGCTACATAATTGAGATGAAGAATATCTAATCCATGAATCATTGTAATAAGTGTAAATGTCAGTTTTAAGCAGGTCTGCACATGCTATAATCTCCAACTCAGTTCCCCATACATTATTCTGGAGAGTCTGTATGTGCTCTATGACAGTTTTAAATCTTGGCTGTAAAAAAGATTTAAACATTTCTGCATTTCTTATCAAATGATCAATTATAGCTTTTCTTATATTTCCAAAAAACTCTTGTCTATTTGAAAGTGCATATGAAATAGCTCGAAACAAACAATTTCCATCACCTGTGATAGATTTTGTAGCAGATGGGAGGCCCATATCAAAAACATTATTGGTGATTTGCTTGTGTATATGCTTGGTTGGTATCTTTACAATGAGACAAAGCTTTTTCTTTGCAACAGTGTTGATTGGTTTAAAATCATAAAAAAAGTCAGTTGCAGACACAATTTCAACATCAGATTCATTCTTGTTGATATCATCAATAAAAGGCACATCAACATTACTTTCAGAGCTATAGCTGTCAAACGTTAGGTTTATTTTTTCTTGAAGGTCTGGACTTTTCTCATTTTCTACTTCGACAATTTCAGGCAGCTCATAGTCACTGGTGTTTATTGGTGCATGGTTTTCAATATCGTTATAGTCAGTGTTGTTCATTTGTTCGTGGTTTTCAGGAACTTTATGGTCATTGTTGTACATAACAGGTTCTCCAACTATAAAGATGCTTACTCCTGTAACCTCAAACCACTGATTTTGACTGGCTCCTGATACCATGTTGCAACAGTATTGATAAAGATGATCTAGACTGCTCAATTTCAAAAGTAAACTTTTGCCATTACTGTGCTTTAAACCAAACTCGTTTCTTGCATGTGAATCAAACAAAAATAAATCTTGACCATGTTTCAAGGCTAAAAATGAAGTATCATATGCACATATAAAGCAAGCATCATAATCTACAAGTGATTCCTGTAAAGCTTGGTCTAATGTCAAAAAATTACCAAATTCACTAAAATCAATGGTTTCAGATGTATCTATTACAGCAGATATCGACTCTTTTAGTGACAATTGCATCAATTTTCCTGAAATATCTAATATTGTTGGTAGGTCGGATATTAATAAGTGATGATTATTACCACTAACACGACTATATAAATCATTTCCATAAATCAGAACTTTATCTAAATATTTCTGATCCCAATAGGTTAAATCTTTAAATTTACTAAAAGCAAGAGCTGAACAACAATTTGCCACACATTGCTTACCACTGTTAAAACCAAACCTTATATCTCCTTGGTGAAAACTACCTTGTACAGTTGTATTTCTATTACCTGATCTACTAACCTTTACACAATCCTTAACCACAGCTGTGTTGTTTTTTTTGTTACATTGTGATTTGGATGAAGTTTTGTTCTTTATTTTGTTTTGATATTGTTCCAATTGAACTAATTTACTCTCTGTTTCTGTATATGGACAATTTAGTGAATTGTGGTTTAGATCTAGTTGTTCAATCAGATGTTCATACTTCTTTTTAATAATCCTATTTTCATCCCTTTTTTCAATCTGATTTTGATCCAGTTTTTCTGTCTGATTTCGATCAAGTTTTTTAATCTGATTTTTATCCAGTTTTTCAAACAGCTTTTTATCCAGTTTTCCAATCTGCTTTTTATCCAGTTTTTTAATCCGATTTTTATCCAGTTTTTCAATCCTATTTTGATCCAGTTTTTTGACATGATTCTGGTCTAGTTTTTCAGTCTGATTTTGTATTTCACTTTTATTCTGATATAGATTATCATCATCTTTATTTCGCATGTATTGATAGTTTGTAGAGCTGACGCTCTGATCTAGTTTTTCATTTTCATTCTCATATAAATGTTCAATTCTATTCTCTAATATATTTTCTATTTCATTTTCTAATATATTCTCAATTTCATTTTCTAATATAATTTCGTCTTTTTCTACAGTATATTGACCTTGTATAGAGATAATGCTCTCATCTACATCTAAATTATGACAGTTTTGAGAGATGACACTCTGATCTAAATTATGACAGTTTTGAGAGATGACGCTCTGATCTAAATCATGACAGTTTTGAGAGATGACGCTCTGATCTAAATTATGACAGTTTTGAGAGATGATACTCTGATCTTAATCATGACAGTTTTGAGAGATGACGCTCTGATCTAAATCATGACAGTTTTGAGAGATGACGCTCTGATCTAAATCATGACAATTTTGAGAGATGACGCTCTGATCTATATCATGACAGTTTTGAGAAATGACGCTCTGATCTATATTTTGAAAGTTTAGAGAGGTATTGCTCTGAACTATATTGTGACTGTTTAGAGAGATGTTGCTCTGATCTTTACTATTTGATTGGTTGTTGCACTGACCATCGCTAAAATTATTGTTTTTTTCCTGTCTACTTTTTCTCATTCTTTCTTTATTTTCTTTCAACTTGGTACTTCTTGCCTTTTTACTTTTCTTTGGCATTATCTGAAAAAGAAAAAAAAATATATATATTATTTAATATCTTACATTTTAGTTTCTCAAATAATAGAAACAGCTACATGTTTGTATAGTATGCTAAGAATATACAAATTGCCCTGGGATAACAAATACCTTGTAATGATTCTATATATATGTAAAATAGAAACAACTTATTATTGATGATGCCAGAAAAGATCACATCGTAAAAATCCTATTCCAGTACTTTTTTACGCAGTCATAAACAAGACATATGCCACATATAAATTTCCAACCATAATGCATCTGTGTACAGGATATTTATGGATTATTCAAATTTTTTATCTTTATAAAAATGGGGATTGTATCCATGGGACGCAGATGATGCGCCCAGTTGCATATCATATAAAGTTATAAATGGACATAACTGAAGAACGGTAAAAGTGACGCTACTCAAATTTGTACTTGATCTGAGTTTTGTGGCAATAAGCATTGTGTATAAGTTAAGTGACATTTTGTTGAGGCAAATTAAAGTTAGGGAACGAAAATGAAAATTTCAGCAATATTTCCATTTGTAAAGGGGCATAACTCTAGATCAGAAAAAGTGACACCACCAAAATTCTAACTTAATCTGTGTTTTGTGGTAATACGCATAGTGTATAAGTTTAATAACATTTGGTTCAGACAAACTAAAGTAAGAACGGAAATAAAATTCAACATTTTTTTACATTAATAGGAGCATAACTCAACAGTTTCAGTGACACCACCAAAATTCGAGCTTGATCTGTATTTTGTGTTTACCGGTATTAGCATTGTGTACAAGTTTCATAACATTTGGTTCATGCAAACTGAAGTTAGAGAACTGAAACCAACCATTGAGCAATTTTTCCATTTGTAAAGTGACATAACTTTAGAATGGTTTAATTGACACCACCAAAATTCGAAATTAATCTGTTTTTTTGTGGTAATACGCATTGTGTATAAGTTTCATAACATTTGGTTCAGACAAACTAAAGTAAGAACGAAAATAAAATTCAACATTTTTTTCATTTGTAAAGGAGCATAACTCTTGAATGGTTTAATTGACACCACCAAAATTCGAACTTGATCTGTATTTTGTGTTTATAAGCATTGTGTATAAGTTTCATAACATTTGATTCAGGCAAACTGAAGTTAGAGAACAGAAACGGAAAATTCAGCAATTTTCCCATTTGTAAAGGGCACAACTCTAGAACGGTTAAAGTGACATCATTCAAGTTTGAATTTGATCTCTGTTTGGTAAAAATAAGCATTGTGTATAAGTTTCATAACATTTGGTTGAGGCAAACTTTAGTTAGAGAAAGGAAACCAACTTTGGGACGTACGGACAGACAAGGGTAAAACTTAATGCCCTTCCACATAGGCAAGAGCATTCAAATAATGATTAAGTGATGAAGTTGTCAAAAGATAAAGAGCCCCTATGGATTGCACTCATTGTCTAATGGATGGACAAAACAATTTTAACATTCAAATGTCACTAGAGAAGCGTGGAGCAGAAAGTCTGCTTAAATATAAAATGACAATAGCATTCATTAATCATGTTAACTACACTTTTCACAAGAAGCCAGATAATATTGCAATATTAAATAGGTCAATCCTGACTTTTTGAATTCGGGTGAAGTTTATCTATCTCATCACAGAAGACCTTACAATAAACTCATCATAGATACCAGGATTGAAATTTTATTTTTGTGCCAGAATTGTTTCATCAGTGACACTCGATAAAAAAAATGTTAAAAAGGCCAAATAAAGTACGAAGTTGAAGAGCAATGTATTATTATAATTTCATTTTTTCAAGGTAACAATGTTGTGTCTCAATACTGAAATGGCTCTTTCTTAAATAGTGGCAATGAAGTTAACAAAACACACACATTTTTTCTCACATAAAGATGTATCATTTCTTAAAAGTTCATTTGCTCTGGGGCAAGGGCACACATGTATGCCTTTGCTTCTTCCCATTTTTATTTACATCCATAATTAAGATCAAACAAAATAATATTATTAAGAATAAAATATTTAATACATCTACAATATATTCTTCTTGATTTTCTAATGATTCCTACCAAGTCTAATCTGTATATGTATCCAGGAATAAAACCGAAATTAATTCAAGGACTTCACTGAGACCTATCAATGAAAAAGTATTAAAATATAGCAAATAAATTAGCAAAATCAATCATGACAATGTATTGTTCTGAGCCTAAATATTAACTTCTGTGCATTTGTTAATAAAAAAAACTCTGAACTGAATGTTTGTTTGCCTTGCTCTATGCAGTTGTCAAGAATGATTACTCTTAAACCCTGTATACCTATTCAATCTAGTTAAGTAAGTTTAAATCAATTAGTTAAATCAATACTGAATTTTAAGAAATGTTGATTTATTAATGTTATGTATGTGTCTGTCCCAAGTTAGGAGGCTGTAAATCAGGGGTTGTCGTTTGTTGCTGTGTAACACATTTGTTTTTTGTTCATTATTTTGTACATAAAACAGAGTTTGTTTTTCTCGTTTGAGTTGTTTAACATTTGTCCTTTGGAGCCGTTTATAGCTGACTATGTGGTATAGGCTATGTTGATTTTTGAAGGCGGTATGGTGACCTATAGTTGTTAATTTCTGTGTCATATGGTCTCTTGTGGAGAGTTGTGTTATTGGCAATCACACCACATCTAATAATTTTTATATTAACCAATGTTTTGTCAAAATGAGCCTTTCATTTGTTTTCTAAATTTCTATTTTAACCATGTTTGAAGACTGATGGGGTGAGGTTTCCAACCTCAATTTTAAGAGATGATCATAAATTTATATTCAAAACCAAGTTTGGTTGTATGGTTGTTACATGATTTTAGTGATTTTTTTTCCTATTTAAATTTCCCTTCTACCTTCTGTCGTAAAACAAATATTTGTAACCATACAGGTTCATGAAATATATCCATTAAAAAAATCATTAAAACAAATAGTAAAAGAACCCTTTATCTGGCCTGAGAAGGCTGCTGCAAGTGTATATATGCAATGTCAACTACCAAAAAGAAGTTAAATATACTCGATATATATAAAAAAAAAAATGTTGAAAATTCCTCGATCAGTAAAATGCAAGGAAATGAAAAAATATTTTGAAAACTTTGATTCAGATATTGTCTCTTATAAACCTAAACAAGTTTCTGTCAAAACTTCATAAAAAAGAATACCTTTAAAATGTGTTTGATGAAGACTTACAAGATAACTTTACATTTGTCTGATTTTTTAACTTTCGGTGTTAAATGCGTTATATGTAGGTACCATTTCTGTTTTCATTGTTTAACCTGTTGGTCTCAAATGAGTTTGATTAAGAAACCTGTCATGTGCATATTGCAAGCATAACAGGATTTTTTTTTATCACAAATCTGTTTTATTCTGACTGAATTATCCTTACCCAGATATAAAGAATGCAGCCAACTGTGACCTTTAGCTGATTTCACTACTAATTCTCCAGTAATTATATTATGATCTGAAAATCAAAAAGGAAAGTTAATAGAACTGACAAATTCTTAACCCTAATATTTTCAGTATCAATATAAAATAGTAGTTACTGTAATTAGAACAAAAATGTCATAAAGCTTTAACATATTGTTATATATTTGAAAGTAAAGATTGGACAATGCTACACTAAATATTTCTTTACAAATTGGATTGTCAATTGATCTATAATTAACCCAGGATATTAAGAAAGACACTAATAAAAAGCAAAGGACAAGGTACGATAAGGGGCGTTTTTGGCCCCCTCTCCAAATAAGTTTATATTAATATCATTGATCGTCTTAGTATAGAAGCTTGAAAAAACAATGATTTTATTGTGTTCCGGTGAAAGGAAGGTTGCCTAGCAACGGTTTTCATTAAGTATCAAAATTATTAAATATTGATTGCTTTATCATGTTTATCAGTACAAATTTAAGCAATTCCAAATAATATTGTCTGTCTAAGAAGAACTTGAAGTCACAAATGAAAACGTCCCTTTGATTTCGTTTACCATATGCCTAAAAACAACCTAGCAACGGTTAAAAAATGGGTGTTTTCCCCTTCTGACGTATGAGTTTAGCAGTTGTTTAAAGATTTTTCTTTTCCATATGGTGTTTCATACAAATATACTATCATATACATATTTATTCTTAACAAATTTCGTATTGAGCATAGCAACACAAATGTTGCTTAGTAACAGCAAAAAAAAATGTTTGAATTAAAGACAACTACAAATCAATTAGTCATTTTATTGAACAAATTAAATTGAATGCAATGCAGATTGTCTGTTTGTGAACAACTTTTAGTTAGAAATGAAAAGTTAGTTCGATTGTAGTTCACTTAATGCTGATCAACAACTTAGCTACATAACAAGTGCATAGCAACCGTTCAATAATGGGTTCTTTATGTTATCTGAAGTATGAACTTAGTAATTTTGGAAGAATATACTTTCTCATATGGTGCTACACTATAATATAAACATCTAGATTATCATTAATCTTTTTTGACGAATTTCATATCAAGCATAGAAACCCACATGTTGCTTAGCAACAGCAAACATTCAAACATTTTTTTATAAATTTTAGACAACTACAAAACCTATGTTTCAATGTGAATGTCTTTTCATGAAAACAAGAATATAAAGAATTTACTAATTAGGGGTGGGTCTGAACAGTTTTTAAAGATATTTTACAGCTAATGAAATGAAAGAGACGTGGCTTGTACCACAAACAGACCTCGTCTGGAATAAAATGTCTAATCCAGGTTATTAAGAATTAATATGAATATGATGTAGGGGTGGGGATGTGAATGTGTCCCCTGGCTACAAAACTATGGTGAATTAGAAATGACTTATCTAGGCAATGGGTGGGGATATAAACCATTTTGGAGATAATTAACGATTCATTAGATAACAGGGATTTGACCTCAAGGAATAAATCCTTCGGTGCAGTAAAAAGAAATTGACATAGCCTGTAAGAATATAATATGGTTTTAGGGTTGGACGTATAAAACTCAATTATGTTACCTTGAAAGTCAAAGGTCAAGAACAAAACATCAATTATTTTGACCTTGAGATCAATGTTAAAGGTCATAATGATATTAGACTGATATGATATCATGATATCATGGTTATACACTTTATGCCAAATATCATAAGTCAATGTCAAAACATTAAATAAGTGTCAGCTCGGACAAGTGTGCAGGAGAATAAAATCCAGAAAAAGAAGAAGAAGAATACTTATGTTAAACATACTGTATCCATTCACTTCTTCTTGGAAGCCAGGGAAACATTATAAAGAAAAGTGAGAACTGAGTACTGAATAAACTGCTGTTTCTTTCACGATGAAATGAAAAATGGAACGATTTCGTTTTATCTGTAATTATGATGTGGATAATGGCGATGACGAAAAATGGTTTCTCTTTCCTGTCGTTGTCGAATGATTCGTGAAATATCATGTTAAATTCATAGTATGTGTTTATTTTGCATTTTGAATTTTTTGTTTTGTTTTTTGTGTTTTTATGGTTTGTTTATCAAAATGAATAATTATACTTGGACATGCAAGTTACTAATAAGAGTATATGATTGCAGAAGTCAATTCTTTGGGTGGATGTGTATGTTAAAGCGACGATTTATATAATAAGGATTCTTACTATATGCACCCTTCATTTAAGTCATAAATACAGAATAAATGAATTAAAACTATACAAATCTTGTCAAAACTGACTGCACATTTAATGATTTATCAAATCGCACAATTTTAAAAGTGGTAATAGAATGACATTTGATTATCTCAACTTTTTGTTATCAATAATTACATTACATGTATGTCTCATAAGAAGCCATACTTTTGATTGGATGACAACAATTGAGAGGCATTCCAAAATCATGTTATTTCCAAAAAAATGCAACTTTTATGACAGCACGTACTTTCCTTGAAAAACGTCAGAAGAATGCATAGGTAAACAAACGAAAAATTTGATAAAACTCATAATTTCATGGTTGTAGCATTAAAATGTAATAACGCTTTGAATGCCTCTTTTGTCACCTCCGCGCTTCATCCAAAATGTGCTTCGGTCATCGCTTTAACACTCCAATTACAAAAAGAAGTATTTGTCTACTAACTAAATGCGCATAAACATACAGCTAAGAATAAAATTGATGATATGTATAGTAATTTTTTCCAAGTTTGAAGTATAAAACATTTATAATCACATTTGTCTGTTGTAGTTAATTTACGAATATTAAATATTCATCTTTTAAAACACCATTCACATTTTGGTGCACAGTTTTGCTTGGTTAGTCATTTTCCCACCCAGTGTAAAACTCATGAGACAAACACCGCCTCGGTTGTCTCGTGGAAGTGTCTTCACCTCGAGTGCCGGATATCGTGGGTTCTGACCCCGGCCGGGTCAAACCAAAGACTTTAAAATTGGTATTTGCTGATTTTTCATTAATCACGTGGCATTAAGGGGTAAGAGCAAAGACTAGTTGGATCGGAGTCAGAATATATAGTGTCCAGGTAGGATGATATGCAGTAACACAATGTCCAGTAGTCAGCACTTCTGTGTTAACATGAATTATCATTGATATGGTCAAATTTATAAATTTTACTGTTTACAAGACTTTGAATTGTTTGAAAAACTACGGACTTTTTATTCAGGAATAGATAACCGTAGCTGTATTTGGCAAAACGTTTAGGAATTTTGAGCCTTTTATGGTCTTTTGACTTTTTTTATTCGACCATCACTGATGAGTATTTTGTACACGAAACACGCTCCAGTTTTGCCTTAGTGATTCCCTATATAATCAACCAAATTTTTCCCACAAAAGGGGGGCTCCCCCCCCCCCCCCCCTGGATCCGCCTATGTTAAAGAAACTAGCTCCATTATACATGTAGCACGAAGAAAAGTCTGTCGTCAGATCCAGTGAATACAGGAAATCATCTCCGGTCCGTAGTTCGTTTAAATATTTCGATGATTCAATGAAAGCTATGATGATTTTTTTCACTTTTTTTTTATTTTTAACTATGAGCGTACCTAGGGCCCACTAAGATATTTGAACTGCATCAACACTTATTTTCAAGGAATGTCAGGTATAAATATGATGGTGGGCCGTAGGTACGATCATAGTTTAAAATGCAGAAAAAGGTTTGAAAACTGCCATTTTTCTGTCCTTTTCGAGAATCTTGAGGTGTTTACAGCAACAAAGCATGAATAACATCAGCGGAAATTGACAAACTATTGATGCTTACAAAAATATAGGGTTTTAAACTTTAAAAATATAGTATTATAATTTATGGCACGTCACTTTTAATTTGAACGAAAAGTGGGGGCCGTTCTCTGATGCTTATCGTACCTTGTCCTTTGTCAATGTGGGCAAGGATTCCTTTGTGTTTGAGGAAGAACACTTTAAATTTGTTCACTTTCTAAACTTTTGGTCTCAAATGTGTTTTATTACATGTATTATCTCAATGGATATTTTTCCTGATTTAAAATTAAATGTTGGGTCTCAAATGTGTTTGATGAAGCCAACTTATTTGATTGCTTTCTGAAAATGTTCTCAAATGTGCTTGATCTTTACTTTTGTTACCCTCCTAAACTTTTGGTCTCAAACTTGTTTGATGAAATTAACTTTATATTTGCTTGCTCTCTAAATTTTTGGTCTCAAATGTGTTTGATTAAGAAACCTGTCATGTGCACCTGATGGCATGAAAGGATTTGTTTTATGACTAATGATTTTTTTACATTCCTGTTGAATAATCCTTACTAAATAAAAATATACAGGATGCAACCAACTGTGACCATAAGAGGAGTCCAGTGCTAATTCTTCAATGCTAATTATCTGAAAATAAAAAAAAAAAGATAATGGATCTACATCATGTACATTGAAATATCAATAGTTTCATCATACAACAAATATTGACTGGAATTAATATAGTCATGAAGCTACAACATATTGTCATGAGATAAAAGGTACTTATGATAGGCAAACTTCGTAATGTTGCAAATGATGACCTATGTTTTTGATGACGGTAACTTTACATGTGTTCTTCTTGTAAACGTTTGGTCCCAAATGTGTTAGATGAAGGTAACTTTTACATTTGTTCACCTAGTCTCAAAGGTAGAAAATGTAAAACTTCAACCTTTGAGACTAAAAACATTATAATCAAAGAAATGTAAAGCTTTATAGTAATCAACAACTGACAAGAGAAATCAAGATCAGACAATTAACTGCATTTTTTTTCTAATTTTCTGCAATTGCTAATGAAAATTTAGATTAAACAAGAGAACACATGCATAATGCTGAGATGTCTTGCCTGTTTTACTTATCATTGAAGTGATGTTGAAACTTGGTAACATGAAGTTACAATTCAAGCATAATTTAAACATGATAACATGGATACTGAGGTCAGTTTATTTGAACTAGGACATGTCATTCTATACACTTAATATAGTTGGCCTGCTGATTATACCATTAGTATCTGAGAAACTGACAAAATTATGAAAACATATCACTGACCAATGAACCTGCCACACAGACATATACCTTGTATACACCATACAATTATTCTTCACACAAAATATATTGCTATTAGTATTTGAAAAATATGGACCAGAACACAAGATTTAACATTGACCAATAAATCATGAAGATGACATCAAGGTCAGATGATACCAGCTACACTGTACATTTATGGTACAATCACTCCATACATCAAACCAAGTTGACCTATTGCTTATAATTATAATACTTGAAATTCAGACCAAAAACACAAAAACTAATTAACATTGACCTATGGATGATGAAAATGAAATCAACGTCAGATGATACATGTACCTACATGACTGACATGTACCCCTTAAAATCATTCCATACACCTCATATAGTTGACCTACTGCTTATACAAATGTTGTATCTGACAAACAGACCTAATTGAATGACATAAACCTTGATTCATGATCCTTAAAATGAAATTGAGGTAAAGGCATAGATATAGGAAGATGTGGTATGAGTGCCAATGAGACAACTCTCCATCTCTATCTGACAGACATGTAGGCATTGCAAGGAACCCAAAGACCAAATATAGTTATCCTAATCATGCTAATACTCATAACCAATTAGTATTTCAGATTAAAAAAAAATCTTTTTTTCAAAACGTCGCTGAACCATTTACAATGGGGTCAAGGACAATGGACATGTGAGATACACAAACTTCTTAAATTAACATGATTAAGGTACATGCACATGTACAAAATGTATCTGCATACAAAGTATGAAGCATCCAGGTCAACTACCTTTTGAAATATAAAGCTTTATACAAATAAATTACATCATCGTTGAAAGTTAGATATGCCAACAATCATGACAATGTGTGTTTAGCATGTCTACCATTCTACCACATTTATCAAAGGCGAGACAAAAATTAATATTTATATTCAACAAGCATTCTGTATTAAGAATTGCAGGGCGATAAATAGTCCCCCTACTGGATACATATTCATGTATTGGAACAAAATTCTAACTTTATCTATAACTTGTCATGGTGTAAACTATATATATAACAAATATCAAATATATACATGTATGTATCTTCAAGAATGACAAAAAAAACTGCGTCATGAGCACATGCATGATACGCAGTCGCGTTTTCAAAGAATAAAGACCAATTACTTCTCAATGTCATATCAGAAATTTATAAAAAAAACTATAGGGAGGATGTCTTAATAGATATAAATCAGTCACCAAAGTTTAATAAAAACTGCTCAAAGCACTTTAGGGATGCTGTTCGAAAATTTGAAAATCCCTCTTTTATCTGAATTAAATCCCATAAGTCATGTAAGTCGGAAAGCAAAATCTAAAATTTATAAAAAATTAAATGGGAGCTAACAACAATGGATATAAACAATTAACCAAAGTTTCATAAAAACTGCTGATGGCATTTTTGAGTTATTGTCCTAAAACTGGAAAATCACCCTTTTTGTATGAATACAAACCAATAACTTGGAAAAGTAAAATCTAAAATCAATAAAAAATTGAAAGGGAGCTTATGTTACAATAATAATATATAAACAATTCACCAAAGTTTCTTGCAAATTGGTGAAAGTGTTTTCGAGTTATTGTCCAAAAACTGGAAAATACCTTTTTGTGTAATGGATAAAACCCCAAAACTCGGAAACGTAAAATCTAAAATTTATAAAAAACAAAACATTCAAAAGGGAGCTCACCTCAATCATCAATAGATATGAACAATTCACCAAAATTTCATGCCAATTTGTTAAGGCATTTTTGAGTTAATGTCGGACATGTTGACAGACGGATGGAGGGATGGACCGACTGACGGACAACAGTATACCATAATATGTCCTGTCAACGGGCGTATAAAAAGGGTGAAAAATTGATTATTTTCCTGAACTTTCTAAGTCAAAAGACTGAGTTCGAAAAATTAAGTATTTTACAGAACTTTTTGAAGGACTGCTTATTCAAATTAACTTAATTTTCAATACAAAAATCAAGTAAACAAATACTTAAATTTACAAGATCTTTAATTAACTGTGGAATGAAAATTGTGTGCACTATATATATTTCATGTTTACAAAATGGCATTTATCAAACAAGAATGTGTCCATAGTACACGGATGCCCCAATCACACTATCATTTTCTATGTTCAGTGGACCGTGAAATTGAGGTCAAAATCTACTTTGGCATTAAAATTAGAAAGATCATATCATAAGGAACATGTATACTAAGTTTTAAGTTGATAGGACTTCAACAATGTTCAACTTCATCAAAAACTACCTTGAACAAAAACTTTAACCTGAAGCAGGACAGACAGACAAACTAACTGACGCACAGACCTGAAAACATAATGCCCATAAATGTGGCATAAAAAAAACGAAAGCTTTACAAAATTTATGAATCTGTAAAATGAAATATCGTTTTTTGTGATGGATAATAAATTTTTAAATCTTAATTATCAGTGATTACTGTTTATAAATCATGTAAATTGGTATACTAAAAGCTTATTTTGTATTACAGTTATAAATAATAAACATGTATGAGTATCATGGCATGATGTAATATTACATATATGGTGTAGCATTCTACTGTTTTCATTGGATATTACGATCACGTTTTAAAGGTTATTTTACCTATCCAAAGCCTAGCTTGTTTCTATTGTTAGGTATATTGACACTATGTTTCTATTTATACATTGTATGTATATTGACGGTCAATATTAAAATCCATTGCTAAATTTAGAATTATGACTTCATGACGTCAAACATAACAACCATGGAGGAAATTGTTCAAAGAACATTGATATTTTCAATAACATGTTAAAATTTTTACAAAATACAATTTAAGAATACACAGAAAGAACATTAAGGGCCATTTTCCTAATACATTATTTTAATACATATGTTATGCCTAGGTCACACATTCATGGATCAACTCGTCCGATCCACTACGGATTAAATCTCATGGATGATCAGGGAAATGCAGTTTCCATAGTCAGATACAGAACCGATACGGATGCACAACGGCTTGACTAAGGGTTTTGACGTTCCTACCACGGACAATGAAGGATAAGGGTCATTTGGCCACATAAGTGATACAGATTCTTACGGTGGGACACGGTTTAATACGCAAGACACATGTCTGAGTGTATGTACTGTGGATAAACAGCGGCTTGCTACGGTATTAGTAAGGGTTTGTCCAAATGAGATAGGTCTGAATTGGAATAGTACGAACTGCCACATTTTCTAAAAGCCGTTTATCATTTCTATAATTAAGCTTGTGATTTATCATTTCTTTATCATTTTTATGACATTAAATCGTAGATTTTTGTTTTGTTTTGTTAAATAAATTATTTATCTGTCTGTCATACTGGTCATGAATATGTAGTCAGTCCCTAGTCCACAATCTACTCTGCCTCCAGTCACCTCTACCTCGACCATTGCCCTGGCATTTTGTGCCATATCAATATCCTATTCCAGCAAATTAATTGCAAGTAGCAGTTGTTAATCATTCATATTGGATGATGTTATGTATACCTCAACTGCAAGACACAGAATATGTTGGACCTTGGAACAGTATATCAATACATATGTTCCTGGTTGGACCCTATATCATGTATATTTAAAGCAGGGAGTATTTATACAGAATCCGTATATCATATTGTCATGGACCGTAATATTCCGTATCTTGTCGTGTTGAAACGTAGTAAACAGTAACAGACTGTCAGAACCCTGGCTGATCCCTAGCTATCCACATTGTAACTTAATGAAATCGTGACGTTCCATGACAAACTCAAAAAAACCTTATTGTATCCTTAACAAATACGTGGTATAACCGTACTAGTACGTAGTTCTCCGGAACTAATCATAGAAATTATTCGGGCCTACGAATAAGTACGGGTAAATATGGGTTTAATAGGGACTAAAACGGATTTGTACGTTTTTATACGGTTAACTTAGGTTAACTACTGTTGTTTGATCCGTGGTCAAATTTTGCACAAGTTAAAAAATTGTCAAGGATATACAAGTACTACTACGTATGACTACAATGTACAGCTACAATCATAAATCTATGGACTAAAACAGATTGCCACAAATGATGCCGGATCGTTTCCGTAGCTAATCCGGCGTCCAATCCGTGAATGTGTGACCTAGGCATAATAAAAAAATTAAGAATGCTAGGGTTTAAAAAAACAAAATGGTTGCGCCACTTCGTCGCTTCAAAAAACGATTGGATCAATATAAATTGGGCTTCAATTTGTTCATTTTTGATTTATCTCTTCATTTAGATAAGTTTCATCTACCTTGCTTCCCTTTATTTTCTCATATTTGAAAGTTTTCATCAGTGTGACCCATTGATTCAGGCATTTAAAAGTTCGCTTTGAAAGATTGTCAGGCGACCAAGGATTAAAAGTATGGCGCAATGTATTATGGGAGCTGATTTACGAAATGACCCTGGGTCAATATGAATATACATAATCCGAGACCTTGTTTATTTACAACGCAAATAATCTAAATGGCCCAGTGTGTTCTGAACATGTTCTTTATTTAGCATAACATTTTGCAAACTTAAGTCTTGAGGCTGTGTATATAATGTAATTTTATTCTTTTATTCACAATATATATGTGGTTTTTGGCTCTAATTTTGACCAATGCTAATATACTAAATATATATTTACATGTGACTATTATTGTTGTTGTTACCAATTATGTAAATCATTTGTATCTGATTTTATGCCCTTCATGTTTATGGGCCCTGTAATTTGGGAAATAAAAATATTCTATTCTATTCTATTCTATTCTATTCTATCCATTTTTTTATATGGTACAAGCTTAGTCCAAATAATAATGACATCTTCAAGTTGAAAGGCAAATTTGTATTTTTGCTTTAACGCCTAACAAGACGTCACAATTATTTGGAACCCCCAAGGGTGACTGGGGAATAGAAGTATGGTCACCATTGGTCTTCCTCCGACCGGCAGTAAAACCCGTGCTAAAGTGGGGCGTCCGTTTGGCTGTGCGGGATGTACAAATTTGCAGCCACGTCCGGTCAGAATGGGGACGTTAAATCCGATGCCTCGTGTAAAGAGAGTGCCACGCTCTTTGCACGTTAAGAACCCTTGCAACAACTCTTTGAGGGGTCCGTAGGTGACCTGTTGCAAGGCTAAATTTCTGTCCCTATCCAATATACCCTCATTTTCCCGTGGCAGTCTAAATTTCTCCGACCATAATCCCTAATCTATTACAGAACCTACCTATTGTATTTATTGTGAACTTGTTCTCGTCCTGAATATGCATGAAATATTTGCCACTGGACGTTAAGCAACCAACAATCAATCAATCAATCAATTATTTGGACGAAGTCGTCCCATGCCAATGGCCAAAGATTGTCTGGCAATACAACCGACAAACCGTTGCTGTTGGACGTCAGAATAATCTCTGACTACTCAGAGGATAGAATTCTTTAAGTTGTAAACCGGTAAAGTCTGGCCAACATTATAAAGACAATATTTGTCAATACACCTTATTGCTATTTGTCCACCATTACTGGACATCACAAAAGTTCCCGTAAAATTTTGACATCATAATAGAAAATATCTGACGCTAGTCCAAATAATTATGACGTCTGGCAAGGCTATTTTAATTTTTTTTACGGGAAGGCGTCCCAGAAAAAAAATTAAAATAGCCTTGCCAGACGTCATAATTATTTGGACTAATCTGACGCCACAATGTAAATGTGATTGTTGTATGACGTCAAAAGTTCAAGTGGGACAGATTTCAAAATAGCGATAAGGTGTAAAGTCCCTTCCATTTCCTAATGGCAGTAATGTAAAAAGTTGAACAATAACAAGGACGTAATATACGTGCCTGACAATAACAAGTAAACAGATACTTGGTTGTGCTTACCTAAAGAACGATGGATGAATGACGATAGAAAACTGTTTCTTCAATAATGGACAAACTAACTTCGAAATGTTAAACCTTGAGAATACGAGTGTGCAAACAAAAAGCATGCAAGGATGAAGGGAATCGGAAGAACTTTTCTATAATTTAAACAACCCCTGTCTGGATATAAATTCCGGATTTGTCATACTTGATAACAAATTCACCAATGCAAAATATCTATTTACAATATTAACCTGTTTATATGGATAAGTGCAAAAATTGCTACTTCCGGTTTACTCTAGTTCACTTCCGGTTGAAATTTTTCAAGGTCATATGTCACCAAACCTTTTTTAAAAGGTCATATTGGCTTTATAATGAACCAAGTTGAAGTAATAATCAATTAACCTTATAATTAGACATTTCAGGGGCACTAACTCCTATAAGATGCCATTAGATTGTATCAGACTAAATGTAACATATCTTCATTACAATAAAGCAAACATTTTGCACTTGTTCTTTTATATATATCTTTAAAAGTGTTGGAGAAAATGCAAAAACAAGGAAAAGTCAAAATTTAGAACTTGACCTTGACCTTTGACCTTGACTATTTTTTCTAAGTTAGGCCTCAAATAAAAAGATTCCAGGGTTAAATGGTTAAAGGTTTATGAGTTAAAAAAACATACCGACAAATTTTTTTGGTAAAGGTAGATAACTCCTATAAAATTTCATTGAATCGCTTCGATCCAAATTAGCCAAAAATTTCTGAGGATGTAACAAACAATTTAGAAAAAGAATTTTGTCGATATCTTTTTTTGTTACAAAGGAGATGCGCACACTTGATAAACAATGAATAGGGAGATACAAAGAAAATTGTTCGTCTCAGCAGGGTGAAATTTAAAAGCGCATAAACTATACGATACAATATGAGAAATATCTAAGCGACATAATGCGAAACAAATATTTATCGCAAGAACAAAATTAGGCGGAAGAAAAAAAAAAAAAGATAATAATAATAATAATAATAATAATCAGAACAAATACAATAGGTTTTTCCACAGAAAAGTGGAAAGACCTACTAAACTTTTATAAGCAATAAAGTAATTAGTTAGATTGACATACATGTATGTTATGGCACCTCTTTACCATGTTTACAATCAAAACATGATTGAATGCACTTCCCACTGAGTTATAAATGACTTATACACAATTAACTTAGCTTGACAATGTGACCCAGTAGTAATATTAATTACTTAGATGCCATAGTATCAGAAATAGCTAGGCACTATAGCCATGGCTATGAATCCTCATATCATGTAAATATATTAGGGACTTCTAGCATGTCTAGAATTAAAATTATTGTATCCTGCATTTGGTTTGAATTGTTGGGTACCTTTTTTTCTTTACATAAACAATGATAAATGTAAGCTTAAGTTAGTAGTAGTAGTGGACCAAGTTTAACCAGTTTCCATGATTTTGAAACATGAAAAAGAAACATTATTTGCAGTCATTGTATTTTGCAATCATTGTATTTTGCAATGCAATTAATCTGTTTTGTAGTGAAAATTATAAAATTATGGATTTATAATATAAATCATATTCAAAAATTTCATCTAAATAGTTCCAGTTCATTTCAACATATTAAATAGTAAACTGAAAGCAGGGATCAATAATTTTAATTCTAAATGTCCCAGATGGGGTATTTGTAGCCAGTGCTAAATAAGTATCTCTGGCACCTTTTTGGTTATAAAGAATTGTTATTATAATTATAATATAGAGGCTGGCTTTGTAATTGTTGTTAACCTTTGTTTATTTACATCTGTAGGTTGTATGGTTTGGCAAGTGTATTACTTATCAAATGTGACAACTCTGCATGTCTAGCAACAACAGATGTGCATACAGGTAAGAGAACCCCAAATGGAAGTTATTGCATAAATTCCAAAGTTGCAATAGGTATGAAGATAAAACAAGTCTAATTTAAAGTAGTATTTGCAATACAGCTATCATTTTGCCACCATCTTTTTTGTTAAACTGGAACTACCAACAAGAAATTTAGCCCAAAAAATTAATTAAGTGTTCATGATAGATTTAATTAAGCTTGGTCAAGTAAAATTATATGTGACTGTGTTTCTAGTACCATCATCTCCATCTTAAAACATTTTTTCTTTGTGAAAACAATATTTGAAAACACTGCCGGACTCTATTTTCCTTGCATATGCATTTATAAACATTTAACACGCTCACTTCAATTTGAAATAGAAATAACATAATTCCATGCTTAAAATTTAACATTTTCTATATCTTTTGCCTATTAATTGTTTGGCCAAGTGCCTGAAAAAAGAAAACTTCACTAGAATAAAATACTGTCTTTTATTTACAAAGTATGGAAACTGCAAAACATATTTGATTGCTGACATACCAACCTGCATTGGTTGCTATTATAGCCAAAGCCGATATTTATTTCAATGCCTGACACCTTATTCCAATCATGATATAGCTGAAATATTGCTCATTTGACCACAAAACACCACATATACACACATTTATCATGCAACTTTTGTATACACAGGTATGACACATGCAGGAATGGGACCATCCCATGTAAACAACTTCTTAACAGAATGCAACTTACCACCAATTAGTGATACAACATTGCGCAAAAAGGAGAAAGAGTTCAGTAAGACAATACATGATGTTGCTATGACCTCCTGCAGAGAAGCTCAACATCAAGAAAAACTTCTAAATCATGGCAAAGTATGTCATTTATATAAATATATAAATAACTACTCATCTGCAAACATTTTTTTAAAATTCCTTCAGCATTAATACTGACTTGAACCAAATACTATTACAAACTAATCATTTTTCTTGGTATTTATTTGCTTGATCAATTATGTATACAACTTTTAAAGTCTTCATCTGACATGGAGAATACTTTTGTATGTAGGTTCAATTCCTACTGAGGACAAATGTACAACATAATGCTTGCTAAAGTCTTTGCTTTTAGCTTCAAGCTTATTGTATATTTGTTTGCATAACATATATAATTATGTAAATCAAGGTCTATATAATTTGCATCTTACAGAGAAATCAATCATTTTTGATATACATTCTTCAAAATGATTAATGGGTTTTTGTACATATTTTTTCTATAGACGATTTCACTAAACTTGTAATTTACATGTAAGTTATTTTGTACATTATTGTTTGTTTTAAAGTACAGTTTGTGTGTTGCCAGTATATATGTAAATATTTTCAAAATAATTTTCTTAGTAGACATTGTATGCTTGCATTTAGCTGTATTTACATTTTGTGTTAATTTATTACCGGGTACAACTACATGTAGTTTGCTGAACTCAGCAGTCAATTTTTTTCATGTGTAAATTAAACCAAACGTCCCTGTCTGACACTCTATCCAAGAGGGTGGCTATTATTATCTTCAAATGGCAAACAATTACAGATTTTCAGCAACAATGATTCTTGGGTTGTCCTTTTACAATTGTGTTATGCAGCCCCGACCATCATCCAAGATAGCCACAGTTGACAAAAATAACAATATATTGAAATGCCAAAAACTTCTAAATTTTTAGCTGGAATTGACTGAAATCTGAAATAAAGTAACTGGATAAAAAGATTGCCTGTTACTGTTAGCCTTGCCCTTCATTATCAAAGATGGCCACAGTTACAAAAATCTAACTTTGCTTAAAATTTCTGTGCATCGTTCAGCTCAACTGACAACCAGTTGAGCAATTTAAGGCTCCTGGAAGCCTCTGGTTTCAAATTTAACCATGGATTTATTATGTTATTTTGCTGGTTTTAATCTGTTTTACAGGTGGCAGCAAGTTTTGATGGTGGTTGGCAGAAAAGAGGATCTGGATGGAATTGTAACAGTAATACTGGTAATTGTGCTGGAAAATTTGACAATCAGCAAAAACTGTTGTTGTCTCTTGTAAATTATAGCTTTCAAATTATGATTTTAAAATAATTTGCAGAACTGCAATCTTGAAACCTAGTTATTACTTTTCTGTCGGTGACTTCAAGTGCCTATAACTAATTACAGACTAAAGAAAGGATTTTCACAGTTTTTAAAAAGTAATGCTCATAGCTATAGGCTATGCTCTTGAATTACCATGTAATTTTCTATATCTTTTAAATGAACCCTTATCAATTCATCTGTGTGTACCACCCTTGTTAGAACACTGGACTGAACATCCTTCCATGGATTTTGACCAAATTTTATACATATTTAATCTTGCAGAATATGTCAAGGGTCAGGGTCAAGGTCATATAGGTTTTTAAAAATTAAACTTTGTAAATACTTAGTACTAAGTAATATCTAGAACTGTATTGATTTTCAAGGTCAAAGGTCAAGGTCACGGATTCAAATATAAACGAAGAGGGAATGTCACACGTCATATCAACCTTGTTGTCATATAAGCATAAAAAGTACATCTGACATAGAAATAATTTAAAGTATAAGAACATAAATATGCGCAAGCAAAGAGTCCCTACTTTATTAAATTTATTAAGCTGTCGTTAGCTCCAAAGACATACAGGAAACTGTTTTTTGTTACTTGGTTTAGAATAATGGATTTAGCAACATCACTATTATTCTGTATCAGAAAAATTTGAAAAAAAAAGATTATCTAAGGCAATCTCACTTAAAAAATGTAAACATAAATTGTGTGTCTACCAAGTTCAGCTTTTATCCCTAAATTAGAGGATGTCTTTCTAGTTCATAGATAATATTTACTGAAATTAACATGAACATTTTATAAGTACAATGAAGGTTTTAATTTTAACAGGCCATGCAACTATGATTGGAAAAGAAACTGGAAAAATAATGCTCTGGGATCAAAGAAGCAGATCATGCAAGACCTGTGAATACCATCTTGCAAATCAAACTCAGATTCCAGACCACCTTTGTTCTAAAAACTGGTATGGGTCAAGCAAGGCCATGGAATCAGATATGGCAGTATCGATGGCACCCTTTAAAAAATGAAGGGTGTGAAATAAAAGGTATGCTATTTGAATTGCATGTACATTTTACAAGGGAAATTTGGTTATAAAAGTAGACTTGTCTGAAGTATATGGATGTCCCTATTTATATTGCCTACAAAACCGTGCTCAGCAGACAATTTCAATGCACTACATATGTTCCTATAGCTGAAATATTGCTCATTCTACATTAAAACTATATACAAATAATAGTATCCATTCATTATTCAGGTGAAGAAAGACTGTTTTTATACGCCCGTTTACGGGACGTATTATGGTATACCGTTGACCGTCCGTCCGTCCGTCGTCAACATGTTAGACATGAATTCAAAAGCGCTTTAATCAATATGCATGAAACTTTGGTGAATTGTTTATATCTATTGACGTGAGCTCCCTTTCATTTTGTATATATTTCAGATTTATCATTTCCGAGTTTTGGGGTTTAATTCATTAAAAAAGGGGTGATTTTCCAGCTTTCGGACAATAACTCAAAAACAATTTCATCACTTTGCATGAAACTTTTGTGAATTGTGCATATCTATTGACGTGAGCTCCCTTTTGCATTTTATAAATTTAGGATTTACTGTTTCCGAGTTTTGGGGTTTTATTCATTAATAAAATGCTCCGCTGGGGCGCAGCTTGATACGACCGCAGAGGTCGAACCCTGAACAGTTGGGGCAAGTATGGACACAACATTCAAGCTTGATACAGCACTGAATTTGGATTGTAATTAAATATTTGACACAGCATAGGTTTCTGACACAGAATGAAAGTGGTCTAAGAACTTAAAAAATTTTAATTTACCTATTCAAACCATATCATTATTATTTGCTTTTATATATAAATCAGAAATAACCAATTTAAAATGGTAAATTGTAAAGAAAACTAGAGGCTCTAAAGAGCCTGTGTCGCTCACCTTGGTCTGTGTGCATATTAAACAAAGGACACAGATGGATTCATGACAAAATTGTGTTTTGGTGATGGTGATGTGTTTGTAGATCTTACTTTACTGAACATTCTTGCTCCTTACTATTATCTCTATCTGTAATGAACTTGGCCCGGTAGTTACAGTGGAAAATATTTTGTAAAAATTTACAAAAATTTACAAAATTTATGAAAATTGTAAAAAATTGACTATAAAGGGCAATAACTCCTTAAGGGGTCAATTGACAATTTTGGTCAAGTTGTAGATCTAACTTTGCTGTAAATTATTGCTGTTTACAGTTTATCTCTATCTATTATAATATTTAAGATAATAACCAAAAGCTGCAAAATTTTCTTAAAATTACCAATTCAGGGGCAGCAACCCAACAATGTGTTGCCTGATTGGTCTGAAAATTTCAGGGCAGATAGATCTTGACCTAATGAACAATTTTATCTTCATCAGATTTGCTCTTAATGCTTTGGTTTCAGAGATATGAGCCAAAAACTGCATTTTACCCTATGTACCTTTTTTTTTGGCCATGTCGGCCATCTTGGTTCGCGGGCGGGGTCATCGGACACATTTTTTAAACTAGATATCCTAATGATGATTGTGGACAAGTTTGGTTAAATTTGTCTTAGTAGTTTCAGAGGAGAAGATTTTTGTAAAAGATTACAAAAATTTACGAAAAATGGTTAAAAATTGAATATAAAGGGCAATAACTCCTTAAGGGGTCAACTGACCATTTTGGTCATGTTGACTTATTTGTAGATCTTACTTTGCTCTGAACATTATTGCTGTTTACAGTTTATCTCTTTCTATAATAATATTCAAGATAATAACCAAAAACGGCAAAATTTCCTTAAAATTACCAATTCAGGGGCAGCAACCCAACAAAGGGTTGTTAAATGCATCTGAAAATTTCAGGGCAGATAGATCTTGACCTTATTAACAATTTTACCCAGTCAGATTTGCTCTAAATGCTTTGGTGTCAGAGATATAAGCCAAAATCTACATTTTACCCCTATGTTCTATTTTCAGCCATGGCGGCCATATTGGTTGGTTGGCCGGGTCAACGGACACATTTTTAAAATTAGATACCCCAATGATGATTGTGGTCAAGTTTGGTCAAATTTGGCCCAGTAGTTTCAGAGGAGAAGATTTTTGTAAAAGCTAACGACGACGGACGACGACGGACGCCAAGTGATGAGCAAAGAAAAATCCCCCCCAAATTTTTTGAACCCCCTTATGATTGATCACCCCCAAACTCAATCCCAGCCTTCGCTTTGTGGTATGGTACCTTGCAGCACAATTTCAGAGAGATCCATACACTTGAACACAAGTTATTGTCTGGAAACTAGAAAAATGCTTGTTTTTTGGCCCCTTTTTGGCCCCAAATTCCTAAACGTTTAGGGCAATTACTCCCAAACTCAAACCCAGCTTTCCCTTTGTGATATGGAACCTTGCAGTATAATTTCATAAAGATCCATACACTTACACACAAGTTATTGTCCTGAAACTAGAAAAATGCTTGTTTTTTTTTGCCCTTTGATGGCCCCTAATTACTAAAATTTTGAGGGAATTACCCCCAAAATCAATCCCAGCCTTCCATTTGTGGTATGGTACCTTGCAGTACAATTTCAGAGAGATCCATACACTTGAACACAAGTTATTGTCTGGAAACTAGAAAAATGCTTATTTTTGGCCCCTTTTTGGCCCCTAATTCCTAAACTTTTTGGGCAATTACCCCGAAACTCAATTCCAGCTTTCCCTGTGTAATATTGAACCGTGTAGTACAATTTCATAAAGATCCATACACTTACACACAAGTTATTGTCATGAAACTAGAAAAATGCTTGTTTTTTGCCCCTTTTTGGCCCATAATTCCTAAAATTTGGAGGCAATTACCCCCAACATCAATCCCAGCATTCCCTTTGAGATATGGAACCTTGTGGTACAATGTCAGAGAGATCCATACACTTACACACAAGTTATGTCTGGAAGTTAAAAAAATGCTTATTTTTGGCCCCTTTTTGGCCCCTAATTCCATAACCCCCAAAATCAATCCCAACCTTCCTTTTGTGGTATTGAACCTTATGGTAAAATTTCATTGAGATCCATTCACTTAAACTAAAGTTAGAGTGCGAAAACTAATGTGTCTTCGGACGACGACGACAACGCCAACGTCATACCAATATACGACCACAAAATTTTTTTTGCGGTCATATAAAAAAGGGGGTATTTTCCAGTTTTCATACAACAACTCAAAATCAATTTCACAAATTTGCAAAAAACTTTGGTGAATTGTTTATTTCTATGGACATGAGCTCCCTTTTGATTTTTATAAATTTCAGACTATACGTTTCTGATTTATGAGGTTTTGTTCATTACAAAAAGGGGGATTTTCCAGTTTTCGGACAATAACTCAAAAATGCTTTCAGCATTTTTTAGGAAACTTTGGTAAATTGTTTATGTCTATTTTTGTAAGCTCCCTTTTCATTTATATAAATATTCGATTTTATGTTTCCGAGTTATAAGATTTTATTTGTTTATAGTCTGACAACAGATTTACTAAGTATTATGCAACAGCACAGTGTATTGCTCAACACAAGAAATCTTTCATATAAACAATTTCAAGTTCTTTGACTACATTTATTCAGAAACCTATAATATATCAAATATTTAATAACAATCCAAATTCAGACCTGTATCAAGCTTGAATATTGTGTCGTTTTTTGCCTAAACTGTTCAGGGTTGGACCTCTGCGGGCGTATCCAGCTGCGCTCACCGAAGCAGTTTATTTTTCATGCATCCATAACTGTTCAACCTTGAAAAAAAAATGCCCAATGATATGAAATTTCTATAATGATCGCATGTTCTTTTATTCTTTTAGTGATACATGCTGACAATGATGCAGCTACCACTTCAAAATTGAAAGTTGATTTTGAAGATCTTGAAAAGAGAGATGATCAGAATCATTTGAAAAAGGGCTTATCAAAAAGTTTGCATCAAATGTCTGTAAAGTAAGCTATATAAATGTACCACTATGCATCCAATGCTACACTTTAGTAACTAATTATAATTAAACAAACAAAGTGTTGTTTTTTTTTTTGTTCAGATTTGACTTATAATCCTAAAGCAGAATTCCTGAACCTTTATATAAAGAAAAGACGTGGTATGATTGCCAATGGGACAACTCTCCACAAGAGACCAACCGATACAGAAATTAACAACTGTAGCTCACTGTATAGCCTTCAACAACGAGCAAAGCCTATACCGCATTGTCAACTATAAAAGGCCCCAAAATGACAAATGTAAAACAATTCAAACGAGAAAACTAACTGCCTAATTTATGTACAAAATAATGAATGAAAAAAAAAATATATGTAACACGTCAACAAACGACAACCACTGAATTACAGGCTCCTGACTTGGGACAGACACATACATACAGAACATGGAGGGGTTAATGTATGTTGGTTGAATGATGTGTAATTTTCCGGTGATAACTTTGAAAAAAAAATAATGACAACATTGAAAACATTGTTTTTGAAACACATACTCATTGGATAAAAACCCTAAACAAAAACAAAATTGATATTTTTCTAGTTAATTGAATAAACAAAGGTAATAACTAATTTAATTTGAAGGTACAAGGAACTTAAACAGGATGACACCAGAGAATATATACTAAGATGTTTCATGTATGCAATTACGGGAGGAACAACTGAAGATGATATAAAAGTATCTCTAAACAGAATTGTACCACATATATTTGGCAATCATGACAGTTGCAGAGAGGTCACATGGTGTAAATATAAGGAGAATCCAACAAATTTTAAGTACGATTCTATGATTCAGACAAGGTACTAAGTATGGGTAAAATTCTAAATTATCAATGACCAATAAACCTTCTTTACAAAAAGTCTTAGAAAACATGTCAAATCTTTAGTTTTATTATGCTAGTAGCATAATAAAGCCTCTCTCTGTAAAAAGGCTCATCAGATATCCCGGAATCTGTGTTAACTTCTTAAACCTTAAACATGTTTTATTTATCATGTTCCTGTTAACCTAATAAACTTTAAGGCTCTTGCCATTTCCTGCAGTTTTTTTTCTGACTTTCCTAATACCAAAACTATTTTTAATCTTATTTAAACTTTTTCCTTTGGAATTATCCACATACTGTAAATTCAGAAATTATTGTGCGCATTTATGACTGCGATTTTGTCATTTCAGACGAAAATGCGATTTAAATTTTTGTGATATTGAGAAATATCTTGTTTAATTCATATAAAGAATTTCAGAATGCGAGTTAGAATTAATGCGAGTTTAACCCTGTCACATTTTTCGCAATAATTTTTGAATTTAAAGTAATATAAAAGTAGCAGAATGATAATAATAAGCCTTTACTTTATTTTTATGAAACAATACTTTATTTATTTGACACGGTCTCTGAAAAAAACCCAGGAGCTTCAATTCAGCTAGATGTTTTCTAATGCTGGTCAAATTAATTCAGTATTGTTTGGCTGTAACCATGTGTTGTATATGTATTGATGTAGCATGCAATACAATTATAGGTATAGGAGCCTTCCAGGTGGTAATCCACTAACAAATAAATCCCTGAAAGAAGAATTATTGGTATTGGTATCAAAATATACATCTCGGTCTGATGCTATAGCAGAATTAGGATCAACACAGGCAAATGAAAGCTTGCATCAGATGGCATCTTCAAAAGCACCAAAGTCAAGGTAAACACACATAAATATATGTATACTGCAACTAGTGCATTTACAGTCTATATTCAGTTGTAGACTTAAAAAGGTATCCTGGTTATCTACCACGATGTAGTCTATTTAGAGCCTATAGTATTAAACTAGTTATTTGTAACCCAGTAATCAAATTGAGAATGGAAATGGGGAATATGTCAAAGAGACAACAACCCGACAAAAGAGCTCATACAAATTAATTTTATATTTGCCAACAATGAACATGTATTGTCTATGTTTATTAATAAATCTGATTATGTAAAAATGAAAGGTCACCACTCTACTTAATTCAGGTGATAGATTACTCAATTTGCTGGCTCCTTGGAGCCTCTTATTTTGTATGAAATTTTGTCTAATATACATTCTGCATATCTTTTTCTTTCATTGAATGTATAGAAATTGTATATTTCAGACATTATGGAGGATCATGTTCCCTTAAAACAGACTATCTGCTGCAGTTCTTAAAAAAAATGAAGGCTACAGCTACTTGCCTAAGGTAAAATAAAACTTTATGTGTATTTATGTTTATTTTTCTTTATGTGTGTAAGGATTAATTTAGAAGATATTGGTTTTATGTTTTATTAACACACATCTTTGGATCATATTTCCCCATGTTGGTCTCACCTAGCTCAGCTCTTGCTCATGCCAAATGTCAAAGCTAAAGATATTGCAACAATTCTGATAGCTTGAAATCTTTAGTTATTTGTGGTTTGACCAGGCAAATTGCTTCAGACAAATCCCTTATATCAGATATATTATGACTATAAAAACTCTGTATTATTTTATGTCGATATATTAGCTGCTCCTCAAAAATCATTTTAGCTCAAACTCCTTGTCCCCTTACCACAAATGATATAAACTTGATGCAAGTTATCCATGTAATAACCTGATGGTACATGTAAGTTGTAACTTCATATTCTACTATATAAACATGATAAAGGACATTTTTTAGAAACATGGCATTGTTTTTGACAGGAAAAATTAGATACTGACCTCAGCTCTGACTCAGTCAATATTAGTGTTTTTTTTCAATACCATTCTAACCACTTCAAATATTCTAGATTGTATAATATCGATGTCTTTAATTTATAGCTATATTGTTAAATCTTTTAGGTTAATGAGGCTTCAAATCTCTCTCCTGGTGATTTTACCACGTCTTTGACATCAAAAATGGATGCAAAAAGAAGGAAAAGAAAGCAGGCATCAAATAAAAAAGAAATTAAGAAAAGGAGGATTTCCTTAAAGAAAAAAAAGAATTTAAATGAAAGGAAAAGCACTATTAAAGAGGGACCCACTTATGAGACAGTTTGAACTAAACATGGATAACACAGAAAATGTTCCTCAGATTCCTCAGCAAATTATGATTTCTGGTTCAGAAAGCAAAGTATTCTTTGACTTGGAAACTACAGGCTTAGGAAGGAATTGTGACATTACATAGATTGCTGCAAAAAATGGTGAGAATGTATTTCAGAAGTATGTAATTCCAAGGGTTGACATACAAATTGAGGCAAGCAGGGTCACTGGCATTACATACAGTCAGAGTACCATTATTATGTACGTTCATGGAGAAAAAGTGGAACCAATTTCTATACAGAAAGCACTGTTAGACTTTTTAGAATTTTATCTGTTTTAGAAAAACCTGTTTTAATTGGTCACAATATTTGTAATTTTGATATACCTATTTTAGTCAGGAAACTTTAAAGAATCAAATTTATACACAACTTATTGCAAACTAGTAAAGGGTTTTGTTGATACTTTAAAATTGGCTCGTAGAGTTATTAACAAGGATGAGGTTGTGAACTATAAACAACAAACACTTGTTGAAAAATTTCTTAATATCTCATACTCTGCTCACAATGCTATTGAAGATGTGAAGTCTCTTCAAAGTCTTTTTGATGTAAAACTGTCATCTTTTTTTAATAATGTTGATGTTTATTCGCTTATGTATCACACTTGTGTGGAGTCTTATGCAGAATTTATCAAGAAAAAAATAATAACAAAACCAGCAAGTGTATTACTGGCAAGACATGGTGTTTCTTTTGAACACATCAAGACTGTATACAACAGGGATAAAAAGGGTGTGAAATTTTTATTTCAAGAATACAAAATTTCACAAAAGATTGTTAATGCCATCAATACTTTTTTGGACGAAGAATATTGAGAAACAATATTGAAAATAACCTGACTACATGACATGAACATGGTGTAGTATTTGAATCTTATTAAAATATACCAAAAAAGTGACATAGTTCTGTCAGTATTACATGTGTTTTAATGGTAACATAGATGTTTATGAGTATGTTTTATGAGTAAGTTATAAACAAAATGGGAAAGTGAAACAAAACAGTATTGATATCTTTTTTCTAAAACCTCTGAAGTCAGAGTAAATTAACAATATCTTAATGATGTTAAATTATCTATTCACAATGTTTATTATTTATACTGCATTATATCATATATGCATATATGTTGCCAGCTATCAAGTCTCCTATTTCTTTTGAGGCTTCCTATATTTTTCTATTTTGGGACATGTACTCCCAATATTTCCTATATTTGAATAAATGCTGTAGTCCATCAAATTGTATGATTTTTTAGAAGACAAAAATGGTGAGAGTATAGTTTGGCTGTAAGAGGAGGTGGAGGCCAGCCATTATACAATTCTGAAATTGAAACAAAATCTGAAAGTTCCTTAAAAATGTCAAATTTTAATGCATTTTCCCTACAGGTCTGTCAAAACAGGTATATATATAACTTTGCATTAGTACTATCAGGAACATGCAGCAGTTCGTCATATTTTTGCATCTAGCTATTTAAGAAGAATGACTCATAAAAATTTCCAATATTTGAAAACTTTGATTCCTATTATTATTTTATTCTGTTTTTTAATTGTTTTTAACCAAAAGGTGCTTCACATCAGGAATTTGCAAAATACTTTCTACACTGAAAATGTTTATATGACATCACCATTTGTATGATGGTAATGTGCCAAAGTCTTTGACAAAATTTGAAAAAATTAAAATTGAAAATGGAAATGGGGAATTGTTTTGTCTCCTATTAGTATAGACATGTAGTGTATAATACAGTGATTCTTTGTAATTTATATTATTCATATACATTAATAATTTATACAAACTGTGATAGTAAGAACAGTGATTAAGAAACTGTGATGTTAAGAAAATGTGATAGTAAGAACAGTGATTAAGAAACTGTGATGTTAAGAAAATGTGATAGTAAGAACTTTGATTAAGAAACTGTGGTGTTAAGAAAATGTGATAGTAAGAACAGTGATTAAGAAACTGTGATGTTAAGAAAATGTGATAGTAAGAACAGTGATTAAGAAACTGTGATGTTAAGAAAATGTGATAGTAAGAACATTGATTAAGAAACTGTGATGTTAAGAAAATGTGAAAGTAAGAACAGTGATTAAGAAACTGTGATGTTAAGAAAATGTGATAGTAAGAACTGTGATTAAGAAACTGTGATGTTAAGAAAATGTGATAGTAAGAACTGTGATTAAGAAACTGCGATATTAAGAAACTGTGATGTTAAGAAATTGTGATAATAAGAACAGTGATTAAGAAACTGTGATGTTAAGAAACTGTGATAGTAAGAACAGAGATTAAGAAACTGTGATGTTAAGAAAATGTGATAGTAAGAACAGTGATTAAGAAACTGTGATGTTAAGAAATTGTGATAGTAAGAACTGTGATTAAGAAACTGTGATGTTAAGAAAATGTAATAGTTAGAACAGTGATTAAGAAACTGTTATGTTACGAAAATGTGATGTAAAGAAAATGTGATGTTAAGAAACTGGGATACTAAGAACTGTGATATTAGGAAACTGTGATGTTAAGAAACTGTGATAGTAAGAACTGTGATTAGGAAACTTTGATATTAACAAACTGTGATAGTAAGAACTGTGATTAAGAAACTGTGATATTAAGAAACTGTGATACATGTAGTAAGAACTGTGATTAAGAAACTGTGATATTAGGAAACTATGATGTGAACAAACTGTGATAGTAAGAACTGTGATATTAAGAAACTGTGATAGTAAGAACTGTGATTAAGAAACTGTGATATTACGAAACTGTGATGTTAAGAAACTGTGATAGTAAGAACTGTGATTAGGAAACTTTGATATTAAGAAACTGTGATAGTAAGAACTTTGATTAAGAAACTGTGATATTAAGAAACTGTGTTGGTAAGAACTGTGATTAAGAAACTGTGATAGTTAGAACTGTGATTAGGAAACTGTGATACCAATATACTCAATGTAATTATTGTAATTATTTTGAAATTACTACTATATTGTATCACATTAAAAAATGTAATTGATTAAAATAAATATTTATATGTCTTGCATTTCTGTTAGATTTTTTCAGTTCAGGATTTGATTTCTTAATGATTGGTCAACATGCATGCATATTAAATCAATAGCATGCATATCATTTGTCTTTATTGAATTGTCTCCCATTTTTGTCTCATCTGCATTGAAGTCATTTAAAAAGAGTGGCGAGAGATACCAGAGGGACAGTAAAACTCATAGATTGAAAATAAACCGAGAACGCAATGGCTTAAAAAGAAAAAGACAAACAATAGTACACAGGACACAACATATAAAACTAAAGACTAAGCAACACGAACCCCACTAAAAACTGGGGATGATCTCAGGTGCTCTGGAAGGATAAGCAGATTAAAGTGAGACATAAGGATTTCTTTACTGTCTTGCATGCACTTTTGTATATCTCGCACACTTTTTGACCTACAACCACCAAGTTTGATGCCACTGTAGCTTATGGTGTAACTAGGTATGGTAAATCAATAATAATTGGTGTATAAATTCATTGTAAGGTGAATATGTCAGTTTAAAATGTGTCAACTGACCTTTGTTTTATTGTCATGGTCCTGTCGTGGTCATGGGCAAGTTTTAGTAATCAGGTCACTTTCTCATAAAGGGCTAACTTTGGGGTGTTAGCCTAAGCTCCACGTTGAAGGCTGTACTGTGACCAATAATTATCAACATTGACAACTTTTGATCTTGGATGAAGAGTTGTCTCATACCACATTTTTTTTATATACTAAGTATGTTGAATTAATTATATATGATGTTAATGTGTTGTAACGTTTACATACACTGACATGTGTCAACTGACCTTGGCTTCTTTGTCATGGTTCAGTGACCAGGGTCCAGTTTTTGTTATAAGGTCAGTTTCTCATTTGATAGGTATGTCAGATCTATATTACATACTGATTGAATTTATTGAAACTGTTCAAACTGTCTGATAAGTGTCAACTGGCCTGTACCTTGACCTTATTTTTAGGGTTTAGTGATTTGAGGTAAAGTTTTCAAGGTAAGGTCAGTTTCTGAGTAACTTAGTGAGGCAGTTGTTTTGCAACATTCATTGAAAACCATGGTTTGAACTTTTTAATATATTTAGTTTTATTTTATAAATGTTTTATAAAATTGAAACGATGAAGGACATACATGAAAAAGCTTCAACCTATCATTGAATAATATACTGTTGTAGACAATGTCACACTAAAACAACTTGTGTTAGTCAGTTGCTATGAATTTAAAGAATATTCTAATACTATAGTATGAATACCAAAATTATTTTTCCAACAAAAGTAAACTTGCAAGTGGATTTCAAATGTAACTCATATAAATAATTTCCTTCTTTGGGGAGTATAATGCTTTTATCTTTGATGAATATGAATAGTTGAAACTGCACTGCATGGTTTTTGTATGTAAGACAATATAAGTGATTAACACAACCTAATAACTATATAGATATATATTGCTAGGATATATGAAATGGTTTGTATCTACTCAGTGGCGGATCCAGAACTTTTCATATAGGGGGGGGGGGGGGTGGGGGGGCGCGCTGACTGACCTAAAGGGGGGGGGGGGGTGGGGGGGCTCAAGTCATGCTTCAGTGATTCCCTATATAATCAAACAAATTTTTCCCACAAAAGGGCCCCCCCCTGGATCCGCCTATGCTACTTCATTTCCACTCATAGGCAATATAAGACAGTTGTGGACCAGAGATTTTTTTGGGATACTAATAAAACATACGATTTATCAGTGGCTCTCATATGTTGCCACTCTTGGCATCAACTGAAATTTATGTTGAAACAACAATGACAGGAAAACTTTCTGACATAACTTTGGGTCTTCTTGGTTGGTTTTACGTATATTGTTACATTGACAGTTACTAGTATATAACTAGGTGTGCCAACACGACAGTCCAAGCAGTATACAACAAATGAGATAATACCAGTGTTGAGCCTCATAAATGACTCTGTTTAACAAGAATGTGTCGATAGTACACGGATGCCCCACTCAAACTATCATTTTCTATGTTTAGTGGACCGTGAAATTGGGGTTAAAACTCTAATTTGGCATAAAAAGATCATATCATTGGAAACATGTGTATTAACTTTCAAGTTGATTGTACTTCAGACCCACAGACCAGAAAACATAATGCCCCTCTACTATCATAGGTGGGGCATAACAATGATCACTTAACCTATTTCTGCCAAAAAAAAGCATAAGTTCAAATGCTATTTTGTCAATGCCAAAACAAATCAAATACATGTTTTATCTTTCACTAAGTTACTAATCCAGAATGGGTCCATAATGATCGCGCCCTCCTTTCCCGAAATTGAACAGAACATGTATGTAATTATGGCAATTATCAAATTAAAAGTGATATAAAGGAATAAGTTAGTGAACATTATAAAAAGTTGGTCACCAGTGGCGGATCTAGAGGGGGCGTAGAGGGCGTACGCCCCCCCCCCCCCCTTTTGCTTGCACTTTTTTTGTCTTTTTTTTTTGTAATATGTTTAATCAGACTAGATTTCGTGAACTTTGCTATTTCCCGTGTATTTAATTTTTATGCGACAATTCTTTACTTATAAAGATATTTTTCGCTCGTATTTACTGTTATTTATTATTGATTATGTCAAAGTCATGTGATTCTCTACGGTGGAGTTGACCAGTTCGTCGAAAAAAACGTCACTCAAGTCATTTTGAAATTCAAATTACAGTAACACATTGCTTAGGCTGAGGATGACAAGTATGACGTCTTCAAAGCGATAAAGTATTGAGCAAGAACGTATTGACTTCTATTTCACAATTCCACCCAACAGAAAGTAATACTCTATTACACTCTCATTAAAAAAGTCTAAGGTACAGACCATTTGATCTGAGGGGGCAGTCCGAGATATTTTAGAGAAAAAATTCTAACCCTGATTTTTGCCTTAAACAAACATTCTGGCCGTATCTCGATTGAAACCAATAATCTTTCTTGTCCACTTTTTTGCTATTAGAAAAAAATATTTTCAACAGAATTATTTATCATTCAATGAACATGATGAATGAAAAACGGGCGTAATTTTTTTTTTGGGGGGGGGGGGGGGGGGTGCATGTGAATCCCATATCTGACCAGAATGTCTGTTTAGCCGAACTGATATACTGAATACTTTTTTCAAGGCCCGACTGCAACCTGCCTGCTGGGTGTGGCCTATATGTCTCCATGTGTCGACCGTCATTCACAACTTCATTGTTATTTCCGACTAATTCGTAGCCTTTGGTTGATTTGAAACCCCTCACTTCCCTTGTTGGGTAAAACATTTCAACCAAACATTTGGATGAAAATTGCTAGTTTATCTTTCTTCGTGTTGGTCGTATTGTAAATTTCATTGAGTAGCCGTATATCTTGTTTACAACAAGAAATCTGTGAGGTTATGCTAACTAATCATACAACAAACGAGAATTGTCCATGTCCATTTTTTACTGACAAATCCCACATCAAATATATTAATTAGTACATAGCTTTGGATCCATCCAATCATTTCATAATAGACAATTTATGGAGAGAATACGGCACCAAAAATGTCCAAACCCTATACTTTAACTATAAAATGCATTTTACACTTATTTTATGTTTTTTAGCCAAAAAAGGTCCAAAAAATTTGTTCGCCTCGCTCCGCTAGGCAAACTTTAATACTACGCCCCCCTTTCCAAAATCCTGGATCCGCCCCTGGTCACAAATATAAGAAATACAGATAAAGAGTTCTTAAAATAACGCACTTATATTGACTTGAAATGGCATTATTTTTGGGGATGATAAAGTGTGTCGGTTGTCCGTTTTTGACCCTTAATAACCGCCTTGATTTCCCTTAAATTGACAGAACATGAGTGCAAGTATGGAAATTATGAAGTTTAAAGTGATATAATGGAAAAGGTTAATATTCATATAAGTTGGCCACAATTACATGAAATAAATACAGAGTTATTAAGAAAAAGGCACTTTTACAGACTAAAAATGGCATTTTCAGGGGAAAAAGGGGGGATAACAAAGTATGCTGGTTGTCGGTTTTGGTTGGTTCAAAAAATCTAAATCTTAAACAGTGTTACAAAGTAATGTTCCTTGAATAGCATGCACTTTTTGAGGGAAATTAAACGACACATTTTTTCTACATCTTTAATTTCTTAAAAAAAATTGATCTTTAGCCATTTCATTTTGGGGCATTTTTCTGTACAATATTCTATTTTTCAGCTCAAGATTTGGCTTAAACTTAGAAAATAGCCTTAAATTTCAGGTTAATTAGCTGAACTGATTCCACTCTAACGAAATAATGTTAATTGTTAAGCAATTTTATTATTTTTTACTCCCAAAACAGAAAAATAGCCATTAACCACTCTTTTAGCCATGTATGGCTATATCTTCGATTTAAGGGGAGTTTTAAACTGAAAATGTGCGGAAACCCTTGGTTAGAATTCCAATAATTTGTGATATTTTGCAGGTTATATCATTATGTTTCACCCTAAAAAAATCAAAGAAATTAAACGACAGCAAATTTTTGGTGTCACCTGTTGGGTACCACCTTAAGGACATTTTTCATCCGAATTAGATGGTATTTTTTCCATCGTGTTACTCATTTAGATCCCTTTTGGTAATGTCAATTGATCTGACGTATCTTTCATACGGTTATCGAGTTAAAAGGGTAAACAACAACTGAAAATCACACTGTCTTTTTTATAATAAGAGTTTTCCAAGTATTTCGTTTGCTAAGTATTTCCTAATGCTAGTACCTATCCATTTCCTTGGATGATATGGTCGGAAAGGGATGAAATCGCATGTACATTTAATCCATACATCACTGAAGAAAGTGATAAGAACTGAGAAATCCGAAACATTTTTTTAATTTTTTTTATTATTATAGGTTACCACGTCAAGCTCAAATTATCAATCATGGATGGAAATGTTGGTCTTTGAATGAATAACTTCATTGAAGGCGCAAAGAAATTGGGATTATATTACATTACACGCATGGACGCTACACAAAGAGAATCTTCATTTGCTAAAAAAAATGATAATGTTGCAGATTTTGACGATTTTGTTCATGATGAGAACACACTAAAAGTAGCGACGGCAGACATCATAACGTCTATGCAGAAACTAATCTCTAAATGCATAGATGAATCAGAAAACCTAATTGTTTTTTTTTTACAAAAGTTTGTCTTATATTTTTATATCCGAGACTGCACACTTTAGCATTTTATATATATCCTGTACATTATATATTTCTTGGGATGGGGTATGGAGAAAAATATTTTTCTGTTTTAAAAAATCAATTATTGTTTTAAGTACGCTTATTTTTATTTATTTTTTCTTTCAAAGAAACATTTTAGAGCAGTAATTTCATTCTAAACGTTACAGTTTATTCTGAAAATTGTAAGACTTGCACGTTTTACTCTCTTTTCTTGTAGGGTTTTCCATGGTGAGACTATGCTGAATTGTCTTTTGGGTGGCATGGTGGTGGTCTGGAAGTGTGATTGAAAAAAAATCTGTGCACGAAAACATTTTAGTGTTTACGCTGTAGTAGTGGCACATAAGTCCTTGTCAGATTCTGAGCTCCTTATCACAGTCTGTTCAGCTGTAGGTATTCTGTAATTTAGAAAAAAGTAAAATTAAAAAAATACCGAACTCCGAGGAAAATTCAAAAAGGAAAGTCCCTAGTCAAATGGCAAAATCAAAACCTCAAACACATCAGTGAAATAAGTGTTATTCAGTTCCTGAAATTGCGAAACGACTAAATGAAATATTGCCATATAGTCTTTAAGATATAATTTATTAGAAATTTTCCAAATTTAAAGTGTATAATATAACGTCATTGACGCAAACTGTTACACAGGAAATCATTTGTCGTGTAAAAAAACATTCATTTTTATATGATAATGGCTTCGAGGACGGTCGTTACTTCCAAAAATATTCAAAATACCACACTCACAGCAAAACATGGACTTTTTAAGAAAGACAGTCAATCTGACATGTTCCAAATATCCTTGCGAAGACCAGACTAAATATGAACAACAACTTTGTGGAGGGATTCTTTACCGTCAAATGTCACATTCATCAGCTCACGGTGTTAACTTTGGTACTGAAGTATCAGTTCTGGAGCTTTGTACTGCTCCCTTTAGCTTCATAACTTTTTCAAAGACTGTCAAAATGGAAGATAAATCTAGCTTTACTTGAGTTTTGTTTCTAATGACTGTACGTTGTTATGTACATGACTTCATAGTTAATAACATTCATTTTGAAGTTCAAAAGTCAATAAAGGCATAACATTCAGTACCATAAATTGATTATCACAAAGCTGAGTGCGATAGAGCTGAGTGTTACCCCTCAAATAAACAGTCAGCCTTGGCTTTCTCGAGGAAACAATCTGCTCTATCCCCCTCTCAGCTATGATTGATTGATAGTTGCTCAACTTCCAGTGGCAAATAGTGCATGCATGTTCAGGACGTGAACAAAATAACAATACAGTGGGTCTGAGACTCCTAACGGTCAGAAAAATACCCGGACAGACGAGACTAAAGTTCAATAAGCTGCTTTGGCTCCGTCATCACGGGAGATCGGATGGACCCAGTCTGATCAATAGTCTGGTCATGTCGAACCCTTCAGTGTTTGCTTAATGAGAAATCTGTGAAAGCAGTTAAGGAAATGAAGGTCCATATATTGCAATTAAAAATTCAAAAAGTGTCTAGCACATATCACTGCAAATCTGAAGAAAGGAGAAATGATTGTAGATTCAAACATGACGTTTCTCCCTCGATAAATGAGAGAGGGCCAAACGGATTGGTTCGGCAAACGAGGAGTTAACTGGCATCGGGCTGTATGCGTTTAAAAAAAGATAACAACTACATCCTAGATACATACAATGAAATGCTATTATTTTATTTATCGGCAATTTGTCATAACTGTATATTTTTGGATTGAGAATATGAAGTTAAATGAAATAGTCAGTAAAACTACTTTTACGCGTACAAAACGTTGGAATAGTTGTTGTTCGGTTGTATGAATGAAGTCGCGTGCATTTCATTGATAAATTGACGCAGATGGCCTATAGCCCGCAACGTTTCTGCACTGATACATGACGTAATATTTTCGAGTATCAAGTCCTGTCCATGATCTTAAAAATATTAGGCAGTAAGATCAAAGGAAAAATGTACAAATTGCCGGTTAGTACATATATTAGATTAGACTCTAGCGGACTTTCAACTAACTGCTGAGTTGTTGTTTGATACAGTCAAAGATATGGTCAATCGTAAGAGGATTTACGAAGTGCTCATATGGTCGGATAATGCTGGATGCTAAAAAAGCACCTTCACCATTTATGCTCTTTAACAAGAACTACGGTGGCAAATATTTCATGCATATTCAGGACGAGAACAAATTAACAATAAATAAAATAGGTAGGTTCTGTAAAAAAAGGCCTCCGGGATTAACGTCTGAGAAATTTAAACTGCCACGAATAGTAGACGCCTGTTTTGACAACTCAGGTCCGAGCCAACGCGCTTATAAATCTAGTTCTTCTGTAGGAGAAGTATTTAGTTCCTTCATAATGCCTTTGAAACTGAGTTTCTATGAAACATAAAGCATAGGATTATCGTCAAATTTAGACAAGCGATTTAGAATGAGGTCTTTCTTGATCAAGAAACGACTGAGTCCAGTAGCAGATTGCAACGTTGAATCATCTATTGTTCTTGACACTTGTTCAAATGCAAAAACAGTTGGATTAAGCATTGACACTGGGTGAACCTGACTTGGTTTTTCTACCTAGTAAACTTTTTGATCTCTAGGTGTACTAGACGAAAAGGATATTACATTTTCCCCACAATTATTGTTTGAATCTATCTGTTTTATGTGTACGCGTTTTGTTTCACTATGAAATTGCTCGTCAGAGTCAATTTGTTTTACAAAGGTTTCATGATATAAACTATTCAGATGGTCACTCTGAGCACATTTAAGTTCTAGCAGGGCCTCTAACTCTGCACTTTGCTTTCAAATTTCAATCTTGCTTCCGAATTTCAATCTCTGTTTCTAGATATTTCAATCTAATTCGTTTTGTTTCAAGTTCTGTACTTACAGATGACTGTTGTGGAGACGCCTGCACAGATAAACTTCGTTGAGTAGACGGTTTGTCACTAACATGAACTTGATCGAAGCATCTTCTAACAGTTAGAATTATGTGGATCTTATAAACGGGCTCGTTACATAGTATAAATCAAATTAATTTTGAAAAGTTTTGTCTCCCATCTTTGTAATGCCTGTTCGTGACGAAAATGAATTATGTCACAGGTGTTGTGAACATTTGTGTTATGTATAGTAAAATTGTCAATAAAAAAGTGGTCGATTTAATGTTACGATTTTAACAATTATCAATGAAAAATTGGCCGATTTCCGTTACGTCAATTACACTAATTTACAACAAATGACCATTTAAAAAAAATAGTGAAACAACAAAAGGTAGTTGATTTGATTTTGCGTCATTTGATTTTACGTCATAGACAATTATTTATTAAAAAAATGGCGATTTAAGTGTACTTCTAAACCCATTGACTATAAAAGAGAGGCCTAATTCAGGGTAAAATACAGTAAAATTATCAATAAAGAAAGTTTCCGATTAATGTATTTATAATACAAATTATCAATAAAGACAGTTTCCGATTAATGCAATTTATAATACAATTATCGCACCCATTTACGATTACGTTAACAAAGTGGCCAATTAAAGAGACCAAAAGTTAAATTAGTTAAGAAAGTAGCTGATTTAAGTTACGTATAATGAAATTATCAATTAAAAAGCAGCTGTAATTAAATAGAAAATTATAGTGTGAATATCAATAAAAAAAGTCGCCGATTAATAGTTATCATACAATTATCAATCGAAAAATGGCGGAATTTACGGTATTTTTTTAAATTTATATTTAATAAAAATTTGGGCATTTAAAGGTAATTTGTATTACAAATATAATAAAAAAAAATAAAACAATGAACAACGAAATGTATGTTGTAAGAAAATTTTCAATAAAAAAGTCACTGATTCATGATTACAAATAATACAATTATCTATAAAAATGACAGATTGCAGTGTGCAAATTACATAGATGCCAACCATTACGATTTTCCCGTATTTGTGAAGAATTTTGCACCACTATTACGGTGTTGCGATTAATAGTCTATTTGTTATGGATTACCGTTCATTAGCTGTCCAGAACAGTTTTCCATGTATAAATCATTTTCATCATGGTAACGCTTAACGTTTGGTTTTAAAGGTGACTGGGGAATAGAAATATGGTCACCACTGTTCCTCCGACTGGCAGTAGAACCCTCCCCAAAGTGTGGCGTCCGTTTGGCTGTTCGGGATGTATCAAGTAGGCAGCCACGTCATGTCACAATGAGGACGATAAATCCGATACCTCGTGTATAAAGTTTACACGTTAAGAACCCTTCCAACAACTATTCATACAGGGGTACGTAGGTGCACTTTGCAAGGCTTATTTTCCCGTGGTAGTCCAAATTTCCCCGCACCTTTATCCGGGCGGCCTCTGTTGTAAGACCTACCAATTGAATTTATTGTCAACATGTTCTCGTCCTGAACATACATGAAATATTTGCCACTGAACGTTAAGCAAGCAACAACCAATCAAAACGGCCAGTATAAATCGATCTCTCCATTTCATTTTCAATTTTACAATTTCTAGTAGTGAAAAATTTACATTTCTGAAGCAAAGAAAGAAAACTAGAAGTCCGGATTATTATACCTTTTGCTTCTAATATGAAAAAGATTTCTATTTAGCGCGATGGTCAGTGATTTTCATTTGATGAGTCAGCTTTGAACTCATTTTGTCACCGAGTTTCATCCAGAAGGGTGACTAAGGAATAGAAATATAGTCACAACAAGTTTTCTTCCAATAGGCAGTAAAACCCTTGCCAGACTTGGGAGTACGTGCTAGATGTACAAGTACGCAGCCACGTCCAGTCAGGTTGGGGACGTTAAATTAGTAAGAGTGCTACGCTCGCTGCACGTTAAGAACCGTTTAACAACTATAAGGGGTCTGTATGTGGACTGTTGTAATGCTTAATTTCTGTCTCGCATCCATTATACCCTCATTTTCCAGTGGCAGTCTAAATTTCCCGACTCTCATCCCGGACAGCTTCTAATAAAGGACCTACCTTTTGTTAATGTATTGTTAATTTGTTCTCGTCCTGAACATGTAGGAAATATTTGCCACTGGATACTTAGCAACTAATAATCAATCAATCCTAGCACTTTGTGCCTAGTTGTTTATATGATTATTACAAAACTTTTACGAAGGAAATATTATTTTTGAAAAAAGACCAAAATTAAGGAAATCTTTATACTGAGCTACTCTCTGTTCTTTGGTTTGTCAGCTGTTTTACAAATTTAAACAAACTGCTACAATATGTCATTTTAATCAATTTAAGGAACAAACAAAGGTGACTTGTAATGCTTCAAAAGTAAACACATAAAAATACAATTGACCAAAAATATCTAAAAACTGGCTACACTCACATGGACTGTGAGGCCAGGCACGCTGCAATTGTCGTCTGAATAAAGAGTAACCAACCTATAGTTTGACGAGTATGGATTGAATTTATTATTTTTCCAAGTTTGAGATTCCTTTTTTTAACTAATGTAGCATTACTTGTTTCCACATGTAAACTTGTAAAAAACATTACTGTTTGTCTAAACTCGTATTTATTTGAACGTGGTGTTTTAACATAGACATATCTTTTGTCTGATTTTTTAAATTGTCTGAAAATATTTGAAAATCGATCTCGGCGCGATAAGTAATCGCTAATCAATCATCTTAGACATCATTACAGCTGTTGTCTTGAACACGTGATTGTAAACAGTTAAGACAACATGGGCATAATGTTACTCAGATTGCGGTTTCATATTATATTTTTTTCTTAGAATCACCCGCATTCTTTAAGTTAAAGAAAGTCTGATTGAAAGAACTTATTTTCATATTTGAGTGTCTTTATTTGTTGTATATAGTAAAACAATGGTTTACAGTTTAAGTGATTTTAGCAGTTTCGTACTTCACTACTTTTTAATTTCTTCAAACTACTTATGCCTTTAATTTTGTTTTGTGATCTAAATAAGAAAAAGGAAATAAGAGCATGTCATTTTTTAGTTATTACGTCACAGTAAGGACCAAGTCAAAAGTAAAAGTGAAACCATTTGTATTCACAACCTTTATTAAGTGAGTGGTTCTGGGGGTTGACGATCAGATTATGCTTTGGAATTGGGACATATGGTTGAATCCCCCTTTATTCAGGGTTGGAACCCCTTCCCTTTTAAAACTGGCTCGATCTGCCCCTGTTTTATTTCATTCAAATCTTTATATTATGCAAATTATAATAAACAGATGTAGATTTTACAGGAAATACAAATTTGATATATTTTTTTTTACTTAAAAGTTTTATTCCTATAAATACATAATTGTAGTTGCCATCTTTACTCTGGCACACACTGCAGTCCGAATTGCAACAATATGGAGAAGGGATTAATAGCATGTTATTCTTTAAAATAATAACTTTTTCTTTTTCTCCTTATTAGGCAACAGCTCACAGAACAAAGGAGTTAAAAGAAAAAGTGAAGGTAATAGACATCATTTTTTGTAAGGGAGCTACCATTTAATTTTTATGGGGAGGCTAGGATGTTAAATGAAAAATAGGTGTTTTGACTTCCAATACTCGTGGACACCGCTTTTAACTTGATATAGTTCATCATTTTTCCCAACGAATTATTAACGATTGGAACAGTTTACCCGAAAATGTTGTGTCCGTATAGACCGTTGATAACTTAAAAAACAACTTAATCATCATTCGGAAGATGTTATGTACCAGTTCTAGTGATAAATTGGACAATTTATTTTTATTACAAATTTTTATTGTTTCTTAATATGAGTGGATTGGCATTAGGTAGAAATTAAAAAAATAGTTCTCTAGTGATGAATTTAGACTTCTTTCAATATCAACTATTCATAAAGTTGGTATAGATTTACTCAAAATATATTTTAAGAGACCGGATTAAATGCTGAAGATTTTGATTGATTGATTGATTGTTGGTTGCTTAACGTCCAGTGGCAAATAGTTCATGCATATTCAGAACGAGAACAAGTTAACAATAAATACAATAGGTAGGTAATAGGGGCTTCCGGGATTAAGGTCGGAGAAATTTAGACTGCCACGGGAAATTAGGGTATATTGGATAGGGACAGAGATTTAGCCTTGCAGCAGGTCACCTACGGACCCCTCAAAGAGTTGTTGCAAAGGTTTTTAACGTGCAAAGAACGTGGCACGCTCTTTACACGAGGCATCGGATTTAACGTCCCCATTCTGACCGGACGTGGCTGCAAATTTGTACATCCCGCACAGCCAAACGGACGCCCCACTTTAGCACGGGTTTTACTGCCGGTCGGAGGAAGACCAATGGTGACCATATTTCTATTCCCCAGTCACCCTTGGGGGGTCATAAAATGATAGTATAGATCCATAGCTGTGAACTGATAAATGTGATGTGGGACTTGTAAGTAAAAAATAGTCATGGAAAATTCTCGCCGTTTTGTTCTAGGTTAGGTTATCATAACCTGACAGATTTCTTGTTGTAAACAAAAGACAAACATGCAATTTTAAGTCAAATATTTGGTTGATATGTTTCACCCAACAGAATTAAGAGAAGTGAGGGGTTCCAAATCAACCAAAGTCTACGAATGAGTCTGAAATGACAACGAATTTATGAATGACGGTCGACAAATAGAGACATGAAGGCCACACCCAGCAGACAGGTTGCAGTCTGGTCTTGAAAAAAGTATTTAATATGTCAGTTCGGCGAAACAGACATTCCGTTCGGACATGCAAACGCCTGCCCCAAAAAAATATTCCCGTTTTTATTCATCATGTTTATTTAATGCTAAATAATACTGTCAGAAATTTTCGTGTCTAGTAGCAAAAACAATGGACAAGAAGATTATTGTTTTCAATCCGGATACACCCACAATTTTTGTTTTAGGCAAAAATCAGAGTCAACCTTAGACTTTACATATATCTAGAGCTTATACTGACTGGGGATCATTATTCATCTATGTTATTTTAAAAAGGCTGGGGTGTTTGGGGTTAAACATGTTTTCGTAGATAAATAATATTGCTGTGGAACTTTTTTTCATGAGAGTATAATAGTCTATAGAGTATTACTTTCTGTTTGGTGGAATAGTGAAATAGAAGTCAATATGTTCTTGCTCAATCTTTTGTCGCTTTGAAGGTGTCATGATTGTCATCCTTAGCCTAAGCAATATGTTACTGTAATTTGAATTTCAAAATGACTGAGAGACGGTTTTTTGACGTACTTGTCAACTCCACCATAGCGAATCACATGACTTTGACAATCAGTAAATTCCAGCGAAAATATCTTTATAAGTAAAGGATGTTCGCATAAAAATTAGACCCTAGAGTACAAGGGAAATGGCAAAGTTCACGAAGTCTAGTCTGATATATCGATAAAAAAAAAGCCCGAGCAAAAAAAGGGGGGGGGGGGGGGGGGGGCGTACGCCCTCTACAGCCCCCTCTGGATCCACCACTGATTAAATTACCCAATGATGAATTAGACAACACATAATATGCATAAAAACTTATACCAGACCTCAAATTTGACAAAACATAATAAAACAATGCTAGCGGTTTTATAATTTCTTTATTCACACGAATCTTTTCTCCTCTGCTGTCTAATTTACCTATTTATAAGGAAGGGATAGAAGTGAGACCGAAGAACGTCGGACCCCCCCCCCCCCCCCCCACACACACACACACAAATAAATAAAAGGCCACGCCGACCGCAGCACGTCAACAAGGGAAATATGAACAAGTGTGCATTAAAAGTGAATGCGGACACAATTTTGAGCTTGACACAGTAATTTGCTGGACATTAAAATGGCTACAAAATGGTAAAATTCACTGTCCTTTCCTACATGTACTCATCATAACATAAATAAAAATGAAGAAGTTCAATATGTTTGGCCTTTGAACCCCTTTTGATCCTCGTTTTTTTGGAAACGGTGGACGCTATCTCAATAAAACACCCCAAGTCTATAACATGCAGTCTTTTTGTCGATCATCTGACAAATTCTTAACTTGTATTCAGATATAAAATGTTCAGATAAAAGAAAAATGATATTTGAATTTCAAAACGAACCCCCCCCCCCCCCCCCCAAAAAAAATATATATATATATATCAGTTTTCATATATAATGAATAGAAGCAAGTAACAACCTCAACATGTATATGTTCAACCGGATCTCTATGGCTATAAAGTCCAAAATATTATTATAAACGTTTGAGAAATTGGGTTTGATCTGATGAAGCATTCTCAAGTTATCATCCTGAAACCAAAATTTTCTTGAAATTTCAAACTATTTTTAGCCAAGGTGACCTTGCCTTGACCTTAGGGGTAGAGACCCCAAAATCAATAGGGTTCATCCTCTTGTGATATCAAGTTTGGGTTTGATCTGATGTAGGATACTCAAAGTTATCATCCGGAAACCAAAAATTTCCTGAAATTACAAACTATTTTAAGCCAATGTAACCTTGACCTTAGGGGTAGAGACCCCAAAATCAATAAGGTTCTTCCTCTTGTGATATGCAAGTATGTGATCAGGTTTGATCTTATGTAGGATACTCAAGTTATCATCTGGAAACCAAGAGATGGACAAGGGTAAGCCTTAATGCCCCCGACCGCCTAGCTGCGGGGTCATAAAAACACATAATTTAAAAATCAAGTCGGAAATGTGCCAAGTATCTATTGATTGATTGATTGATTGTTGGTTGCTTAACGTCCAGTGGCAAATATTTCATGCATATTCAGGACGAGAACAAGTTCACAATAAATACAATAGGTAGGTTCTGTAATAGATTAAGGGATTAGGGTCGGAGAAATTTAGACTGCCACGGGAAATGAGGGTATATTGGATAGGGACAGAAATTTAGCCTTGCAACAGGTCTTCTACGGACCCCTCAAAGAGTTGTTGCAAGGGTTCTTAACGTGCAAAGAGCGTGGCACTCTCTTTACACGAGGCATCGAATTTAACGTCCCCATTCTGACCGGACGTGGCTGCAAATTTATACATCCCGCACAGCCAAACGGACGCCCCACTTTAGCACGGGTTTTACTGCCGGTCGGAGGAAGACCAATGGTGACCATACTTCTATTCCCCAGTCACCCTTGGGGGTTGATTCTATTGAGGCATCTCTCAGAACTAAGCCGGACAAAATTATTGGAAGTATAATAATAACTGGAATTTCCATTGCGAGCAATGTCGCCCTTGGCAACCATTTAGATGGATGCATCTTTGATGAATTACAAAAAATCAAGCCGTTCTTATCCAAAGAATCGATTGATACTTGGCACACAGTTAGACCACCATGTGCAGTTGTGCATGCTAATAAATTGTTTTTCAAAATGGCCACCATATCCAAGATGGCCACCAAAATGCGCTAAAAAAATGGGGGTTTATTATATAGAAAACTGCCCTGCAGAATTTCACAAAACGTTGTGTGAATCTTTATTAGGATGAGTAAAAGGATTTTATGCCAAAAAAATGTGACCAGTTTTCAAAATGGCCTCCTAAATCAGCAAAATTAATCTTTGTCAGATTTCAACGAAAATTAATTTCTATTTAGATTTTGATGCTGCGAACAAGTAATGATTGTGTTTGGATGCAAACACTGATTGTGTTTGGATGCAAACACAGAAGTCACCCAAATGATCCCAATATCAGATTCATGGCATTATAAAGTCATTGGTGGTCGAATTTGCAAGATTTATGTTAAATGTCATCAAGTTTGGAGCATTTTTGATTTTCCTAACTTTTTATCGTTTTCGTGGCAATGGTCACCATTTTGAAAATTCCAAGACCAGAAACCAATTTGACGCATGTCAGACAACTTTTCTGTAAAGTTCCATCCAATTCTGAGCACTTTTAATTTTCTCACTTTTTTACCTAGTTTCCATGACAACAATCCCCATTTTGTTTTAGCTTTTTTGTGTGTTGTCTTTGTTAATGGACTTATGAACTTAAGAAATCGCTCTTACATTGGCAACTCAGGATAATTTTTTTCAATCTTTCAAACTCCCTACGAAATCCCCACTTTTTACTTTATATTTGATATATTATTCCTCTAATTTTAGGTTCAGAGATACAGGTTACGGGAAAGTCTGCACCGTATAAAGGAACATGGTATTCAGGAAAGAAGGCAGGGTAGGTTGAGCAGACGAGTATACAGTGTAGAGTCAGCAAATAGATTGTGGCATATAGACACAAACCACAAATTAATTCGGTGGAAGTTTGTAATCGCAGGAGGTGTAGATGGTTTCAGTAGATTGATAACATTCCTGAGGTGCCTTGACAACAACAGAGCACCAACGTTGCTTGAATGATTTAAACAGTCTGTTGTTCGGTATGGACTTCCAACTAGAGTGTGGTCAGATAAGGGAATGGAAAATACCCTCATTGCAGATTATATGATCCAACAGCGGGGTATTGGTAGGAGAAGTATGATAACAGGAAAGAGTGTGCATAACCAGCGTATTGAACGCCTCTGGAGAGATGTTTATGCTGGTGTGTTGTCTTATTACTATAACCTTTTTTATCACATGGACGATATTGGGTTACTAAACCCACTGGACGAGCATCATTTATTTGCTCTACACCATGTGTTTATGCACAAAATTAATGAGAAATTGGAGATCTGGAAAAACGCGTGGGACAATCACCGCATTCGCACTGTATATAGATCACCTATGCAAATGTTCACTGCAAGTGTGATGAATGAAACTGTACAAGTAGAGCAAATTCATAATGACACGACCAATGACAACGATGTACCAGGTGAAACAATTGATGGTGTACACCTGTTAGGGTTAGATATTCAGTTAAATCCAATGTCTATGGTTCAACTAAATGAGAACTGTCCAAAGAACTGGATATCAGAAGACTATGGTATCGACATTTACAGACAAGCAGTAGAAATTTTACAACATCAATAAATACATATCAAAGGTACTAGGCTTATAATTTATATTACGCCAGACTCGCAATTCGTCTATAAAAGACTCATCAGTGACGCTCGAATCAAAATAATTGAAAGGCCAAATAATTAACAAAGTTGAAGAGCATTGAGGACCAAAAGTTTCAAAACGTTGTGCCATATACGGCTAAGGTAATCTGTGCCTGGAGGTAGAAAATCCTTAGTATTTTAAACAATTCATAGATTTCAAACAGTAAATTTTTAAGGCACTGAAAAATAAAGCTCTATTAGATGTTGCCCCAAAGTTTCTGTTCATCAGTTTTATTAAGGGTATTCTTAACCATATTATGAAATAACTAAAAGACTGATGGTGGCATTCATTAATTAAATGAATTCTGTAATTCAACCAGATTACATACCTTTGAACTTTGTGTAAAAATAAATGTACAACATACATATTTTAACTTTTGAACTTAGTATAGTTTTGTGATCTTGCACACTACAAAACATTTTTTACAAAAGAGCAGTGAAGTAGGCACTAAAGTTTGTTTACATCTTTTCTCTAGGACACAAAAAAATCATCTTTAATAAGAAATATCAGTTAGTAAATACCAAAAAGACTTGGACTATTTGAAGTCATGAAAGTTTAGGATAAACCATAATATGTATTACTAAATGCAAAGTCAAACAAATTGTTCAATAGTTTGTCTGATGGTAATTCTCCATTTCCTTCGGGTTCAGTGAGAAACAATCTGTTAATGCAGGTGTTTGCTGTTGGCATGAATGATTCTCTTTGTACAAAGTTGAGTGAAGGTTGAAGTGTAAAATCCAAGATTGGTTCTTCTTCCGAACTTGTTGCAAACATGAGGATATGGCGGAGAGTAAGATTACCTCTTCTTCCAGCTTAAAAAGAAAAACAGGTATCAGACTGTTACTCCAAATAAATTAAGCATGTCTGATAAATGAAAGATACTGTTATTGATTTTGGGGTTGGCTCACCAAAAATTAAGATCGCATACAAACATTTACATGTACATGAACTTAATGTAAAAGAATTTAATGGAGTGCTATTGTCATCACTTGGTTGTAGTATACATCGTTCACCAATATTCAAAAATCTTCTCCTCTGAAACAACAGGACAGAGTGAACCCAAACTTGGTACATGTATAAATGTTGATTAAGATATTCTGCACAGAATTTGAATTTTTTATGTACACCAAACATAGCAGCTTTTATGATGACAAATTATAATATTCAGATATACTAGTTTTACTTCAGTTTCAATTTTGTTTGTAACTGTATTTCAGCGATGAGGAGCACACTTTAAAAGGAGAAATTAGGAAGCAACAATAAATTATTTATGATAAAGGAAAATTACTTAAAATAGCTTATTGATAAAAACATCAAAATCTACAAAAAAAGATTCAGGGTCAAATTTGAAGCATGACCCTTTTCCAAGATAAAACCCAAAAATTGCATTTTTTTTCTTATTTTTTATCTTTAATGTTATTCTATTAATTTATTTTCTCCTCTAAAACTTTAAGGTTAATTGTAACCAAACTTGGTGTGATTGTAACTGTTTCTGATGCTTGTCAAAAGGTGGGGTAACTAGCAAACACAGTGATTTGCAATTAAGTCAGTGTGTATATCAGACTCCTGGGAACCTCTGGTCTTTCTCATCAAGCCTTTATTTTCACTAATATATTCTTTTTTATTCAATACCTTATATTTGTGATATTTCATATAATTAGTTTTTTCTTATTTTTCTTTATTTATGATATCTATGTGTTGATTTTGAGATATTCTTTGTTTCAATAAAACATTAAAATAACATGATACTCTTTTCAGAATTGATTATTTATTGCATACTGGCTAATTACTTTATGCAGGTAGCATGTAACAATATTTTCCCTAAATTGATTAAACCTTGTCGTAGTAAGTATTTGAATGTAATTGAAGATATTTTTCCTTCCTATATCTAATACAGTGGCTAAAGGTCAACTACCTATCTGATAAGTCAACTACCAAAACTAACAACGAAGGAAAGAACCAGGTTCAAGCATTGAGATTATTCTCAGTATCCATCGGTTTATGCTCAAAGTTGTACTGTAACTTTGCATCTCTGTCATTTGACCTCAACCTTGAAATTCTGGTTGACATTTTTTTTAGGAATTTTCAATAAGTTTGATGGACTCCTCAATATCTCAAAGACTACAATTACAATTGAGGCGTGGTGTAGGGGTTAGCGCATCGGACTACTAACACAAAGGTTCCTGGTTCGATCCCCGTTCCGGGAAGAAAATTTCAGGGACTGAATTTTCGGCTCTCCCTCGACACCATTTGCGAGTATTGTCTTGAGATTTTTATCGTCCCCATCCGACGGACTAGCATCGTTTCTGAGAAACGATGCTAGTCCGTTGGATGGGGACGATAAATGGCTGACCCGTGTGAGAGAGAGCAATATCTCTTGCACGTAAAAGACACCCTTGTAGATTTCGAAAAAGAGTAGGATAATGCTGATACAAGGACAGCACTTGCACCCGCAAAGTGGAGAGGGATTTATATAATTTGTAATAACTTGTTTCCCAATCCACTATAAATAAATGTTTAAACTAAACTACAATTACAAACCCTAGATTTTTAATACTGGGTACACTTGTGCACCACTACTTTTAGTAGTACATTTTCCTCTCCTTCTTTTGACCTTGAATTTCCAATTAAGTGACTTTGACAATCTCTATAGTTATGTGTTGAAGTTTGATAAGAATATTGATATTTACTTTTCTTAAAGTTCTTCTAAATAAGGGAAGACATTTAGTTTATGTTTCAATACTATTAAATGGAACATTATAATATGTTTGCATTGCTTTGGCAGATTGTTGATATCTGATGGTTTCAACAGGTGTGATGTGAGATACTTTAGTTTCCAGATGATAGTGTAAATGTAAAACAGGCACTAGTAAATGTATATGCAATGCTTACCTGCTACTTCTTTTAGGTATTTTACAAATTTCTTGTAAATTCTCAATTGCCTGATTTGTCTGTTTGAACCTTCTGGTGCAATGGCAGGTTTAAACAAAGTTGTAATAATTTTCAGGTTGAAAGGTCTGGATCCTGGCGTAAAAAGATGGACCAAGGATGGCAACTCCTTCACCAACTGAAATAAATGCCTCTATTTATATATGTACTGTATTTTAATTAAGCTGTCACATTATCTTGTGACTTGTTCTTAAATTAGGATTTACATCATTGTATGTTGAGAGAGTTTCATGTAAATAATTCCAATGTTGCATGTTATTTTAAATTTCATTGGTTAAAGACATCTTAAAAATAAATCCTTTGATCAATATGAAATAATCCAACAATATTTTATTTTTAAAATGATGTTCGACAAAACTGTTCAGAAAGTTTGATGGAACTATAGGAAATAAAGATCATGCCGTGCAAAGTATACCCCCACTCATTCCTGTCTTGTTTAGACATAAGTTTATGAAGTAAGAGTTGGGTATGGGAAATCAAAGTAAATACCAATTCGACATTTAGAAAATTTCAAAGTTTCTGCAAACAGGAAGTGGCTAAGTAACAGATATGAAAATCGCTTACATGGTACAACTCACCAATAACAAGCTTCAGACCAAATATCAATCATTCCTTTCATAAATAATAGCTGAGAAATCCTTGTCGAAAAATTTTCAGAAGTTTTGACATTTTGAAATTTCAAAGTCTCTGCAAACAGGGAGTGGCTGAGTTACAGATCTAAAAGTCACTTACACAGTACAACTTACCAATAAAAAGCTTCAGACCAAATATCAAATAATTCCTTTTATTAACAGCTGAGAAATCTGACGAACATTTTAATTGGATGACGGACTAACGAGGTGATTGCACCAATCTGACGAGTGGGGGTATAATCTTATGGATGTGTAAATTTGGGCATTTACTCACAAACTTTCCATAGAGTCATTTGAACTAAAGGTGGCTCAAGGGAATTATTCCACAATTTGTTTGTAAAATAATGATTCATTAAGGTTACATATGTTTAGAAAATTAGCAAGATAATTATTTAATTCAAAGAAAGCACCAAATTATTTAAAACTCATAGTTCTTTATTCCATCTGCAATATTTTAATTAAAAATGAAACAATAAAAAGCAAAAGATGTGAGTCTTGTCCTTATTTTAAAGGACAACAGGATTTATGCAAGGGGGGTAATTTGATAAAATATCTTGTATAGATCTCACAAGAGAACAGTGTTTGCCAAATACCATCAGTCAAAATAAGGCCGTGGTCCGACATACATCACTGATCTACCTGTCAAAATGTCCGGTAAACAAAAATCTTCTTCTCAAGATACCGCTTAGTCAAAACCATTTTAAATAAGGTATCAAACTGCAATTATGACAATCATCTGGTCGATTTGTTAATGATTGTATTTTCTGTCAAAAATCTTCAGCTTCAATAGCTGTGGCTTAATCAGTCATCATACAGAAAACTATTTTATAATTTATACTTTGTACTGGATTTCGGTTAATACAGATATATTGTACGGCTGGTATACGCCACGTTTTTGCTTACAAGCAATCAAAATTTTCTCAGTTTCTCACATGCATTATTAATATACAAACCGACCACTTTTATTATCGATTTTTTTTCCTAATATCGGTTGAGAAGGGTGAAAATGTCATAGGAATAGAGAAACAAGAGGGTTCTCAAAAAGCCTGTATCGCTCACCTGGACCATGGCTCGTGAAAGATACTATCAAGATTTGCTCCGTAGTTTCAGAAAAGAAGATCTTTGAATGTGTTCCCATGGGGTCCATTGTTAAACTATGCTCCCCCTGGAGGCCATCTTGTATGGGGATGCGGGCCTGATGGACACCTTTTCAAGGAGGACCATCCAAAGACTATTGTGAATAGGTTTGGTTCCAATTGGTTTTCAAAGGCAAAAATCTTTGAATGTGTTCCCATAGGGTCCAATGTTAAACTATGATCCATAACCAGAATACAATTGATTTAAAAGCCTTATAAGAGCTTACTTGTAACAAACCAAGTGCATTTAAGCCATTTCTAAGGTCTTGGATTACTGGCCTGGGTGTGGAACTTTCAAACAATTCCTCTAACTGTTCAACACTAAGCAGCTTGGGGAGTGGTCCATTTTGAAGAAAATATTATGCTAAAAAAGCAATTCTTTATACATTCTATTTCTAATGAATGGGTTTCAGTAATATCATTTATGTTTGAACTTACAGCAGTACAGTTTAGAAAATGTCCTAAATTGTGCCTATTGCATTCAATAAAATAAATTGGATTTAAAATCTTTTCAGTGCAGACTTTTTTCTTGAAAATATTCAATGCTATTATGATGAACTAATCAGATGTAATAGAAGTCTCCCATCAACTTTAATGATGAAGTCATTAGATCACATTTCAAGAGCAGTTTCACTTTCAATTTTGAATTTCTAATTAAGTGAAAAATAAAACGAATAAATAATGAATACGGTAAATAATAATTATAAATGCTTCAAAATTTTCATTTATTGTAATGATCAGCTTGATGCTATATTATTTACAATAAGAGGCTTTCAGGAGTCTTAACTGCTCATCTTAAATTTATTATAAAACTTGAACTTTGCACATAAATTAAGGCCCGGCCAGCCCTCATCCTGAGATGCAGCACCCTATAGTTCTCTTTTTGTCCCTGTGTTCAGATCCGTCTGTCTATCCATCAACAAGCCTTCTGAATGCAAAATATTATTCTTAAATTTGGCACACTTATTAAGCATTATATTAAGATGTGCATATTACATTTTATTAAAAGTAGTAGGTCCAGTAAGTTCCACTTTTGGTCCAAAAATTTAACTACATTTAAAAAAAAGTTGGGACAATTTTCATAGACTTAAATGTCTATTACATTGGATTTGATTAATTTAAAGTAAAAATTTTAACCAATTTCGTCGTTTAAGGCTCTCAAATTAGGCTACACTATGGAAAATCAGTAAAAAATGTCGAAAAACTTCAGTACTTTACTCAACTTTAGTACAGGACGCATGTGCAGAGTATTGACAAAACCTGTTCTGGTTATTTAAATGTGATCATTTTACTAAACAATTACTAACTTAAAGTAAACTCTCATCGATTTTTAAAAGATGTATAATTTATGGGGCTAAAAGTGGGTCTTACAGGACCTTCTCCTTTGAACAAATAGTTTTGGTAAAAAAATTGTTTTTCAGCAGAAAATTACAAAATCTAGTTTACAGCAAGTCTTAATTTACATTCAATTACAAGTAATATAATTACCAAATATTTTTCCAATTACAGTATAGTCTGGAGACCATTCTCGTAGTGGTGAAAAGTACTTTTCTTTTATTTCCCTTAATATCAAGGCAAAAAACTCTTTTCTTGGACCTCCCAAATCAACAGCAATCTGAAAAAGATAATATTATGTCAGATGTGGTGGATCTTAATAAAACTTGGTTATTGATTGGTAATGTGATTTATGGCTACATGGAGATGGCAATCAAGTTTCAGAATTTTTTCAAGTGGTCAATAATATTCGATATGCAATTGCATAAGTACACCACTATCCCATACTTAATGTATGTCTATGGCTGCCAAGTGACTCTGAATTTTAGCAATAGCAGCCAAGTGACTCTGAATTTTAGCAATAGCATGCTGCAAGTTTCCGCAAATCTGTATTTAGCATTACGGCATATGCTAGATCAATGGTATTTAGTATGCAGTTGCATAAATAAAAATAAGATGAAAACGCTTATTGTTATTTCTGTACTTATTCTGACTTGGTTTTTACTTTTAAAATTTGTAGCATGCAAGGCAAGTATTAATTTTTATAAATGTACTGCTTCCTGGAATGTAAAAAAAAATCATTTGTACCGGTTCTAGGGACCCGTAGAAATAGTATGCTACCGTCCCCCTACCGATTCCTGTATCAATTTTGACAAATCAGGTTTTATGATAGCAATTTTGAAGGTTTTTTCTGTAACTTTATAGAGTATTAGGTTATTTCTTGTACAGACAATACAGTAGTACAGACACCATCATAAATCCATGAATGTCTGGTTAAAAGTCATTTTCCAAATTTTTTTAGCA